>NC_053137.1:65814791-66153957 GCF_016808335.1 Panicum virgatum | reverse complement strand
TTCAACAAGCTGAACAAGTTCGGCCGAAGGTGGCTCACAGAGCTACCCTCGGTCATCTGGAGTCTGAGGACGACCCCGAGCAGAGCTACGGGTTGCTCTCCGTTCTTCCTCGTCTATGGCGCCGAGGCCATCCTCCCCACCGACTTGGAATACGGATCGCCAAGGCTCATGGCATATCAAGAGCAACGAAACTAGCGAGCTCGCGAAGACTCGCTGGACCAAGTGGACGAGGCTCGAGACATGGCACTCCTGCATTCCGCGCGCTACCAACAGTCCCTACAAAGGTACCAAGCGCAGAAGGTCCGGCGCCGAGACCTCAACAAAGGGGACTTGGTGCTAAGGCTTCGGCAGGACAACAAGGGCCGCCACAAGCTCTCACCTCCATGGGAAGGACCGTACATAATCGCCGAGGTACTCAAGCCCGGCACGTACAAGCTGGCCAACGAAAAAGGCGAAGTCCTCACCAACACTTGGAATATACAACAGCTACGTCATTTCTATCCTTAAGCATTTCAAGCAATTTCTATATTGTTCGTAATCGCATTTTCGATTTCCCGAAATAATAAGGAAGCACCCTTCACTTATCGCTTTTTGGGAACCTTCCCGACCCTCGAGGGCTCGGGCGCACACGAACATAGAGGTACGCTCGGCTTTACCCTCGGCAAAGCCGAGCCTCCCTCGGGGGCTACTACGGGGGGAACCCCCGAACGTCCCCAAAAAGTCGCCAGTGTTTTTTCGAAATATTTCCGTCTCGATCCTGAGCTTCTCGTATCCTTGGAAAAAACGGACGTGAGGCGTAAGCAACCACGGTACGGGGCTGGCCGAGTCGTGGGGCCGCCTACGCCTCCGGGATACGGCACCCCCCTCACCACCCTACGCCTATGTTGCTTATGAACGCGAACTTCCTCGCAGATGTTTATCTAAGTCGCGTACGAAGAACACGGAAATAAAGTAAAGGAACACAGGCTCGATCACACTAGGCCTCGACGGGCCACACATTCAAATTACGAAACAAAATCCTTTATATTCATAAAGTGCGATTACAAGGCATGACCATGATAAACACTAATCTATTTACATGGGCATCGAGGCCCAATTGTCCTACAGGCTACCATCCCCCCCTTGCGGGTCTTCAGGAGTGTCGAATTCGGCGATGGGAGGGATGTCCGCCTCGAGCTTCTCGGCGAGGACGGTGGCGAACTCCTCTGCGGCTGCGTCGGCTTCATCCATGATGGCCGATGCGGCGTCCGCGTCAGCATCATCCGGGACGACGTACCCCGATGACACCCTCTGGAGATCCATGAGGTAATGCGTCGAGGCCACGGCGAGAGCCCGCAGGACACCGAGGCGGAAGGTGCTCTTGGCATGTTCGGCAATCCGGCCGCCTAGCGCGCGCAGGCGGCTGATCACCGAACTGCCCGAGACGGCACCCTCCCCCTCGAGCTCTTGACACACGCTCACGGCGGTCTGCTCCAGCTCAGCAAACTCCATTTGTGCCGCCGTGAGCGCGGTATGGACCGCTTCCTTCGCCGTGGTCTCGTCCGCCACCTTCTGCCTCAGCTCTGAGCAAAGGAAATCAACGTCAGTTACGAAAAGTAACAAATCAACGGAAAATCAAAGGTACTCACCCGCTATGTTCTTCTGCGCCTCCTCCCTCTGGGTACGGGCGGCCTCTTCGAGCGAGGACAAGAAGGCTTCTTTTTCCTTAAGACTAGCCCCCATGTTCTGGAGGGCCACCTCCCTCTCTTCGAGGGCCACACCCTGTTCCTGGAGGGTCCCGGCGAGCGCAACCATGGCCACCTCTTTGTGGAGGAGCTCGGCCTTCTGTTGCTCGAGCGTGGCACTGAGGCGCTGCAGCTCAGCGCTCTGCCCCTCCGCCTCACGAGCCCTATCCTCAAGCGCCGTCCGAAGGCGCTGCAGCTCGGCAGCTTGTGCCTCGGCCTCTTGGGCCTTCTCCTCCACTGCCGCCCTCTGGACGTCCCGCTCACCAGCCACCCGAGCCAGCTCCTCCTCCAGCGCCCGCTGACGCGCTCCCAGATCGGCCATTTTTGTGTTGGCATCGATGTTTTTGAGCACCAGCTCGGCGTTGTGTTGCCCGAGCTGGCCTATCTGGGAGTACAGCCGGTTCATCTCGGCGCTCTTCTCGCGCGAGAATTCCCTCAGCTGCTGCAAAGGGGGACGGCGTGGGTGAAGACGCGCGAAAATTTAAAACCAATCCGAAGCAATTTCCGAGGGAAATACTTACCTGGCTGACCTGGTAATCTGCATTCTGATGAAGCTAATAGGCGCGGTCGAGGGCCTGCAAGATCTCGCGCCCGACGCCCATCTGCTTGTTCCAGGCCTCCTCCTCCTCCTGCTCCTTGCGAAGGAACTCTGAGGGGACACCGGACGGGACGATCACCCCGAGGTGGCTCCCCTCAGACGCCCCCGCTTCGAACACGCCCGCACTGGCCGACGCGAACTCGACGATGTGGGCGGCGGCGCTCGCCGCAGCAGCGGGGTCGATATCCATTGAATCCCTGTACTCCCCGCTGCTGTCCGGCAGCTCCACCACCGCCGTCGCGCCCTCCTGCGCCGTTGGCACGGGCACTATTGCGACGGTACCCTCGTCCCGGGCCTCGGTGGGCTCCGAGATGGGGGCTCCTTCTACCCCTGGTGCCTCTTGCGCCATGTCCTCCGTGAGGCCCTCGTCCTCGGCCCTCGAGGGCTCGAAGACGAGGGTCTCCTCGGCTGCTTGACCGGCAGGGCGCTCCTGCGCGCCCCCGCCAGTTTCTCCTTCTGTAGCCGGGCGGGCAGCGCTGTCCGCGTCGCCCTGACCGGCTTCAAGTCCAATAGCCGTTTGGGCGGCGCCACCGGCACCGCCCGGGCCTGTCTCCTTAGCGTCGGCCGCCGGAGCGGCCGCCCCAGCACCACGCTGGCCGGCGTCGCTCTGACCGGCGTTACCCTCCTCCTCCCGGGCTTGCAGAGCCGCCTGAGCCCCTCGGGCCACGGCCTCCCGTAGCCTAGCGGCCGCCGCCTCGAGATCCACGATGGGCGGGGGCTGCGGCGCCGTGTGTGGAGTACTGCGAGGCCCGGTCTTGAGTGCCTTGACCGGGGCAAGCCGCACTGCATCCTTGGGAACGGCCCCGGAGCTGGAAATCAAGAGACGCAAGTTAAGCAGGATCGAGAAGTCTACCAAATGCATAACAAAAAACGAAATCTAAAATGCTTACCCAGATCGAGCACTCATACTCCGCTTCCTCGTGGCGGTCTTCCGGACTCGGGGCATCGAGCTGTCCCTCGAAGGCTGCCCCGAAGCCGCCCCCCTCGTGTCAGCCCGGTCCCTCGAGGCTGCCAGCGCGGACGACTCCTCTCCCGCCGCAGCCTCGTGGCCATGGATTAGCACTTGGGGCGCAGGCGACTCCTCGCCGGCCGCCGGCAAGGATGACTCCCGCGCCACACCCTCAAGGGAGAGGTTCGCCAACGACCCCCCTGCGGCCCTCGGCTCCTCTGGCGCCACGGTCGCTTCCTCTTCTTTGTCCCACAGGTAGAACGGTGGGGGGCTCGCGCCCTCCCCGTCCCCCCTCGGAACGTGGTCCTCGGCGTCCGAGGCCTCCTCCTCATCCTCCTCCGAGGACTCGGGTGTGGCGGGCTGTGCCTTCCCCTCCGCGCGAGCAAGCTTGCACGCCTTGTCGTGCCCCGCCTTTCTCTTCCTTTTCCTTTCGACCTTCGCCTCCGCCGTGTCCTTCCGCTTCTTCATCTTCTCTGCGTGGAGGCGATTGATCAGGCGCTGCTCTGGGACCGGGGGCCTCGAGGCGCCGCACCTCAAACCCTGTAAAACACACCCGAAGAGGGGGTCAGGAAAAAGGGAACTACACGACGCACGACGAGTTCGAAGCCAAAACTTACCAAGGAAATATACCCCGGCTCGGGGCGCATCTTGATCCTCCAAAGATCCGCGGGATCTTGGGGAAACTCTGCCACCGCGTACTTAGCCCTCCGGGCGGCGTTGGTGTGGGAGAGAAGCTTGCTCGACGTCCTTGAGCCTTCGACCTTGCTCCCGGGGGTGAGCTCGTAAATCGGCAGGGCCCTCTCCACGAGGGGGATCACCCTCTGCCGGTGAAAATTCGCGATGACGGCCGCCGCTGTCAGCCCCTTCCTCGCCAAGCACGCCAGCGCGTCGGTAAGGACCTCGAGCCTGGCTTGTTGCGCTGGAGGCGACACCCCCCAGTCCCACTTCGGCGGTCGCTCCCGGAGAACTTTGTTGGTGAACTCCGGAAGCGCGCCCTTGTGGTTCCGGAGGTAGAACCACCCTCGGCTCCACCCGGAGTTGTTCGTCGTCATCTTGCTTGTGATATAAAAGTTCCTCCGGGTCGGGCGGATGTGGAACGTCAGGCCGCCGGCGCGCGCGTACCGCCTCGGCTGGTTCCGCGCGTTCTCGACGAAGTGCTCGCCGCGGAACAGATGAATCCAGAGGTCCCAGTGGACCTCGATGCTGAGGTACCCCTCGCAGACGGCGACGAAGACCGCCGCCTGCGAGATGGCATTCGGGCTGAAATTATGCAGCTCCACCTCGTAGTAGTCGCATAAGGCCCACATGAACCTGCTGGCGGGAACGCCGAAGCCTCGCTCGTGGAGGCGCACGAAGCTCACGACATAGCCTTGCAGGGGCTTCGGCTCGGTCTCGTCCGGGCGCGGGGAAATCCACGCCGGCGCCCCCAAGTCCGGGTTCCGTGGCAACAGCCTGTCGGCGACCAGCTGCTCCAACACGGCCACGGTGGCGGAGGACTTCCCCCATGGCAAGGGCTCCTGGATGTCCGACATCTCCGAAAGTCAAGGGGGATGGGAAAAGGAAGGCTCCGAAGTGGCTAAGTCTCTCTCTCTCTCTCTCTTTCTCCTTTCTCCTTCTCGCTCTTGGCTACGGGTTCAGGAAGCAACGGAGGCGGAAAAGGCGAAGGCGAAGGCGAAGCTGGATGGAGGCAAATGGACAGGTGAACCCAAAACGCCCCCTTTCTCTTCATATTTATTTACCACGGGGGGCGCACCCACCGCCACGGCCTAAATCTACCGCATTCAGTGCGGTAGATTTTGCTATCACTGACGGGTGGGCCCCACGGCCGCGGAGTCTCCCACGCGCGCACGCAGCAATAAATGCGGCACGGTAACCGGCGGGCGCGGCGTGACTGTTGCGCTATCCCATCCGTCAGCCGCCGCCTACGCCGCTTCGTCTGCCCGAGGCTGTCGCCTGAAAGGGCGCGCCCACACCGTGCCGCACAAATCGGGCCACGCCGCCCGCTACCGGCGGAAAACCCGCGCACACGCGTGGCTCAGGACTCTGCGACGTTTTCAGATCACGACGGAATATTCCTCCATGAGGTCTCTTTACCCTCGAAGGAATCGCATTTCGAGGCCTTACTGATCAGGGGGTCGAAGCCTGGCCCTTCAGGGGGTTCGACAGGCGCCCCAGATCACCAGAGTCAGGGACTGCTGGGATGTGCCGTACAAGCTACCCTCAAACACGGAGTTCGAGACATCCTACACAGTGTTCAAGGCCAGTCGAGGGTGCCTAGAAGGGGGATCTCATTGAGGGAGAGCATCGAGCCCTCGAACCCTACCGAATGGGTTCGAGCCCCGCCTAGCGAACCCTCGCGAGCGCTTTATGAGACGTGTCTACGGACCACGAGCCGACCCCTATCGAACGGGGCACGGACGTCCGCTTGAACAACCCGCTAATAGCTCACTGAAGCAGCCATAGCTCGCGGCCCGGGCATGGGTAGCATGGTGCGCTTCACCCCTCCTCCCTGCGAAAGGGCGACGAGGGTCGTAATTAAAGTCGAGGGTTCCCCCGAACGCCTTCACACGGGCCCGGGCTCGGGGGCTCCTCGCACACCATGGTTCAAAACCACACCCTCGAATAAATCGACAACCATCACTTATGAAGCTCCACGCGTAAACCGAACCCACCGCTATTAGCGTACGTCCCCCTAACAGCTAAAGCTGAACGCCAAATCGCCGTACCAGCACTAAGAGTGCCGGGGCCGGCTGAAAAAGTGCCGATGACGGCTGAAAAAGACGCTGGACGGCCATCCCAGTAGAGCTACCCAGCGGGACAACATTTATAGCCCTTGGACGAGCACAAACTCTCCTCCAAGGCCTCGGGGGCTACACCCGCGGGTGCGCTGACGCGCCCCCGCGAAGGTGACTTCACACATATTCGAGGGTCAGTGACTCTCTATACACCCCTATACCCTCGGTAATCCTCCCCGCAGAGGAGAAAGGGAACTTTATTGTTCAAATGCAAGTAAAGATTACAAAGGGTCACCGGCGCGAAGCCATCGAAAGATACAAACACCTTGCCACCTATGTGGCAATTTTCCCTGTCTTGGGGAGGAGCGAGCGACGAAGAAAGGCACCAAGCCCCTAGTTGACGCAGCGGCGAGGCTGCTAGGGATGCGAGAAACGGCCCCCAGACCTCACGGGTCCAGCGGGACGCTCTCCTCGCAAGCCTTCTTCTAGCGTCTCCTCCACCGAAGACCACGCGGGGGGTCAAGCCGGCGAACAGCGCCCTCCGCACCGTCTCCCCGAGAGCAACCTTGTCACCGGGGGGGACGATGCGAAAAACAGCCGCCGGACCTGGCGCCAGCGCCCCGGTCAGGCGTCTCCATCCCCCTTCAGGCTAGGGGACATTGCAGGAGCAGGACCCCACGGGCCCAATGCTCTTCCGCTGATCCCACTGAAGCTGAGGGATGGTGCGCACGCCCACTCCGGTCTTCCCCAACCGCTCGCAAGCATTCTTCTAGCACCAAAAGCCTAAAAAAGCCAGGCCACCCCATCTGGGGGGCGGTCACAAAAAGGCAAAGGAAACATTACAAGAATTGGGCAATGCTGGAAGAAAGGGCTGGGAGGTTGGAGAGGAAAGGGAACCCCACGATCCCTATTTATAGCTGCGCCGGGCGTAAAGCTTCAAGCCTGTCGAAGAGCGGTGGCTTGTATCGCCCGTGACGACACAACGCACCACGAGCAAAAGATATCCTCGGTCCCTGCACCGAGACACGACCGAACGAAATAAAGTGGAGCTGAGCCCCCGGATGCTAAGCGGTGCAGCATCGGCCTTGGCCGGATGCCCTCGAACGGCGCGCCGTAAAGCAACCAGGAACGCTGGGGCCAAGGCCCTACGTACGGGACAGCACGACGGAAGCACCAGCTGCCAAGCAGCGGGTGCCACCGTCGCCCTGGCCCCCTCAGTGCGTGGACACGTTTCGTCCTTCAAACAAACAAACAAAAGGGCACGCGCCTCGAGCACCCTGCCCGCAGGCGCACTACCCAGTCTGACGAGTTGTCACATCCGCGGGGCCGGCGCCCAGGCGCGCCTGGCGGGGGCACGGCAGTCTCTGATCACATCGAAGGAGAAATCGCCGAAATACCCTTTGGCCGAATCCCTTGACTCGACCAAAGCCTCGGGGGCTACTGTTGGGTGCCACAATTAGGGACACCCTAATTGAGGTACTAAAACCACTTTCAAAAACACAAACATATGTTAAGGCAACTGGGCCCACGAAGGCCCACGGCCTATTTCTCCCTCAGAGGAAAGGAAAGGACTCAAAGAAGTCCAGCATGTGGCCCAGCCACATCCCCCTCGGGCAGGTGGCCAATCTCCGCCTCGCTCGAGGGCCCCTCTCAGGCCCACCAAACAAACTCCGCCCCGCTCGAGGGTAGCAGATCTACCCTCAGGCGGGTCACTCATCTCCGCCTCGCTCGAGGGCTCCCCTCGGGACCCTCGACCGCGCAATCGCATTTCCGCCTCGCTCGAGGGCAGCGGACCTGCCCTCGAGCGGGTGGCCAATCTCCGCCTCGCTCGAGGACAGCGGACCTGCCCTCGAGCGGGTGGCCAATCTCCGCCTCGCTCGAGGACAGCGGACCTGCCCTCGAGCGGGTGGCCAATCTCCGCCTCGCTCGAGGACAGCGGACCTGCCCTCGAGCGGGTGGCCAATCTCCGCCTCGCTCGGGGCCATCTCTCGGCACAAGAGACAAATGGCCCCGCCGCCCAACCGACCGCCGTACGAAGGCATTAAAAGCCAGCCACTCCACCACGGCTCAAAGGGCAGGCGGCGTCAGACTGCCACTCCCGCAGTGGATGTGACCGGCGTCCCGTCCACCGACCCCGGTCACCGCTCTGCCACCCCAGTCGCTGTAGCAGTACTGTGGGCATTCAATGCGGCACGAGGCAAGTTGGCGCCGCCCCCGTTACTGTTCCGCCGACATCCATCGCCGGACCCATCTCCCGCTGGGGAAGGGGTCCGACGATGTCACGTGTCCTACCAAGAGGGGCACTCAGCACGCACGGGCGCGACCCCGGACCTCCCCCTCGTGGGGTCCGGGACTTCTACGCGCTCCCGGACCTTCTAATGTGCACACCCGCACTCCGGCCAGGGGGTCCGGGACCGTCCCACGCCATTACTACCACTGGTACACTACAGGACGGCCGCCGCCATCTCCACGGGACCAAGGACGAAAATCCAGGACGACAGCGACACGCGCCGCCTTCCCACAGTACACTTTCTACAGTGTTCGACCACTGTACCCCGCGATTCAAGGGAGAACGACGACTTCCGCGCCCCTACACTCATGTACACCACCTCTCCTTACAACTATAAAAGGAGAGGATGGGCTTCCTTTTGTAAGGGGGGGGGAGGGATCTCTCCAATCGAAGGGTGGAAGCAGGCTCCCTGAACTTCCCCTTTCAGAACTTTCAGGACGATTGAGTACTCATCTCAACTAACTCCACTTCTAGCAGAGACTAGGGAGCTTTCCTCCCACTCTCGCCCCGCTTGTATCCCCTACTGCAAGCACCCCGGGTGCAAGATAATACAGTGCCCTCGCACACCCCCTCTGCTGGACGTACGGCCCCACGGCCGGAACCAGGATAAACTGTGCGTTATTGTGATTGCCTCTTGCACCATCATCTGGGACGAGGAAACACACAGCATTTACTAGTTGGGATCCAGGCCCCCGGGTCGGGACACTGACACTTGGGTAAGCAAAGATGAGGACTTCTCGCGTTTCTGGTTCACTTATGTTGGTTTATGTGGCTCTGCTTAGTTGTAAGATATATGCAGGATGCAAGATTGTGTGTTCTGAGATATATGGCATATGTCTAGTTGTGATCTGTTCTTAGAAATAAAAATTTTCTATAGTGTTGCTAGATTATTTTGTTAGTTCTGTTGATGTATATGTTGATTGGTCGAATTTGCTCAATTATAAATAAATACTTGTCATGTTAGTTTTGATCTGTTGCAACTTGCAAGATTGTGTGTTTAGATAAAAATTATTTTAGTGCTGCTAGCTTATTTTGTCATTCATAAATTAATATTCAGATTTGGTCTAGTTTTGATCTGCTAGCTTATTTTTGATTTAGCTAATTTCTTAATGTGCTTCTACAGACTGAACAAGATGTCTACAGCTAGTGGTAGTGATGGGAGCAGCAACCCGCAATGCGGCTCAGAAGCATCATAAGTGCAATCAGATTCCGTTCCAATCTCCAGATCACCTCAACTTGAATCGGCCAATGATTCATTGCCAATTGAGATAGATGATGATGAAGAAGAGGAAGAAATCAAGGCTGGTTCTAAGAGAAAGCTCAAATCACCGGTTTGGAATGAGTTCACGAAAGTGAAGGTTGGAAACAATGAATATGCAAAATGTAACTACTGCTCGAAGAAGCTTTCTGGGTTGTCAAAGAATGGTACTAACCATTTGAAGTGCCATTTGAAGACTTGGGTGCTGAAGAAGATCAAGCTTAATGGGCAGACAATGGTGCAATCTAGTTTGAGATTTAACAGGACAGATGCAGGCACAGTTTCAGTGGAGAACTACACCTTTGACCAAGATATAGCTAGGGCAGAACTTAGTGCCATGATAGTTCTTCATGAATACCCTTTAAGCATGGTTGATCATGTTGGCTTCCGAAGATTTGTCAGTGCACTTCAACCCTTATTCAAAATGGGAACAAGGAACACAATAAGGTATAAGATCTATGCGTCCATATCCTTTCTGCAATTTTGTATGAGCCAATAAATTTTGTAATAAATTTCTGTTTAATTTCAGATATGATATTATGGGACAATATGAGCTGGAGAAGAAAAAATCCATTGAATATATGGCTAGAATTCAGTCGAGAGTGGCCATCACTACTGATATGTGGACATCTGACAACCAAAAGAGAGGTTACATGGCCATCACTACACATTTTATTGATGAATCTTGGAATCTTAGAAATATTCTCATGACTCATGAGGTACTAACTTTTTTCTTAGATCTGGTTGCATATCATGTTGTTCAACTACAGTTGTATATCATGTCTCTTATTTTGTTTGTAACTATTGAATGACATATTTGCTTATGTCCCTGCTCCTCACACTGCTGAAATCATTAGTGACAAATTATATGACAGCTTGGTTCAGTGGAATCTAGATGAGAAGATATCAGCAATTACTCTTGACAACTACACTACCAATGATGCAGTAATCCCTTTGCTTGTGAGAAATATTGGACGACATAAGCTCTTGAATGATGGTAAGCTGTTGCATATGCGCTATTCTGCTCATATTCTCAATCTGATAGTTAAGGATGGGTTAGAGTTGTTGAAAGATGCAATAGAAAACATTCATGACAGTGTAGCATATTGGACGGCTACACCAAAAAGGGTTGAAAAGTTTGAGGAGATAGCTCAGTTTGTTAAAGTGGAAGCCACAACTAAGCTAATTCTTGACTGCAAGACTAGGTGGAACTCAACTTTTACCATGCTTAGTCATGCATTGCCATACAAGTCTGCTTTCATTAGGGCAAACCGTGTAGATATGCTGTACACTTGCTTGCCATCTGAGGATGAGTGGAAATTTGCTGAGGATGTTGTAGAGAGGCTTAAATTGTTCAATGACATCACTAAAATGTTTTCAGGGACAGATTATATAACAGCTAACATATATTTCACTAGAATTGCTAGGATTAGAAAGGAAATTAGGGAGTGGTCAACTTGTGGAAACCCTTTAGTGCAAACCATGTCAGCCAATATAATAGCCAAGTTTGACAAATATTGGCTTGATATTCAAGGGTTCATGGACATTGCAACTATTCTTGATCCTCGATTTAAAACCACAGTGCTGCTGATTTGTTTTGAGGATTTACTTGGTACAACTGGTAGAGAGTGTGAGGATAGGGTTCTTGAGGTGAAGAATTTGTTGGCTGATTTGATGCTTGAGTACCGTGGGGAAGAGGATGTGGGAAACAGTGTTCCAGCAGCATCTGCCACAGGACACAGTGATGATTTCTTATCTTCCATGTTGGCTCGTGTTGCTAGTAGAAGGCCAACAACAATGGGCTTCAAGACTGAGTTAGATCGCTATTTGGATGAAGAGCTATTGGACATGCATACTAAGAATTTCAAAGTTTTAGATTGGTGGAAGGTGGCTGGAACTCGGTTCCCAACTTTGAGAAAGATTGCTAGGGACATATTTACCATTCTTGTTACAACAGTTGCTTCAGAATCAGCATTTAGCACTGGTGGTAGGGTTTTAAGTGAGCATCGCAGCAGGCTCACTTGCAAGATGTTGGAGGCCCTAATGTGCTCTCAAGATTGGTTGAGAAACAAGTATAAAGGTATATTTATCACTGCTCCTTTGGATATTAGCTTGCTGTTAATTTCTGCAAATATTAATTGTTATTCATGCAAACCAACTCGTTAGCTCACTTATGTTTTGTTGTCGATGAGAAAATCAAACAGCCTGCAACCTTTTGGTCATGTCTTCAGGACATTCAAGAGGGGCTTCAGGTGATTTACCATTGTTCAAATGTGTTTATTTTCAGCTACTTTGTGAAGTATGATAATAGATAACTAATCTGAAATGTTTATCATAATGTAGGAACTTACAATCTGAGGACACATGAAGTGGTTGTCAGCTGGCCTCATGGCGCCCTTTTGGTCACAAGAACAAGTCAACTGATGCAAGAATTGGTGAAGTGCATGTGCATGTGCATGGCAGCATGGACTTCCTTTTGATGTCTTATCTGTTAATTGCATTTGTGAACTTGTAACCTGTGTGGTCTCTCTTTAATTCATGGTGGATCAGTGAAACCATGTGAACTTGTAAAATGGTGGATCAGTGAAACCATGTGAACTTGTAAAATGGTGGATCAGTGAAACCATGTGAACTTGTAAAATTTTATGG
Organism: Panicum virgatum; assembly: GCF_016808335.1. NCBI lineage: Eukaryota > Viridiplantae > Streptophyta > Magnoliopsida > Poales > Poaceae > Panicum > Panicum virgatum. The sequence continues at coordinate 66,141,754 of NC_053137.1, read as the reverse complement.
TGGTCTGTGAACTTGTAATGCTAATGGACAACGTACTTAGGAATTTAGGAGGTAACTATGCGGCAGCTCGAACTTGTCAATTGCTAATGCTTGTTGCAATGATGCTTGGATGAATTGCTAATGCTTGTTACAATTAAGCTTGGAATGATTTACTTTTCATGTGAATGTCTCATATTTATATGTCATTGTCGGATATACTTTCGGGTACGGGTTACCCGTCGGGTATAAATTACCAGTCGGGTACGGGTATGGAAATATTTTCTTACCCGCGTGCGGGTACGGGTAACCCGACGGGTAAAATTTAGGCTTGGCGGGTACGGGTATGGGTGGTTACTACCCATCGGGTACGTACCTGTTGCCATCTTGATCCATGAGGACGTCGCTGCTGGAGCGTCCCGCGGGCGGACCAAGTTCCCGGAGCCGCGGCACCCTGTGTTTAGAAGCATCCGGCACCTGGGCAATGCCTCCGGGCAGTGGGCACTGGGCGCGTGCAAGGTGCGTGTACCGGGAGGCGCTGTTGCAAGCTCTAGGTTGGACACCGCCGGGGCTACGCATGACGCCGACATCATTGCCATCGTCGGTGCAGGCGGATACCTCAACTTTTAAGACTCCTCGTTCGGCGTGGCTGCTTGCGTTCATCGATGGCAAATATCTTATCTTCTCTTCGAGATTTAAGGCCAAAATGCAGGTAGCTGCTAGTGGTGGCCATCGCCCGCTGGCACCGTAGCTCAGGATCCTCGCCACCCACGACCTCCCTCTTCAACACGACCCGTTGTTGCCTCCGGCATCGCGCACTTTGGGTGTTGCACGTCGCACCGGCTTAGGCAGCCGCCGCGCCGCGCGGCATCCTCCGATTTTTCGGCCGATTTTACTACACGTTAGAGGAGCTTTCAGAGTGCTCGGACTAGTGTGGCCATTCCATAGAGCTTGATTTTAGTCGCACGTGTTGCGACAAATCATCATCTACAGCGCAAACTCTGCATGTTGCAGTGCAGAAATCCAAAGTGCCTCTGTCTGCTGCACCCGAACACAGCAAATTTGAGAATTTGGAATGAAATAGACAGCCCAGCGAAAGAATAGATCCTAATTTGGGCCCAATTCAGGGATCGAAATCGGCCCTCACGGTTTTCTCCCCCCTCTCTCATCTTAACAAACTCCACCGCAGCCGTGCCTGGTGCCTAATCGCCGCGGACTTCACATCGGCGAAGCTGCTCCTCCTTGCACTGTTTTCCACAGAATCCTTCTTCCGTCTGGAGGCATTGGAGTTGAATTGCACAACCACCCATAGTTTACGATCAAGTTCTTTTTTTGTGCGGGGATAATAGACAATTGGGGAATCAATCCCTTCTTGTATGCGGCCCGAGAAGAATTCCTCTCTTTCGATGCTCGGGGGCGAATTATCAGATCTGCGTCTCCCAACAATCGTAAGTCTTGTAGGTGCCAGCCGCTTCGTGCTACTTGGACTCCACTATCAGGACGGGAGCACATCCCTCTGTTCCTCCGAGGCTCTAAAGAACACTGTTTAGACAAGACCGCCGCTCTTCGCATGGTCCAGTGTATTAGACTGGGAGATTGGATTGTTGGATTGGATTCTCTATTTCAGGGTGCAAAGTGAGCCGAGGCGACAGGTTGCGACTCAGACTGCTAACAAATCAGTTTGTGTTGTAGTGTATGATTTGATTTTGGGGTACTTGAGGGAAACGTTGGTTTATCTAGTTCGAATCGAGATAACTGATGGTCTGCTTTGTATTTGGAGGAATCTACTCCCGCCTATGTAAATAACACAAGCATGCACAATATTTCAGCGCAACACCATAGGCTTACAATCACACTAAAGATTGGTTCGATTTGTATTTGGAGGGAGCTACTTTAGCTCCACACCTACATACACAAGCGTTGAGAATTATTCCATTACCGGCAGCTTCACAGGCTTTCAAGCTTTGTTAGTCTTGATGGCGCCTGATATCGGACATACCCATGTAAGTTCTTCCTGCCGAAGCACATGTTTTATTTTGCCAAATTTATCTTCTTGTGCCTTTCGAAATAAAAAAATTATCTTGTCGTTCTTTTTGTGCTAATCTTATAATAATCTAAATCAAATTGTATGTTCAAGTATACAAGAAAATTTCTTTACAATGTTACTTATTACAATTGAACATGAATGTATCTTGTGGCATGTTGGATCCTATACCACAATTCTCCCTATAGCACAGAAAATGGAGGAAGCCTTTTACACATGAATTAAAATAAGTCTGAAAAACACCACTTTCACTACAGTTTGTGTTTAACAAAAAGTCCTTGTTAGTTGTGAAGATCTCAGGTATGCCAATATATCAAGAGCTCATGTTATTTTGCCTTCGTACAAGGAAGCCTCTAGAGGAAAGACAACTAGAAGAGTGAAGAAGAAAGAAAAGATGATTGGATGCATCAGTTTGGGGATGACCTCCAACTAAAGGCTAATATGAGCCAAAAGAAGATCGGATCATGTCGCCCGGACAAGGGAAGAAGAAGGCTTGGAATGGCAGAGAACAAAAGATGCAAGGGCGGGCAGTGGTCCGGTCACCCGAGACAAGTATGCATTGAGGGAGAGTGTTTGTGGCAGAACCGCCTAAATTATCCCGGCTCAAGTGCGCAGGCCATCACCATAAAGGCAACATTAGCTTAAACGCACTTCAAACGGAACAATTTTTGGTCTGTCGGGTAACGTCCCGATACAACCACCGATTCTCGGATCGAACAAGCATACCCCGCACGAAGGCGAGTCCAGAGATATTACAACCACAATTTTTACATCACAGGCATAGTAGTTATTACAAACGGGTTCTAAAACATTAATACAAGACCAAACGTAGCAAAGCAGTTATACAAGCCATAACTATAAGTTCAGAGTTTAAAACAGCGGAAGATAAAACACGACGGCTACAACACGTCGCAAAAGGATACCAGACTAGCCCAAGCCGGGTATCACTCGTCATAGTCATTGCCGGTCGCAGACGTATCCCACTCTACGGACCAGCCAGGAGGCAACGAGCAAGGGTAGGTCAAGCTAGCGATCTGATCCTCAAAACTCGAACCTGAAAAAGAGTTCAACAGCAAGGCTGAGTATTCTAATACTCAGCAAGACTTAACCGCCATCGGGTATAAGTAGCCCACCTTAGCTAGACTATGCAAGGCTTTGTGAGGCTCTGGTTTTCTTTTGCTGAAAAGCAATAAAGAGTATGTCCTTACTTTCAAGTTTTAGCTTTCAAGGTTCTAGTTGATTAACCGTTCTATGTAAGCAGCTACTATCCAAACATGGTAGAAAATTAAGCAAACATCAAGATTGATTAAAGTATTGTTGCTCTTCTTACTCTGTGTGGCAAAGAGATCAAGCAGTCTCATTTCATCGTGAGAGGCGGACGATTCTGAATCGAAATTCAACCTTGCAAGGATAAACCTAACACACACGTCTGGAACACCGTCGGGTCATTCCCAAACAACCGTTGACCTTTCTTTCCGGCTTGTGGATAGGGTCACTCTCCCCGACTACAGGGCTCCAAGGCCGAACCTTGTCCCTAGAAGTCGTAGTGTTGCGCAACATAAGAATAAAACCTATCCCTACTGAGAGAGTGAAAGGTATATCCACTCCCCGGTCCAATCGGCTACTAGGCTTGCCGCGTACCATATTGACGGCATGTGGCTAGTACTTTCAAAGACTTAACCAACGCTACCACACACCGCGACCTTAGCAAGTTCATTAACACAGACGGGGTCTCTCATGAAGCTATGATATCGATCACAACCCCGTCCGTCGTCCTTATATTGTTAACAGAAAGTAAACATGCAATTCCTATAAAGCTCGCGAGTGACAGGCAATCACTCGACTTTTACCAGTCCTAAAAGCTTAGCAAGTAGTCGAACTCAAATCTAGTATTCAGTACATGGGTTCCTAGGATCATGCATCTAGGATTTCAATTCAAAACCTAAGAACTGTAAATGCACAAGTAGGTAACAACAGTAAATGATAATAATTTGAAATATAGGTTATGTCCGGGGCTTGCCTTCTCGGTAGTTGCTAACTATTTCAGCCCTAGGCTCTTCCGAACTATGGTCCGGGGCTTCAGTTAGTTCCGCAGTGTTTACTTGAGCTTCGAGATCACCTCCGTCAGATTCCGGGATCAGCTCGTACGTCCCGTCCGATAAGGCAGTCGTGTCTATATGTAATGCAAGAACAACATTATAAGCACACATGGGCAATCGTTTATAGAGTAGTTAAATAACAAAACTAACTACACAAGGCATCATGATCAACAGCACAAAAGAAGTTGACTAACTTCATAAACAAGTGGGGGTGGTTTTCTTATAACAAACAAAACATAGTTTGCTAACCAATCAACTACTCATAGTACAAATAGTAATAAAATCTGCCAAAATTACACTAAACAGAACATGAACAAAGCAATCTACCCTGTAAAAATCATGCCAAGACTTGTAGTCAAATAAACACAACAAATCATTCATGCAGGCAGCACATAGAACAAACTTGAATTATACAGGTCAAACTAAAGCAAAACAGAAGCTCAAAATTTAACAGGAGCTTGATACAGATAAGAAATAACTACAGTGAATTTTTCATGATTTTATCTATACAGAAATAAATATGAGAAAATAAACAAAACAGACAATAGATTAGCAAGATTTATTTTTAGCCCTTGACCTAGCCATAAACTGCAGCTCAAACTTCCTGGACAAGCTAAGATACTCCAGATGTACACTCAGGAATAAATTGAGGATTTATCAAGAACAGAAACTATTTATCATAAATAAAGTCTATTAAACAAGGATTAAATCAAATAAATAGATACACAAGAGAACTGACCACGAAATTTTTATAGCAAAGCTAGTGTTACATGAGTAAACTACTACCAAAATTTCATAGCAATACCAGCTTTCAAGCATCAGATAAGAAAAAGATTAAATAACTAGTATTTATAAACCTAGTAACACAAATCAAAATCTACAGCAAAAACTTGCAACTAAAGCCTAACATATTATGGTTCTACTGCATAGAGCTCTTCAAGAGGATTCCAAAACATCAAGATTTGCTATTTTACGAATTTTCTATGAATTGATATTGAATTTCAAAGTTCACTGAAAAACATTGCAAACCAGTCCCTAAGGCACTATTGCAATGAGTCACTGACTACGCAGATAACCCCCTGGGGTTTTTCAAATTCAAACCCCGACGTCCCTGGCCGGGTCAGAGAGGGGAGGCGGGGTTTGACCGGCCGTTTCCCGGCGAGGGGGTCGCCGGCGGCGAGGGTAGAGAGGTGTGGGAGCTTCACGGGTTCAAGGCGCACCTCTGGGTGGTCGGAGATGGGGTGTCGACGGCGAGCGGCGGCTTGCGGGCTCGGAGCACGGCGGCGGGGTGACTCCGGTGGGGTTCGGGTGAGGGGAAGGGGCCTGGGAGTTGCGCGAGGGCGAGGTGTGGCTAACGGTGGGGGCTGTAGGGGTGGAGCGGGTCTGGGGTGGCGGCTCCGCGGCGGGGTGAGCTCGCCGGCGTTCCAGCGGGGCGGCGGCGGTGTTCTGCAGTGTGGGAGCGAGGAGAGAGCAAAGGAGCTAGTGAAATCGACTCCTGGGGTTCTTGTAGTGCTCAGGCGCGCGAAAGATCGAGAGCTGGGCCTCTGGTTCGGGCTCTCCACGGCGGCGTCGCGGTGGCGGCCGCCGGGGTGGTTCTGGAAGCGGCAGGGGTGTGTGGCACGGCCGAGGAGCTCCAGCGCGAGGCAACAGGAGGGGGAGGAGGTCGTCCGCGACGCGTGGGTGACAGCGCACGGCGAAGTAATGGCCGGGAAAGCCGGGAAGGCGCCGGCGGGCGGCGCTGTCGGTGGACGGCGGCGAGAAGCAGAGCAGGGAGGGGGAAGAAGGGGATAAGGGCGATTTTGCAATTTCCAAAAGTTCCAGGGACTAAACTGTAAACCAGCGATAACTTTTAAACCAAAGCTCAAAAGGAAAAGTGCCCAACATGAAAGTTGTTCAATTTTTCAAGATATACAACTTTGATGTTGTGCAAAAATTTATTTGACCAAAGATACAGGAGCTAAAAATAAAAACATAGAAAGGAATTTGAATCCTAGGAAATTTGTCTTTTTCAAAGCAATTTCACATCAAATGTAGACTTACAAGCAAAAATGGCTACCATGCATTAAATGCACTGAAATTTTACAAAAACACCCTCCACAAAAGCTATATTCATAAATAACTATATAAAGGACCTTGCATAAAATCATAATTACATGTATAACCTTTCATAATTACAAAAAGATCCTTTTTTAAGCATTTCAAGCACATGATGCATAGCAATCATACATAATTACTGTGCAGACACCTATTTAATTACTGTGCAGACACTCGGGGTGTTATAGTGTTGAAAATAGCAATGCATACTTATGAGAAGCTTCTAAAATATTAGAGAGTATGCATGAACCATGGTTGCCAAGCTTCATAGTAAAATGTGGAATACTCTAGAAACTAGATATTTGTATAGTTAGATAAGTATGAGGAAAATTCTACAGTTAGATATTTTTTAGGAAGTATGTAGAAGATGGACACATAACAAAACCATATAAACCATCGAGTCCTATACATAGAGGTTTTCTCGTCCCCCCTTGCCATACCATGGCATAAAGGGTCACAAGTAGAAGATGAAAATGTTGCCATGCAATATATAGGTGTCATAGTAGGATAGCCTCATAAAGAGTGTAAGTGGCCTCTCGTGCTGTGTCAAGTCGAGTAGTGAATAAATGTTTGAGTTTCCTTGTAGAAAGTTGGTCTCGCATATTAGTATTGGTGCGAAGGTATCTACAAATAAAGTAGTGTGGATAAGGGTCCATATAAAGAGTCGGTGTCAAGGTTAAGAGTGCCGATTTCTCAACAATGCCCAATATATCACTACAGAGACAAAGTAATCACACAGTAATGCTACTATCAAGTGTGTGAGATTTCATCATACATAGCACATATTTAATGATGTTACATTAGCTTCATGCAATGCAAGTCATAAGCACATCAGCGTAGGTCATCTCACCCAGTCACTTCATGCAAAAAGGGTTGAGCAATTAATAATCTATAATGGAATTGAAAAAATACATGCCATGTATTTTGAAAACAAAGAATCATAACCGAGTGGTTTAAGACTATATGCTAAGTAGAACACGATCAAGCAATGGTAGTAGAATAAATTTGGACAAAATAGGACAAAGATAAAATGATTTTGTAATGAGATCAACACTCTTTCTCCATAACTTGAGCATGACATAACGTCACTAGGTAAGAAATTCCAGGCAAATCGTGATATGATTCATCACTTCAGGCAAACAATTTAAGCCCTCCAAGTATTGCACTAGTACCACACAGTGATTCTATCCTTCCAGATAACAAAAGGAAAATGCTTATCAACCGAATAACGACATAAACTACCAAACAGTAGAAGCCACTGCTAGTGCGGATGCAAGAGAGAATAGGAAGCATGGAATGTAAGGTTCTGCTTGTTGAAGTCTGAGTGATAAGGGTCGCTTTACGATGTCACACTTCTAGTGGGACTCCTCTATACCCAGTGGAGTCGTCGCCGGACCCGCCCTTCTCTCCCACTGCGTCGGCAGTGGAGTCCTCGCCCACCTTGGTGGTGGTGGCGGCGGCGAAGGCCTTGTCAGTGGCTGCCTCTGCAGCATATTTGGCAAGCTCGGTGGCGAACTCTGCCTTCGCCGAGGCCCGTAGCAGCCTCCATCATGCACCGCTCTTCATCCTCGCGTAGGTAATTCAAGTACAAAAATATCACCACCTTCTCTGCATTCTTGGCTTCCGCGCACGGATCGACCCCTTTGACTATCATATTGTGCTTGGCGTGGAAGCTATCGCCCTTACGCCCTTGGCGGCCGATCTGAACGTAGGGCTCTTCCAGATGTCGCGGTGGGGTGCCCCATGGTACAAGGCGGTTGCGGGTTGCTTGAAAGGGACGACGCGGGGTGGGCATGGCCGCACGGGAGCATTGGTATATATTTGCAAGAAGTGTGGTGCGGATGCGGCAAAACTTGGTTTGAAATTCTAAAAATTTGGAATAAAATCATAAAAAGTAAATTGCGTTCACGTTACAATAATTTGTATGGTATCACTTTAGTCTAACAAGTAACAAACGTGCAAACAAATACATAAACTTGTCAAATGTGTGCATATACAGACACATATACTCTATGTAGATGTATTTTGACAACGTGGCAAGTGATGTGTGATGTGGATGTTTTTATGCGCACTACCCCGGCCCCTATCTTTTCTCTCTTTCCATCAAAATCTTAACTATGTGTGCAACCTTCTTATATTAAAAAAGTTCTCCACGTATAGACAGGACTACATGGAAGGGCCAGGGCAAAAAAGATATGGGAGGCCCCAATTAAGCACAAATTAAACTATTTATAAATTAGTTGCATTGCTAATTAGTTTGCTATAAAAGATTCTCACCACTATTAGTGTGAAGGGAATTGGATGTGAAATTTATAAAAAGAAGTTGCTAAAAACTAGTGCACACATACAAAACAATTGAAATATAAGTGGTTTTCATTATACACCGTACCTAAGCTTTGAAGCATCCATCTCCACCACGGCTATTTGCTTAACGTTGGTTTATGTCATTTATTTCATATTAGCACTTATATGCACTTGGATTTGATCCGTAGCAACCTAGCAAGACTTTCTATTTTCCTAGTATACTGAGTGTACGTACTTGTAGATGCATACTGATCACGAACCATCAGGATTTCGTTGGCCTAGATGCCATCACTATGGGCCTGTTTGGTTGGATGTATATCCCCTAGCTAGACTTCTCTAATACAAGATGAGCTTGTTTGGTTGCCTGGTCAGTCCGGTTAGCCAGGCTAGACTTATGCAAAGTACCGCCACTAGCCAGGCTTGCTGGAAACGCTCCGCCGAGCGTACTAGCTAAGTCAGGCTTGCACAAGCCATTGGCCTTAAATCTCCTCACCTCCCACTGCCTTACCTCCTGTTGGTGCTGCCGCCGCCGCCACCTTCTACACCACCTAAGTCTGCTGCTGTCGTCAAAATCGTCCGGTGAGGGAGGTCGGAGAGGCGCTGCTCCGGCGAGCTCGCCTCCTCGGAGGTGCAGAGTTCTTTAAGATGGAGGTGCGGAGTCAGCGCGCGTTCCAATCCTACGGTGTTCCCAATGAGATGGAGGTGCTTCTTCTTGATTCGCTCGCTCTGACATGTTGCTCATCGTCCTCGAATTGAAGGCGGACGCATCCGGTGCAGATGATAGCCAGCCCTGCTAGATCTGACACGGGACGCTGCTTCCCACGAATTGAAGGCGCGGTGTTGCTTGGATTTGGCGTGCCTGTGTAATTATTCTTCTTGTTCTTGTGTTGGATTTGAGTAGCACAGGGATTGAACAGCGTTTTGATTGGGCGTCGTCTGGCTGGAATGCAAAAAAAAAAAACATCACCACCAAGGAAGGAGTCCGCCAGTTGAACCTACCCAATTTGTTGGATGACGAGTAATTCGTCTTTTATTCTTGTTTGATTTGATTGGTGGGTCATTCGCCTCTTTTGGAATTTGGAGTTTGGATGATGCTGTTGGTAATTCTGTCTTTTACGCTTGTCTTGGTTTTTCTAGCTTCTATCCAGTATCCACTTTAGCAATTTGATCGAATAATTGCCCTTTTTTTTAATTGATGGGGGTTTAGATGTTTTCACCATTGATAGCGAACGAAGAGAGACAGAAGGGAGAGAGATAACTGAAGTGGTAACTTCACCTTCGACGCATTCAAGGTTATTCTACCGCATTATGCAGGTAGCCAAATAAAATATTACTCGAGCCAAGCTTATCCAATGAAGCCAACCAAGCATATCCTATTGCACAAGATTATCCTGGCTTGAGCTAGCCTAGCTTAGAATCCTAGCCAGGCTACACTTAGTCTAACAACCAAACACACGCCAAAGGATGTCGGATCAGTTGGTCACGGCAGTCCGGCGGCACCCCGCAGGTTGTGGGTTCGATCTCTGATCGGGACGAATTTCCGCCTGCGGGTAAAAAAAACCCCTCGCCTGCCTCATGTCCAAAGCACTGTGTAGCTCGGCCTAACTCACAAGGCGACGGGCCCCGTGTACGGGTGGGGCAGGGATTCGGGGATTTTCTTGGGCTGCTGTGAGAAGGTCATTCTACCTCTCAAACAATGCCGTGGGGGCGGTCTTACCCCCGCAGGTCAAGTTTTTTCTAACAACCAAAGGCACCCTGCAGGATCATGCCCTAGTCAAACCGAATATGTATTATTGCTGCTCATTTATATGCCATATTTTCTAATTCAACAAATAAAGGAAGTTCAACAATGTATCTCCACATTGAAATCATGCATTGAACCAACCTAACACATATACATGTCAAAACTTTTGGTAACAATTATTACTTAAGGAAAAATTAGGTCTATAGCACCTAAAGAACATGTTTTTGTAAAATACCATTGAAAAACCTCCGTTCTGTATAATAGTTACTCTGAACTACCATTCTGTCACGTCCTCCGATTACTTGTCTGTCACGAGATTATTCTTCCTCTGCTGCGCGAGAGGTCAGCTCCCACACCCACCCCACCACCGTGCGCCTCAACACGCGGTCGCACTCCCCAACCCCATCCCTGCGTGGGTGCCAGTGGGTGGCCTGTGGCCACGCCATTCGCCAATACCGCCGCTCACGGCACCATCGCACGCCGGCAGGCAATGGAGAAGTTGTTCGAGGAAATAGGCACATGCAACCCCCGCGCCACGGTGGGCTCCAATTCCTCCGGTGCCCCCGCAGCCACTTCGAAGCGGGCTGGCCGCGTCAACCGCCATGGGGGCGACGAGGATTTGCTAACCATAGGGACACCTACCCACCTTCACTGCCGTCGGGCCTGCCGTCGCCCACCGGCTGTCCCACCCTGCTCGGCCGGGGGCGCGATATCGCCCCCCTCCCCACGTGTCGGCGTTCCGACCCGTGGGGCCTGAATCCCGACTAGTAAATGCTGCGTGTTTCCTTGTCCCAGATGATGATGCAAGAGGCAATCACAGTAACGCACGGTTTTATCCTGGTTCCGGCCGCGGGGCCGTACGTCCAGCAAAGGGGGTGTGCGAGGGCACTGTATTATCTTGCACCCGAAGTGCTCGTAGTAGGGGATACAAGCGAGGCGAGAGAGGGAGAGAAGCTCCCAAGTCTCTGCTAGAGGTGGAGTTGGTTGAGATGAGTGCTCAGTCGTGCTGAGAGTCCTCTGAGGGGGAGTTCAGAGAACTTACTTCCAACCTTTGATTGGAGAGAGTCGATCAGCCTCTCCAAAAGGAAGCCCACCCTCTCCTTTTATAGTTGTAAGGAGGGGCGGCGTACATGAGTGTAGGGGCGCAGAAGTCGTCGTTTTCCCCTGAATCGCGGGTACAGTGGTCGAGCACTGTAGGAAGTGTACTGTGGGACGGCGACGCACGTCGCCGTCATCCTGGGCTCCGTCCTTGGTCTCGTGGAGATGGCGGCGGCCGTCCTGCAGAGTCCCAGCGGTAGTAATGGCGTGGGACGGTCCCGGACCCCCTGGTCGGGGTGCGAGCGTGCGCACTAGAAGGTCCGGGGGGCGCGTGGAAGTCCCGGACCCCACAAGAGGGAGGTCCGGGACCGTCCGCGCATGCGGAGTGCCCCTCCCGGAAGGGCACGTGACATCGCCAGACCCCTTCCCCAGGGGGAGGTGTGTTCGGATGGTTGATGTCGGCGTGACAGTAACGGGGGCGGCGCCAACTTGTCTTGTACCGCGTTGAATGCTCCACAGTGCTGCTATAGCGGCTGGGGTGGCAGAGCGGTGACCGGGGTCAGTGGACGGGACGCCGGTCACATCCACTGCGGGAGTGGCAGTATGACGCCGCCCGTCCTTTGAGCCGTGGCGGAGTAGCTGGCCTTTAATGCCTTTGTACGGCGGTCGGTTGGGCGGCGGGGCCAATTGTCCCTTGTGCCGAGAGATGGCCTCGAGCGAGGCGGAGATTAGCCACCCGCTCGAGGGCAGGTCCGCTGTCCTCGAGCGAGGCGGAGACTGGCCACCCGCTCGAGGGCAGGTCCGCTGTCCTTGAGCGAGGCGGAAATGCGATTGCGCGGTCAAGGGTCCGAGGGGAGCCCTCGAGCGAGGCGGAGATGAGTGACCCGCCCGAGGGTAGATTCGCTACCCTCGAGCGGGGCGGAGATTGTTCGGTGGGCCTGAGAGGGGTGCGAATGGGCCACATGCTGGGCTTCTTTGAGTCCTTTCCTCTCTTCCAGATTTGGAAGGAGGCCGGGGGCCTTTGTGGGCCCAGTTGCCTTAACATGTGTTTGTGTTTTCGAAAGTGGTTTTAGTACTCCAATTAGGGTGTCCCTAATTGTGGCACCCGACAGTAGCCCCCGAGGCTTTGGTCGAGTCATGGGATTCGTCCAAAGGGTAATTCGGCGGTTTCTCTCTCGACGTGTTTAGTCAAAGTCGCGCACCTGCTGGGCGCGCCTGAGCGCGGGCCCGGCGGGTGCGACAACACGCCGGTCGGGATAGTACACCCGTGGGGGTGTACTTCGAGGCGCGCGCCTCTTTGTTTGTTTGTTTGAAGGACAAGACGTGTCCGCGCACTGAGGGGGGCCAGGGCAACGGTGGCACCCGCCGCTTGGCAGCTGGTGCTCCCATCGTGCTGTCCCGTACGTAGGGCCTTGGCCCCAGCGTTCCTGGTTGCTTTACGGCGCGCCGTTCGAGGGCATCCGGCCAGGGCCGATGCTGCACCGCTTAGCATCCGGGGGCTCAGCTCCGCTTTATTTCGTTCGGTCGTGTCTCGGCGCAGGGACCGAGGACATCCTTTGCTCGTGGAGCGCCGCTTTGTCACGGGCGATACAAGCCTCCGCTCTTTGGAAAGCTCGAAGCTTTGTGCCCGGCACAGCTATAAATAGGGGTCGTGGGATTTCCCTTCTTCTCCAGCCTTCCGACTCTTTCTTCCAGCATTGCCTAAATCTTGTAATGTTTCCATTGCCTTTTTGCGACCGGCCCCCAGATGGGGTGGCCTGGCTTTTTTAAGCTTTTGGCGCTAGAAGAATGCTTGCGAGCGGTTGGGGAAGACCGGAGTGGGCGTGCGCACCATCCCTCAGCTTCAGTGGGATCAGCGGAAGAGCATTGGGCCCGTGGGGTCCTGCTCCTGCGATGTCCCATAGCCTGAAGGGGGATGGAGACGCCTGACCGGGGCGCTGGCGCCAGGTCCGGCGGCTGTTTTTCGCATCGTCCCCCCCGGCGACAAGGTTGCTCTCGGGGAGACGGTGCGGAGGGCGCTGTCCGCCAGCTTGACCCCCCACGCGGTCTTCGGTGGAGGAGATGCTAGAAGAAGGCTTGCGAGGAGAGCGTCCCGCTGGACCCGTGAGGTCTGGGGGCCGCTTCTCGCATCCCTAGCAGCCCCGCCGCTGCGTCAGCTAGGGGCTTGGTGCCTTTCTTCGTCGCTCGCTCCTCCCCAAGACAGGGAAAATTGCCACATAGGTGGCAATGTGTTTGTATCTTTCGATGGCTTCGCGCCGGTGATCCTTTGTAATCTTTACTTGCATTTGAGCAATAAAGTTCCCTTTCTCCTCTGCGGGGAGGATTACCGAGGGTATAGGGGTGTATAGAGAGTCACGACCCTCGAATATGTGTGAAGTCACCTTCGCGGGGGCGCGTCAGCGCACCCGCGGGTGTAGCCCCCGAGGCCTTGGAGGAGAGTTTGTGCTCGTCCAAGGGCTATAAACGTTGTCCCGCTGGGTAGCTCTACTGGGATGGCCGTCCAGCGTCTTTTTCAGCCGGCATCGGCACTTTTTCAGCCGGCCTCGGCACTCTTAGTGCTGGTACGGCGATCTGGCGTTCAGCTTTAGCCATTAGGGGGACGTACGCTAATAGCGGTGGTTTCGGTTTACGCATGGAGCTTCATAAGTGATGGTTGTCGATTTATTCGAGGGTGTGGTTTTGAATCGTGGTGTGCGAGGAGCCCCCGAGCCTAGGCCCGTGTGAAGGCGTTCAGGGGAAACCCTCGACTTTAATTACGACCCTCGTCGCCCTTCCGCAGGGAGGAGGGGTGAAGCGCACCATGCTACCCATGCCCGGGCCGCGAGCTATGGCTGCTTCAGTGAGCTATTAGCGGGTTGTTCAAGTGGACGTCCGTGCCCCGTTCGATAGGGGTCGGCTCATGGTCCATAGACACGTCTCATAAAGCGCTTGCGAGGGTTCACTAGGCGGGGCTCGGACCCATTCGATAGGGTCCGAGGGCTCGACGCTCTCCCTCGATGGGATCCCCCTTCTAGGCACCCTCGACTGGCCTTGAACACTGCGTAGGATGTCTCGAACTCCGCATTCGAGGGTAGCTTGTATGGCACATCCCTGCAGTCCCTGACTCCGGTGATCTGGGGCGCCTGTCGAACCCCCTGAAGGGCCAGGCTTCGATCCCTTGATCAGTAAGGCCTCGAAATGCGATTCCTTCGAGGGTAAAGAGACCCCTGAAGGAATATTCCGTCTTGGTTTGAAACGATGCAGACTCGCAAGTCGTGCGCGCGGGTCTTCCGCTGGTGGTGGGCGAACGTGGCCTGATTCGTGCGGTGCGGCGTGGGCGCGCCTTTTCAGGCGTCGGCCTCGGGCAGACGGAGCGGCGTGGGCGGCGGCTGACGGATGGGATAACACAACAGTTGCATCGCGCCCGCCGGTTACCGTGCCGCATTTATCGCCGCGTGCGCGCGTGGGGAACTCCGCGGTCGTGGGGCCCACCCGTCAGTGATAGCAAAATCTACCGCATTGAATGCGGTAGATTTGGGCCGTGGCTGTGGGTGCGCCCCCCGTGGTACATAAATATGGAGAAGAAGGGGATGTTTTGGGTTCACCTGGCCATTTGCCTTCATCCTGTTTCGCCTTCTCCGCCTCCGTCGCCTCCTGAACCCATAGCCTAGAGCGAGGAGAAAAGGAGAAAGAGAAAGAGAGAGGAAGAGACTTAGCCATTTCGGAGCCTTCCTTTTTCCATCCCCCCTCGACTCTCGGAGATGTCGGATATCCAGGAGCCCTTGCCATGGGGGAAGTCCTCCGCCACCGTCGCGGTGCTGGAGCAGCTGGTCGCCGATCGGCTGCTGCCGCGGAACCCCGACGCGGGGGCGCCGGCGTGGATTTCCCCGCGCCCGGACGAGTCTGAGCCGGAGCCCCCGCAGGGCTATGTTGTGAGCTTCGTGCGCCTCCACGAACGGGGCTTCGGCGTCCCCGCCAGCAAGTTTATGAGGGCGCTGTGCGAGTACTACGGAGTGGAGCTGCACAATTTCAGCCCCAACTCCATCTCGCAGGCGGCGGTCTTCGTCGCCGTCTGCGAGGGGTACCTCGGCATCGACGTCCACTGGGATCTCTGGATCCACCTGTTCCGCGGTGAGCTCTTCGTCGAGAACGCGCGGAACCAGCCAAGGCGGTTCGCGCGCGCCGGTGGCTTGACGCTCCACGTCCGCCCGAACCGGCGGAGCCTTTACATCACAAGCAAGATGACGACAAACAACTCCGGGTGGAGCCGAGGGTGGTTCTACCTTCGAAACTTCAGCGGCGCGCTCCCGGCGTTTACTAACAAGGTTCTTCGGGAGCGTCCGGCGAAGTGGGACTGGGGGGTGTCGCCCCCAGCCCAACAAGCCAGGCTCGAGGGCCTTACCGATGCGCTGGCGCGTTTGGCGAGGAAGGGATTGACAGCGGCGGACGTCATCGCGAACTTTCACCGGCAGAGGGTGATCCCTCTTGTGGAGAGGGCCCTGCCGATTTACCGGCTCATCCCCGGGAGCAAGGTCGAGGGCTCGAGGACGTCGAGCAAGCTTCTCTCCCACACCAACGCCGCCCGAAGGGCGAAGTATGCGGTGGCGGAGTTTCCCCAAGATCCCGCGGATCTTTGGAGGATCAAGATGCGTCCCGAGCCGGGGTATATTTCCCTGGTGAGTTTTGGCTTCGAACTCGTCGTGCATCGTGTAGTTCCCCTTTCCTGACCCCATCTGTGTGTATTGTACAGGGTTTGAGATGCGGCACCTCGAGGCCTCCGGTCTCAGAACAGCGCCTGATCAATCGCCTCCACGCGGAGAAGATGAAGAGGCGGAAGGACGCGGTGGAGGCCAAGGCCGAGAGGAAGAGGAAAAGGAAGGCGGCGCACGACAAGGCGCGCCAGCTCGCTCGGGCGGAGGGGAAGCCGCGACCCGCCACACCTGAGTCCTCGGAGGAGGACGAGGAGGAGGACTCGGAGGAGGCCTCGGATGCCGAAGACCGCGCGGCGAGGGGGGACGGGGAGGGCGCGAGCCCCCTACCGTTCTACCTGTGGGACGAGGAAGAGGGAGCAACCGTGGCGCCAGAGGAGCCGGGGGCCGTAGCGGGGTCATCGGCGAATCCCACCCTCAAGGGTGCGGTACGGGGGTCATCCTCGCCGGCGACCGGCGAGGGGTCGCCTGCGCCCCAGGTGCTGATCCGCGGCCACGAGGCCGCGGCGGGAGAGGAGTCGTCCGTGCTGGCAGCCTCGAGCCATCGGGCTGACACGAGGGGGGCGCCCTCGGGGCAGTCTTCGAGGGACAGCCCGATGCCCCAGGCTCGAAAGAGCGCCACGAGGAAGAGGAGCATGAGTGCTCGATCTGGGTAAGCATTTTGGATTTCGTTTTTTGTTATGTACTTGGTAAATTTCTCGATCCCGCTCAACTCGTGCCTCTTGACTTCCAGCCCCGGGGCCGTTCCCAAGGATGCAGTGCGGCTTGCCCCGGCCAAGGCTCTCAAGACCGGGGCTCGCAGCACTCCGCACACGGCGCCGCAGCCCCCGCCCGCCTTGGATCTCGAGGCGGCGGCCGCTAGGCTACGGGAGGCAGTGGCCCGAGGGGCCCAGGCGGCGCAGCAAGCCCGGGAGAAGGAGGGTGACGCTGGTCAGAGTGACGCCGGCCACCGTGGTGCCGAGGCGGCTGCTCAAGCGGCCGACGCCGAGGAGACCAGCCAGGGCGGTGCCGGTGGCGCCGCCCAAGCGGTCATTGATGTTGAGGCCGGTCAGGGTGACGCAGATATCGCCGCCCGGCCGGACATAGGAGGAGAAACTGGCGGGGGCGCGCAGGAGCACCCTGCCGGCCAAACTGCGGAGGAGACCCCCGTCTTCGAGCCTTCGAGGGCCGAGGGCGAGGGTCTCGCAGAAGAAATGGCGCAAGAGGCGCCAGCGGTAGAAGGAGCCCCCATCTCGGAGCCCACCGAGGCCCGAGACGAGGGTACCGCCGCGATAGTGCCCGTGCCCACGGCGCAGGGGGGCGCAACGGCGGTGGTGGAGCTGCCAGACAGCAGCGAGGAGTACGGGGACTCGATGGATATCGACCCCGCTGCTGCGGCGAGCGCCGCCGCACATATTGCCGAGTTCGCGTCGGCCAGCGCGGGCGTGCTCGAAGCGGGGGCGTCGGAGGGGAGCCACCTCGGGGTTATCGTCCCGTCCGGTGTCCCCTCAGACCGGTGTCCCCTCAGAGTTCCTTCGCAAGGAGCAGGAGGAGGAGGAGGCCTGGAACAAGCAGATGGGCGTTGGGCGCGAGATCTTGCAGGCCCTCGACCGCGCTTATCAGCTTCATCAGAACGCGGATTACCAGGTCAGCCAGGTAAATATTTCCCCCCGAAAATTGCTCGGATTCGGTTTTAGCTTTTACGCGTCCTCACCCATACCCTCCCCCTTTGCAGCAGCTGAGGGAAATCTCGCGCCAAAAGAGCATCGAGATGAACCGGCTGTACTCCCAGATGAGCCAGCTCGGGCAACACAACGCCGAGCTGGTGCTCAAAAACATCGACGCCAACACCAAAATGGCCGATCTGGGAGCGCGTCAGCGGGCGCTGGAGGAGGAGCTGGCGCGGGTTGCTGGTGAGCGGGACGTCCAGAGGGCGGCAGCGGAGGAGAAGGCCCAGGAGAGAGCTCGGGAGGCGGAGGCGCAGAGCGCCGAGCTGCAACGCCTCGGCGCCACTCTTGAGCAGCAGAAAGCCGAGCTCCTCCACAAAGAGGTGGCCGTGGTTGCGCTCGCCGGGACCCTCCAGGAACAGGGTGTGGCCCTCGAAGAGAGGGAGGTGGCCTTCCAGAATATGGGGGCTAGCCTTAAGGAAAAGGAAGCCTCCATTTCCTCGCTCGAGGAGGCCGCCCGTACCCAGAGGGAGGAGGCGCAAAAGAACATGGCGGGTGAGTACCTTCGATTTTCCGTCGTTTTGCTTTCTTTCGTGGCTAATGTTGATTTCCTTTGCTCAGAGCTGAGGCAAAAGGTGGCGGATGAGACCGCGGCGAAGGAAGCGGTCCACACCGCGCTCACGGCGGCACAGATGGAGTTTGCTGAGCTGGAGCAGACCGCCGTGAGCGTGTGTCAAGAGCTCGAGGGGGAGGGCGCCGTCTCGGGTAGTTCGGTGATCAGCCGCCTGCGCGCGCTAGGCGGCCGGATTGCCGAACACGCCAAGAGTACCTTCCGCCTCGGTGTCCTGCGGGCTCTCGCCGTGGCCTCGACGCATTACCTCATGGATCTCCAGAGGGTGTCGTCGGGGTACGTCGTTCCCGATGATGCGGATGCGGACGCCGCGTCGGTCATCATGGATGAAGCTGACGCAGCCGCAGAGGAATTTGCCACCGTCCTCGCCGAGAAGCTCGAGGCAGACATCCCTCCCATCGCTGAATTCGACGCCCCTGAAGACCCGCAGGGGAGGATGGATGCCTGTAGGAAAGTTGGGCCTCGAAGCCCATTGTAAATAGATTAGTGTTTATCATAGTCGCGCCTTGTAATCGCACTTTATGAATATAAGAGATTTGTTTTTGTAATTTGAATGTGTGGCCCGTCGAGGCCTTGTGTGTTCGAGCCTGTGTTTCTTTACTTTACTTCCGTGTTCTTCGTATGCGACTTAGATAAACATCTGCGAGGAAGTTCGCGTTCATAAGCAACGTAGGCGTAGGGTGGTGAGGGGGGTGCCGTATCCCGGAGGCGTAGGCGGCCCCACGACTCGGCCAGCCCCGTACCGTAGTTGCTTATGCCTCGCGTCCGTTTTTTCCAAGGATACGAGAAGCTTAGGGTCGAGACGGAGATATTTCGAAAAAACATTGGCGACTTTTTGGGGACGTTCGGGGGTTCCCCCCGTAGTAGCCCCCGAGGGAGGCTCAGTTTTGCCGAGGGTAAAGCCGAGCATACCTCGATGTTCGTGCGCGCCCGAGCCCTCGAGGGTCGGGAATGTTCCCAAAAAGCAATAAGTAAAGCGTACTTCCTTATTATTTCGGGAAATTGAAAATGCGAGTACGAACAATATACAAATAGCTTGAAATGCTAAGGATAAAAGCGACGTAGCTGTTGTATATTCCAAGCGTTGGTGAGGACTTCGCCTTTTTCGTTGGCCAGCTTGTACGTGCCGGGCTTGAGCACCTTGGCGATTATGTACGGTCCTTCCCATGGAGGTGAGAGCTTGTGGCGGCCCCTGTTGTCTTGTCGAAGCCTTAGCACCAAGTCCCCTTCGTTGAGGTCTCGGCGCCGGACCCTCTGCGCTTGATACCTTCGCAAGGACTGCTGGTAGCGCGCAGAGTGGAGGAGCGCCATGTCTCGAGCCTCGTCCACTTGGTCCAGCGAGTCTTCGCGAGCTCGCTGGTTTCGTTGCTCTTGATATGCCTTGAGCCTCGGCGATCCGTACTCCAAGTCAGTGGGGAGGATAGCCTCGGCACCATGGACCAGGAAGAATGGAGAAAAGCCCGTGGCCCTGCTCGGGGTCGTCCTCAGGCTCCAAATGACCGAGGGTAGCTCCGTGAGCCACCTCCGGCCGAACTTGTTCAGCTTGTTGAAGATTCTTGGCTTTAGTCCTTGGAGGATCATGCCGTTGGCACGCTCCACTTGCCCGTTCGTCTGTGGGTGTGCCACAGCCGACCAGTCCACACGTATGTGGAAGCTGTCACAGAACGCCAAGAACTTCTTTCCTGTGAACTGGGTGCCGTTGTCGGTGATGATCGAGTTCGGGACCCCGAACCTGAAGACGATGTCGGTGAAGAATTGGACTGCTTGCTCGGATTTGATCTTGCCGATGGGTCGAGCCTCGATCCATTTGGAGAACTTGTCGACCGCCACCAGCAAGTGGGTGAAGCCCCCGGGCGCCTTCTTCAGCGGACCGACAAGGTCCAGCCCCCACACGGCGAACGGCCACGTGATGGGGATGGTCTGCAGAGCATGGGCCGGAAGATGTGTTTTTCGAGCATAGAACTGGCAACCCTCGCAGGTCTGCACGACGTCGGTGGCGTCGGCGACCGCGGTGGGCCAGTAAAATCCTTGCCGAAACGCGTTGCCCACGAGGGTACGCGGCGCGGCGTGATGGCCGCAGATGCCAGCGTGGATGTCGCGGATCAGCTCCTTGCCCTCGGGGAGGGGGATGCATCGCTGCAAGACGCCCAAGGGACTGCGCTTGTGTAGCTCATTGTCGATTAGAGCGAAGGACTTGGCCCTCCTGGCGAGGCGCCGTGCCTGAGCACGGTTCGAGGGTAAGATCCCTCGAATCATCCAGTCAAGGTACTGGACGCGCCAGTCTCGCGAGGTGGGGGCCTCGTCGACTTCCATTGCTTCGGCCTCGTCCGCGGAGGTGGTCCCAAAGTCAATGTCCATGGGCTCGACCCCGTCCGCCGGGGGGTTCCCGCCGGGGGACCCGGTGGACCAGGGGCCCGGCTCCGGCGGGTCCTTGAATTCGGCGGAGGGCTTGGCGATGTCGCGAGCGAAGATATTCGGGGGGACAGTGGTCCGCCCCGAGGCTATCTTGGCCAGTTCGTCGGCATCCTCGTTGTACTTGCGCGGGACATGATTGAGCTCGAGACCGTCGAATTTGTCTTCGAGGCGGCGCACCGCGTTGCAGTATGCCTCCATCTTCGGGTCGTGACAGCTGGACTCTTTCATTACTTGGTCGACGACAAGCTGAGAGTCACCGCGCACGTCGAGGCGTTTGACGCCGAGCTCGATGGCGATGCGGAGGCCACCGAGGAGGGCCTCATACTCCGCCATATTGTTCGAAGCAGGGAAATGCAAGCGGATCACGTACCGTATGTGTTCTCCGAGGGGTGAGATGAATAGGAGGCCGGCACCGGCGCCAGTTTTCATCACCGACCCGTCGAAGTACATAATCCAGCATTCGCCCTGGATTTGTGCTGGGGGTAGCTGAGTGTTCGTCCACTCAGCCATGAAGTCAGCCAAGATTTGGGACTTGATCGCTCTGCGGGGGGCGTAGGCGAGGGTCTCTCCCATCAGCTCCACAGACCATTTGGCAATTCTACCCTCGACTTCCCGGTTGCGAGCTATCTCTCCCAAGGGGAAAGACGAGACAACGGTGACGGGGTGAGCCTCGAAGTAGTGGCGCAACTTGCGTCGAGCTAGCACTACTGTGTAGAGCAGCTTCTGAATCTGCGGATAGCGTGTCTTGGTTTCGGACAACACCTCGCTGATATAGTACACCGGCCGCTGGACGGGCAGAGCCTGACCCTCCTCTTGTCTTTCAACCACGATCACCGCGCTGACCACTTGGGTCGTCGCAGCTACGTACAGATAGAGGGGCTCGCCGTCCGTAGGTGGCGTAAGAATGGGAGCATGAGTGAGCGATGCCTTCAGCCTTTCGAGGGCTTCTTGAGCTTCGGGGGTCCACGTGAAGTGTTCGGTTTTCCTCAAGAGTCGATACAGGGGTAAGCCTTTCTCGCCGAGACGCGAGATGAAACGGCTAAGGGACGCTAGGCATCCCATGACCCTCTGTACCCCCTTCAAGTCTTGGATCGGTCCCATCCGAGTGATGGCCGAGACTTTGTCAAGGTTGGGTTCGATGCCCCGCTGGGAGACAATGAAACCCAAGAGCATGCCTCGAGGCACCCCGAATACGCACTTCTCGGGGTTAAGTTTTACCCCTTTGGCCCGTAGGCAATCGAATGCGATCCTGAGATCGGCAACCAGGTCGTCCGCCTTCCTGGATTTTACAACGATGTCATCGACATATGCCTCTACGCTCCGGCCGAGATGGTCTCCGAAAACGTGGAGCATACACCGTTGATAGGTAGCTCCGGCGTTTCTGAGGCCAAAGAGCATCGTAACGTAGCAGTACATGCCAAAAGGTGTGATAAAAGAAGTCGCGAGCTGGTCGGACTCTTTCATCTTGATTTGGTGGTAACCGGAGTAAGCATCAAGAAAGGATAAGAGCTCACATCCCGCAGTAGTATCTACAATCTGATCAATTCGTGGCAAGGGAAAGGGAACCTTCGGACATGTCTTATTTAGACTAGTGTAGTCCACACACATCCTCCAGTTTCCACTCTTTTTCTTCACTAATACCGGATTAGCTAGCCACTCGGGATGGAATACCTCTTTGATGAATCCGGCCGCCAGAAGTTTCTGCAACTCCTCGCCGATCGCCCGGCGCTTGAGCTCGTCGAAGCGTCTTAGGCGCTGCTTCACCGGCTTGGAGTTGGGTCGGACATCAAGAGAGTGCTCGGCGACCTCCCTCGGTATGCCAGGCATGTCCGAGGGAGGTCCACGCAAAGATATCTGCGTTGGCGCGGAGGAAATCGACGAGCACCACTTCCTATTTGTCGTCGAGGGTGGCGCTGATCTGCAACACCTTGTCGTCGGAGTGGCTTGGGTCGAGGGGTACTTTCTTGATACCCTCGGCGGGCTCGAAGCTCCCGGCGTGTCGGTGCGTGGAGTCTAAGGCCTCGCTCGCCATTTTGTCGAGGGTGGCTGTGAGGGCCTCGTCCTCCGCTTGAGCTTCCGCACGCTCAACGCACTCGACGTCGCACTCGTAGGCGTGCTTGAACGAAGAGCCGATGGTGATGACGCCCTTCGGACCCGGCATTTTGAGCTTGAGGTAGGTGTAGTTGGGGACAGCCATAAACTTGGCGTAGCAAGGACGACCAAGGATGGCATGATAGGACCCTCGAAATCCCACCACCTCGAAAGTAAGAACCTCCTTTCGGAAGTTGGCGGCTGTGCCGAAGCATACAGGCAGATCGATCTGGCCGAGGGGTTGGACTCGCTTCCCCGGCGCAACGCCATGGAATGGCGACTTGCTGGGGCGAAGCTTGTCCAGTCCGATCCCCATGAGCTCCAAGGTAGGGGCATACATGATGTTGAGGCTGCTGCCTCCGTCCATGAGCACCTTGGAGAAGCGAGTGTTGCCGATGATGGGATCGACAACGAGCGGATACCGTCCCGGATGCGGGACGTAGTCGGGGTGGTCCTCGCGGCCAAAGGCGATGGTATCCTTCGACCAGTCGAGGTAGGATGGCGTGGCTTTGGTAACGGAAAAGACTTCGCGGCGCTCACGCTTGCGCTGCCGAGAAGTCATATTCGTCGTTGTTCCTCCAAAGATGAAGAAGGCGTTCTCCACTGGGGGGAACTCGTCATCTCCACCTTTGTCACCAGCATCCTTCTTCTTGTCCTCGTCGCGATGCGCGACGCGGTTGTAGTATTTCTTGAGCATCTCGCACTGCTCGAGGGTATGGTTGACCGGGCCCTTGTGGTAAGGACACGACTTCTTAAGCATGTCGTCGAACTGGCCACCACCGCCTCGGGGGGGGCCTCGAGGTCCCTTGCGGTATGGGGCAGCTGCAAAGGCCTCCTCGGAGTCCCCTGCCTGTCTTGACCTGCGCTGGCTTGGTGGGACCGGCTTCTTTCCCTTCTTCCCCCGCTTCAGTTTCTTGGCGGGGGCATTGGGTTTGACGCTGCCGCCCTCCGCGGGCGCATCGTCTTTGCGCTTGCTCGATTTGTCATCGAAGATGGCACCAACCGCTTCCTCGCCGGCGGCGTAGTTGGTGGCAGCGTCGAACAACTCATTGGTGTTAACGGGTCGGCTTCTCGCAAGCTCATGCACCAAGTTCCTGCACGTCGTACCCTCGAGGAAAGCGTTAATGACCTCGACGTGGGTGACGTTGGGGAGCTCGGTGCACTGCTTGGAGAAGCGTCGCACGTAGTCACGCAGGGACTCGCGGGGCTTTTGGCGACACCCTTTGAGGTCCCAAGAGTTCCCAGGGCGAACATACGTGCCCTGGAAATTGCCCACGAAGATGTGGACCAAATCGACCCAGTTGTGGATCTGATCCGCAGGCAGGTGCTCAAGCCACGTTCGTGTGGCGTCAGCAAGATGGAGAGGAAGGTTGCGGATGATGGCCGCGTCCTCCGTCGCGCCACCTAGCTGGCATGCTAGGCGGTAGTCGTTACGCCAGACTGCAGGATCAGTCTCGCCCGAGTATTTGACGAGGGTGTTGGGTTGTCGGAAGCGCGGGGGAAAAGGCGCGGTTCGAATCTCCCGGCTGAACACCCGGGTGCCCGGAGGCTCTGGTGACTCACCCCTGTCGTGCTCGGGGTCGAAGCGTCCACCCCGTCGAGGGGTGTACCTCCTGCCGTCGATGACGTTGCGGGCGTCGCCGTCGCCAGCGTGCCCGCGAGTGTCACGGATTCGCTCCCTTACGGGAACTCTCCCGATGCGCTCGTGCACCGAGGGTGTCCTCGCGCCGGGCGCTACGGCTGCTTTGCCCTTCGCCGCTGGGGGTGTGTGCACGGAGACCTCACGGTCCTGGTGCGCAGTCCCATCACACTGCTACGGGGCCTTCGAGCGCATGCGAGACGCAGAACTCTCGGCCTGCTGCACGGCAGCTTGCTCGATGAGCTCCTGTGCCTCGCGGCGCAGGTTGCGGCCCGAAGGTGTCGATGGCTCGGGCATAGCTTGGAGTAGGTAAGCCGCAGCGACGAGCTTCTCGCCCGCCGTCTTCAGTTCCGGAGATTTGTCGACGTTGTCGTCGGCCAGGATGCGCTCCCGGGCAACACGTCCCGCCGCCTGGGCGTGTGCACCAGGCACGGCACGCTGCTGCTCGAGTGTGGCGCGTAGCTCCTGGGTTTGTTGACGCTGCTCGTCGAGCTTGGCTTGAAGCTCTTTGAGCTGCGCCAGCTGGGCCTGTCGCGCCGCCGAGCTTGACGAGGAAGGCGCTGCAGGCGGGTTCGCTGATTGCTTTGCCCGCGCGTCCGCCCCGGCTTCCCCGTCGTTGCCTGGGGCGTTGTCATTTTGCTCGTCCGCAAGGTCCACCATGAAGCACTCCCGGGAAGGATCGAAATCCCCCTCGCTGGAGTCTTCGGAGCAGGTGAGGCAGTAGGCCGTCGCCAGCTGGAACGCGCGGAGAGCGTCGGGGTCGCGGGCCCCGGAGTAGTCCTCGGCCTCCTCGGCTACGAAGTTGGTCATGAAGAAGTCGATGTCGTCGGCGATCGAGCTCGCCATCTCGGGGTAGGATTCGTCAGGAGATGACGCGATGGGGCTGCGAATCGACCGAAGATGATAACCCGGCAGATCCCCATGCTCGATCAAGTCAGCGACGGTTGACGAGGCGTGGGCGGCAGCGTTGCGCATCCCGAAGGGGAAGGGCGACGCCGAAGTCGAGTCCCCCCTGGGAGGCACTAGTGTTGCCGCAGGCGATGGTGCCGGCGCAGATGACGCCGAGGCACGCGATGGCGAAATGGTTGCCCCATTGGTCGTGATGCTGAGTTGCGACACGCCAGCCTCGACCCACGTGGGGGAGCTGTGGCGTGCCGCACGACGCCGCTCCGCGCGTACTTGTCGCGAACGCTGACCCGAGCGCCTGTTGCGCCGGGCTGGCGAAGTCGGAGTGATGAGGTTGCGTTCGGAGGAGAGGAGCTGCATGAGGTAACCGTTGCCGGTTGTCCTGAACTCGAGACTCCCGAACGAGATCGCGCGTCCCGCTGGAAACGGATCCGAAACACCCATAGGGTATGGGTTCGATCTGCTCGCCATTCCTGGAGATCAAGTGGGAAAAAGAGAGAAAAAGTCACGCAACGCCCCTACCTGGCGCGCCAACTGTCGGCGTTCCGACCCGTGGGGCCTGAATCCCGACTAGTAAATGCTGCGTGTTTCCTCGTCCCAGATGATGATGCAAGAGGCAATCACAGTAACGCACGGTTTTATCCTGGTTCCGGCCGCGGGGCCGTACGTCCAGCAAAGGGGGTGTGCGAGGGCACTGTATTATCTTGCACCCGAAGTGCTCGTAGTAGGGGATACAAGCGAGGCGAGAGAGGGAGAGAAGCTCCCAAGTCTCTGCTAGAGGTGGAGTTGGTTGAGATGAGTGCTCAGTCGTGCTGAGAGTCCTCTGAGGGGGAGTTCAGAGAACTTACTTCCAACCTTTGATTGGAGAGAGTCGATCAGCCTCTCCAAAAGGAAGCCCACCCTCTCCTTTTATAGTTGTAAGGAGGGGCGGCGTACATGAGTGTAGGGGCGCGGAAGTCGTCGTTTTCCCCTAAATCGCGGGTACAGTGGTCGAGCACTGTAGGAAGTGTACTGTGGGAAGGCGACGCACGTCGCCGTCATCCTGGGCTCCGTCCTTGGTCTCGTGGAGATGGCGGCGGCCGTCCTGCAGAGTCCCAGCGGTAGTAATGGCGTGGGACGGTCCCGGACCCCCTGGTCGGGGTGCGAGCGTGCGCACTAGAAGGTCCGGGGGCGCGTGGAAGTCCCGGACCCCACAAGAGGGAGGTCCGGGACCGTCCGCGCATGCGGAGTGCCCCTCCCGGAAGGGCACGTGACATCGCCAGACCCCTTCCCCAGGGGGAGGTGTGTTCGGATGGTTGATGTCGGCGTGACAGTAACGGGGGCGGCGCCAACTTGTCTTGTACCGCGTTGAATGCTCCACAGTGCTGCTATAGCGGCTGGGGTGGCAGAGCGGTGACCGGGGTCAGTGGACGGGACGCCGGTCACATCCACTGCGGGAGTGGCAGTCTGACGCCGCCCGTCCTTTGAGCCGTGGCGGAGTAGCTGGCCTTTAATGCCTTTGTACGGCGGTCGGTTGGGCGGCGGGGCCACTTGTCCCTTGTGCCGAGAGATGGCCTCGAGCGAGGCGGAGATTGGCCACCCGCTCGAGGGCAGGTCCGCTGTCCTCGAGCGAGGCGGAGACTGGCCACCCGCTCGAGGGCAGGTCCGCTGTCCTTGAGCGAGGCGGAAATGCGATTGCGCGGTCGAGGGTCCGAGGGGAGCCCTCGAGCGAGGCGGAGATGAGTGACCCGCCCGAGGGTAGATTCGCTACCCTCGAGCGGGGCGGAGATTGTTCGGTGGGCCTGAGAGGGGTGCGAATGGGCCACATGCTGGGCTTCTTTGAGTCCTTTCCTCTCTTCCAGATTTGGAAGGAGGTCGGGGGCCTTTGTGGGCCCAGTTGCCTTAACATGTGTTTGTGTTTTCGAAAGTGGTTTTAGTACTCCAATTAGGGTGTCCCTAATTGTGGCACCCGACACCACGCCACCGGTCGAACCGCCGCCGCCGCCACTACCACTTTTTCCTCTAAACCTGGCGGGCCATGGGTCCCCTGAAACTCAAAATCCCTAAGCCATGCTGCCTCCCTCCACCACTCCAGCCGTCAGCGACCTCGCCGGCGACCACACACCTACCAACCACCATTGGAAGGCGACGGCAGCAAACGGTGGCGGTGGCTGGCCCGGCGGCAGGTGAGGATGGGTAGGTACTCCATAGGCCAGCAGATCATTAGCACCACGAGGGGCTACCCATGCCTCCCGACACCCAGGCGAACCGCTGCTGCTCAGCCTGGCGTCCTACCGCTGTCGGGTCTGGCGCCTCTCGTCGGAACTCCGGTCATCGGTGCCGGAGTCGGTCGGATCCGCGCGGGCGTCCAAACCGCTCCGCTACCGCTCGCTCGACTTGGTACTGTCGATCTCAACGGCAACGACGTACAGCCGCAAGGGGCAAAGGCAGCCAAGCTGAAGAAGGTGGCGATTGAGGGGGGCAAGAAGGTCCTAGGGAAGTAAGAGAACGTGCAGTAGCTATGGCTGCTGGACGATCGTAATCTTTTTGCTCGACGGTGGCCGAAGATTGAAGCTGACAGTGATGTGGCGATGGCGGTGAGGGGTTTGCCTCAAAACGGCTCAAATGGATTGGTTTATTAGGCTCTGTGATGGTGCATGCATGAGGAATTGGGCGGATTTCAAGCGGAGGCGCGACAAATTTTGATCGAGAAAGTAGCTGTGGCCGAGAGGAGGACGGTCTGCAAGAGGAGGATGACCTGTCCCTGCTGGGCACGTTTTATCTGCATCAGACCGACCTCCCACTCCTCCACCTCCTGCTTGCCTCCTTGCTCGTGTGCTAAAAAAAGAAGGGAAAATTCGATTCATGCCACCACAACTCCGTGAAATTGGGTGTCATGTTGAAAATCACGCCACTCAATGGCGTGATTTTCAACATGAGATCCAATTTCAAGAAATTGGAGTGGCATGGATCCAACTGACCCAAAAAAGAACACATGGATACTTCTAATTTGGGCGCGAATTCGATCGGCAGTGCCCGGGGAATCACATTGGGGAAGAAGATAAGAACACGTAGGCGATAGAGGAGGTGACAGACAAGTTAGCGAAAAATGACGGAATGTTACTTTGCGTAACATTCATTCTTTCGTTGCTATTTTACTGAATGGAGGTTTTTCAGTGGTATTTTATGAAAATGATGTTCTTTCGGTGCTATAGAACCAATTTTTTTCCTCCTTTAATGGAATGAAAATTCCCTCAAGAGAAAAACAACGCGACGGCCGGACAATCTCCGAGCACCCGAGTTGCATAGTCCTGCTTGAATTATTTTCAATTTCCAACTGCAAGACGACAAAGTAAACTCGAACCAAACAAAACCAAAACCAAAATATCTCACCATTCTTCCATCATGATGCAGTGCTTGTAGAGGTGAATCAATTTACGATGAAGCAACACGTCTAGACCTTTTTTAGAGTCTAGAAGACCATGGCGGTTCCTCGAAGATAAAGAATGAAAAGAATAGCATGTTGTAATAAAATCATTATTTTAATAAAAATTCCTGATTTTCTAGATCTTGAACAAAACACATCAACTTGGTCTTTCATAATAAAGAGGTAGAAGAACTACTATGATAAGGTTTCTTTTTAACCTTTTCAATAGCAATATTTAGTCACTGATTTACACAATTAACTATCTCCATATCGACACAGCCAATGGCATGTCCTGATGCACCCGATTTGTCAGGTGCACCCGCACACCCCAGTCAATTGCATCAGTTGGATTTACCATGGAGGGTAGATGCACTACACTGACCATGATGCACATTTTGCATCTTAGCCTCTATCTCCTCCATATTTTGAGTGCAAAAGTAACACACAGTAGCTTCATCTAGACAGCACAAGATGCATCTAATGGGTGCAACTGCCCCGGTGCACGGGAGCACCGTAAGGCCTGGAGATTAGGACCTCGTTTGTTTCGGCTTTCGACCGATTTTGAAGTTTTGATTTTAAAATATTAAAAATCAGATGATACTTAGAATTCTGAATTTTGAAAGTTATCTAACTTTCGGATTATCAAAATTGAACATTCAAAATCGGTGAAACAAATATGACCGAGAGAGCATTGGGTGCTCGCAGCCTTCCCCTACACGACTCAAAATTTCCCTTGTAGCCGGCGAGGCTGTGACCGACCCCACAAGGCGGCAGCTCCATCCTGCAAGGTTGGTAGTCGGCATGGCGGCACACGCCCGTTGCCTGGGGTGAGTCGAGGGTCCCAACTCGCAATGCAAATACCGCGACGACCCTTTAATTACCCAACCAAAGGAGAGCATATCCAATGTTACCGGCCCTTAGGATGTTATTGTGTTACTAATTTTAATTATAACTTATTTGTACATAAAAAATTATCCAAAAATATGGATGAATAGAGCATATAAACATATACCATCATGTAAAGTTTGAGCATTAACAAAAATATGTGTAAAAAGAAACTTTGTATGATAGTAGATGTTTATGTGCTCTATCCGGTCATAGTTTTAGATAAATTTTTTATGCACAAATTAAATTATAATTAAAATTAGTAACATGATAACACGCAAAGATCTGGTAACACCGAAAGTGTTCTCCCACCCAAAGACCAAACAAAACACAAACACACCCGCTTCCTCCGCCATCTCGTCGTCGGAGTATCCTGAACGGCACGAGTCTTGATGCAGCGGCAGCGCCTGCATGGCTGCATGTTTGCGCTTGCGCCAGGTCGGCGCGGCGTCTTCCCCGGGCCGAGTCGGCAAGTCTCACAAGGCAGCGGCCCCCGGCCCCCGGCCCCCGCGACCCACCGCGAGCCGCTTTAATTACCCACTAACCCACCCAGAGTCCCAAACCCAACCCGGACCAAACAAAACCAAACACCACCTCCTCTTCCTCCTCCGTCGCGTCGTCGCCATCATTTCCTCCCCGCCCCAAATTCCCCCAAATCGATCTCCCTCCGCACCCCGAATCCCCACGCCATCGCGCCGGAATCCGGCGCGCCCCGCCCCGATCCGTCCGATCCGTGCCGAATCGCCGCCGCTCGGGGCGGAACCCTTGCCTGATCTTGAACCCCCGCCGATGGGCGCCGGCCGTGTCTGCCGCGGCGGCCCGTCCTCCTCCCCCGCCGGGGCCACCGCGGGGCGGCCGTTCCCGCCGCTCGCCGCATCCTCCTCCTCCGCCTCCCCTTCGTCGGCCCCCTCCGAGACGGCGTCCACGTCGGTCACCAAGACCGTCAACGGGTCGCACCACTTCAAGATTGCCGGCTACTCCCTCTCCAAGGGGATCGGGGTCGGGAAGTACATCGCCTCCGAGTCCTTCTCCGTGGGGGGATTCGACTGGGCGATCTACTTCTACCCCGACGGGAAGAGCGCGGAGGACGGCGCCGCCTACGTCTCGCTCTTCATAGCCCTCGCCAGCGAGGGCACGGATGTGCGCGCGCTCTTCGAGCTCACGCTCGTCGATCAGAGCGGCAAGGGGCAAGACAAGGTGCACACCCACTTTGGGAGGTCGCTCGAGAGCGGCCCTTACACCCTCAAGTACCGCGGAAGCATGTGGTGAGTCTTCCGAAGCCTGTGCGTTTGTTAGATGGGTTTGCTAATTCTCTTCAGTAGGAACTGCTATATGCGCTGTAAGATACATGATATGTTGGTGAAACTTAGTTCTATGTTGGGAATTCTAGAGATGCTGATGTACGTGGTAGGCTGGTAACCCTTCTAAGTTTATCAGTTAATTTGTGTTTATAGGTACTAGTGTCTGGTAGACCTTCTAGGTACTAGGTTTATCACTCAATTTGTATTTAATGCATGTCCTTGGGTGAATTCTTATTCTTAATGCCTCATAGTTCAATTTGAAATCTAACTGGTCCAGATTCTAGGAGTTCTGTCACCATATGCATGATTTTTCTCTGCAAATTTGGAAATTGTGTGTTATATTACCATAGTCTGATGGGTTTATATCTGTCATGAAGGGGTTGCTTTACTATCATGTTGTAACTATTAACATGAAATTTTGATGTTACTTGTGCTAATGTGCACTTATTGTAATTTCTTTATCAGAATATGAGGGCTGCTGTGTGAACATTTTGTTGGATGAGATGGTTTTGCGTTTTTAGTTATGCAGTTCCATGTTTCTTAGATTGCTTGCCCCTACTGTCCTTATATCTGGCACTCGGAGTTGTAATATTACTTTATTGATGAGTTGTAAGTTAGTGCTAGTGTGCTACATATATTGGGCGATGATCAATTGAGACAGCACAGTAAGCATTGCTTTTATTTTCAGTTTTTGATGTATGTGTTGATCATTGGTCTCATGGTGATTCTCGGATTGCTCATTATTTCATCCGTTATCCTATTGAACTGGCTGTGTGGTTGTTTTGTGTCTTCTTTCCTGGATTATTCTTTCTGTTCACTAGTTATTGGTAGTAACTTGTCTTTCTGTGCATGCAGGGGCTACAAACGTTTCTTCAAACGGTCTGCCCTAGAAACATCAGACTATCTTAAAGATGATTGCCTTTTAGTGAACTGCACTGTTGGTGTTGTGCAATCACATACTGAAGGACCAAAGATATACACAATACCTGTACCGCCATCCAACATGTCTCAACATATTGGTCAGCTACTGACAGGTGGAAAGAGAACCGACATTACATTTGAAGTTGATGGCGAGATGTTTCCTGCCCACAAGGTTGTTCTTTCGGCTCGGTCTCCAGTTTTTAGGGCACAACTTTTTGGTCCTATGAAGGATAAGAATATGAAGTGCATTAAGATTGAAGACATGGAGGCTCCAGTATTCAAGGTACCCCTCTGGCTCCCTGTTTCACTTTGTTACATCTTTTTTGTGCCACCCATTTTCTTCTATTTTATTGCATTATATTTGGTTAAAAAAATGCATGCACATTGTTAACAGCATATATAATATAAACAACAAGAACATAGACATGGTTTAACTATTCCCAACTTGTAAAATTCTTAAATCAGTACTCAAGCAAACAAAGGTTACTTACTGTTACTGATGCTCTGTTTGATAGTTACTTACTGATGTTGCCTGGTGTGCGCCATGTTTAGGATATTTCAGTGATGCAATATATGCTACTCCCTCCGCCCCAAATTATTAGTCGTTTTGGCTTTTCAAGATACATAAATTTTGCTATACACCTAGACAACATATATCTAGATGCATCTCAAAAACTATGCGCCTATAAAAATCGAAACGACTAATAATTTGGGATGGAGGGATTACTAGCAAGCAGTTTCACTTAATAGCTACAGCGAAGGGGTCAAGTTCAACTAGTGTTACAGGTTCCATTGTATGATATTGTTTATAGGTCCGTTGTATGTCCACTTAGCTTAACAGTCCTTTGTTCCGCAGAAGTATGTTGTACTTTTTTTTTCTTGCCTGTCATCATCTGCCGACTTACTTGATCTAAACACATTAAATATTGCAGGCTTTGCTCCATTTCATGTACTGGGATGAGTTGCCGGATATTGAAGAACTTACTGGTGTAAATACAACTTGGGTATCCACCTTGATGGCTCAGCATTTGCTTGCTGCTGCGGACCGTTATGCATTGGAGAGATTAAAGTTGCTCTGTGAACTTAAGCTGTGTGAAGATGTTGCAATAAACACAGTTGCAAACACTTTGGCGCTGGCTGAACAGCACCACTGTTATCAGCTAAAAACTGTTTGCTTGAAATTCGTAGCTCTGCCTGAGAATTTGAAAGGCAAGTAACAAATTTTTAAATCTTGGCTTGATTCTGTATTGATTTCTCATGGAAGCTGTTAGCTCTAGAAGATGAAAATAGATGAGCTAGCTGTCTTGCATGCTAAAAAGTTTCATGAGTGTATGAATAGTAATCCTTACTCTAGATCACATTCATATGATCAGCTGGAAAACTAAAAATTAGCTATAGATTGCTGGCCCTGTTCGGCTGCCTTAGCTGCAGCGCTGCTGCAGCTTCTAAGCCATGTGCCACTGAAATTGGGCCCTAGGGTAGCATGTTGTAGACTTGTGTAGCTATTTGCAGCTGGATAGTTACTGCTTATATCAGTTGTCACATGTGATGCTTGCTGCAAAATAAATGGAGAGGGCTCTCCATTTAGTCTTAAACAGAAAACCCTCAAAGCTTTCCTAGAATGACATCTGATCCCACCATATTTCTAAAGGAAAGTTTGTTTATTTGCAATCCTATATTAAGAAA
Organism: Panicum virgatum; assembly: GCF_016808335.1. Classification (NCBI taxonomy): domain Eukaryota; kingdom Viridiplantae; phylum Streptophyta; class Magnoliopsida; order Poales; family Poaceae; genus Panicum; species Panicum virgatum. The sequence continues at coordinate 66,108,240 of NC_053137.1, read as the reverse complement.
ATTAACTTTGTACCTCACAGAAGTTAGAGAAAAAGTAACTTTGCAGACCATGAATAATAGAAAATGTAACTTTGTGATCCATGCCTGTATTAAGAAAATTATCCCTGTACTCCGTGAAAGTTAGTAAACAGTAACGTCGTAGTCCTTGAATGTTAGAAAAATTTAACAATAATTAGAACTGTAGTGCACTTTGTTGCTGTGAAGTGTGAACACAGTGAGTGATGGCATCATGGACTGTTTACTGGCATATCACTTCTATGGTGACCATTAATAGGTACTCGATTTCATATATCAACATCTGATTAACCATGTTTTTTTTTGTTGCAGCTGTCATGCAAACCGATGGGTTTGATTATTTGCAGCAAAGCTGCCCGTCCCTTCTGACCGAGCTTCTTGAGTATGTGGCCAAGGTAGGAGAGCACTCTGTCACTCCCTGCTTGTATTCAACTGAAGTCCTTGATGGTGGCGATGCCAATGGAAGACGTGTGAAACCAAGAATCTAACGGCTGCCCAGATGAGCCTAGAAGAGATCCTTGTGTCTTTTTTCATTGTAAAATGTTTTCCTATATCAGGTGCTTTTGTGGTGCCATATCATGAATGTTGTAGCGTGTTTGTGTGTTTTGCGACTTCCACCCTTTCTTCCTAGCCCTATTGCTGCAACTGTGGAGCGAGTTATGGCTAATATATATCCTACTGACTAGTGTACTCCAATTGTATTGCTGCGAAGCATGGTTGCGTCGCAGCCTGTGGTCATAAGTGCAAACAGGTGGCACGGCAAAGGTGCTTTTGCGCAAGGTTTGATCAAGTGGGGATGACGGCAAAGGTTTGATCAAGTGGGGATGACAGCGCAGAATGTTCATTTTACCAAGTTTTCACCTTGTGCTAGGCCAGATTTGTCGATTCGTAGTCATCTGTATTTGACTGTATTCAATTGAAATGATGAAATGCAATGAAATATGTATCTGTGGTCATTCTTGGACTTTCACTTGCATACTCTGATCTTTTTGTCCTTTCACCTGTGCTAGTCCGATGTCTCATATTCATGTGATCTGTGAGGAAATTAGATGATGAATCAACATGTAGCAAAAACACTGGCATCCCTGGCTCGTTACTTCGTTGCAGCTGAACACTTTCGTGGTTTTCTGTCGTTAAGCTTGTCATTTTTTTCTAGTAAAAGTTAACCTCTAGGTTTTTTTTTGTTACCAAACGCAATGCAATTAAGCTAGGGGTGGGGGGGTGGGGCGGATGGGGATGCAATCCATGCATTTGGTCAGGCCGGCAGGATCTGCCGTTCACATTGGGAAGCATCGATCTGAAACAATTCTTGAATTCTGAACGTTTCCGAACCCAACCCAACCACACATGCTTTGCTTGCTCGGCACTCAGGCCACCGCCAATTCTCGACTGTAGAGTCTTCCACTGCGATCCCGAGCGAGAAATCCAGCAGGCAGCTAGTCTCCCGAGTCGCCGGGGCGGCAAATCGCAGCAGCGGGTGCAGGAGCGGCGTTCCTGATCTCGTCGGGCAACGGCCGCCACCATGATGAGCGGCAGCTCCCCTCCGGCGCCCTCGCTTCCGGCTGGGGTACCTCAACCTCCCTCCCTCTCCCATGCCATCTCTCTTCTCTCTCTCTAGATCCGGTGACATGCCCATCTGTTTCGGGCGCTTCGAGCCGGGCGCCCTGTCTGATCTGATAATATTCTGTCGTATAAGATCAATTCGATTCAAATTTCCAAGCGTGTTGGCGTGCTCTCCTCTACAGTTCAATAGATTTGTTGTTTGCTACATGATGGACACTTGGACAGCGACGGAATTGTATGGTAAAAAATCACGGGATGTCTCTGCGTTTGTCACTGATTAGATGCGGCCTGATTCACAAATGCAGAGTGGGAGCTTCTTCAGAGGATACACGAAGCTGTGCAAGGGCCTCGCCGTCATATTGCTCCTTGTGCACCTTGTAGTCCAGCTCTTCCCGTCGGCTGTAACCTACCTCGCGCTTATTCCCGCAAGGTAGAAGCTCAGTACCCATCAAGATCCTCTACAGTTCTACTAGTTGCTTGGCTCCTAGTTTTCCCTCGAGCTGTTTCGACCATATAGAGTTTCCACTGGATGTCAAGTTGTTTCACAGTAACTCGGTAAAATCTTCTACAGATACTGACTGCTGAGGACATCTACTAATATTGGTAACCAGCACATCCATTTAGAATGTTGGTTTAAAATGCTGAGTTGTTGCAATGATAATAATTAGTCAGTGTCTTAGATAAAAAAAATACATGTTGGTTGGTCTCGCCACTAGATTTTATTCAGCACTGCATCTGGTGCACATAGAAAGATGTTTTAACGTATGAAGTGAAATACCAGATATATTCTCTAAAGAGAGAATCACTAAACCAAATGTGAACATTGATTTTCAGAAGTTTCATTTTCAGAACTATCTGGTTTTTGTCTGCAGGACGATCCCTTTTGCCTGGAACCTGATAACTGCTGGCTATGTGGAGCAAACAATTCCGGGGGTAATTTTTCATCCTACCATTTATTCAGGGGCTAGAGAACCAAATTCTGATTATTTATACCTCATAACCATCCTTACGCTATGTCCTTTTATTTTTATCTAAAGATGACTAATGGGGCTAAATTACCTGAAATGTCATTGTTTCCATGTCCATATTTCACTTTCATGTGAAAGGGGAGTACATCCAAATCACATAGATGGGCTAAGAACGCTTTCAGCTATCAGCAGAAGCAGCTAGCCCTAAACTCTTGATGATCTGGTTGCAATTCATGCAGGGGTTAAACTATAGTACAGATTTCCGGTTTCTGCTTGTTTGGATGTAACCTTATACCATTAAATCAGTTGCACTAAAACTAGGAGAAACACTGTCTTAATTTGCTTCCAGCTTTCTCTTGTTATGATTGTGGGCATATAGCATGGTTCTTGTTAGTTGTTACTGATAATTCTTTTAGATGTGCGTTGTAAACTTGAATGTCATCTTAGGTTATTAGGGGATGGAAATACTGCTGTCTGTTTTATAACTGTTTTGCTTTGGAGTGTTTCTTCTGTCATTGCTGTTTATGTGCTAATTAAAGTATCATGACATTTGTGGATTCAACGACTGGTCACAGTTTTCAAATATTATAGACTTTTTGACAATACCATTTTTGTCAAGAACATATCATAGCTCCCTCAAACTCACATGAGCAATACTCTTCCAGGTGATTGTCAGCACCATTGGTCTTCTTTTATTCGGGAAGTTGTTAGAGCCTTTATGGGGTTCAAAAGAATTATCAAAGTTCATATTTATTGTGAACTTTTCAACTTCTGCATGTGTCTTCATAACTGCTATTGTGCTGTACTATATAACTCAGCAAGAGATCTACCTGTAAGTAACTGTTTCTCTAGAAGCTTATGAGCATGGTGTTTGATATTTCTTATCGAGTCCTACGTTGGTGTTCTTACTGTCTGATTTTTCAGCTATACTCCTCTTTCTGGATTCTATGGAGTTCTTTCAGGATTGTTGGTGGGCATTAAACAGCTTTTACCAGATCAAGAGCTTAATCTTTTTGTGCTAAAGATCAAAGCAAAGGCCTGTTTCTGCAATCCTCGATGTTAAATAACTCTAATTTTCATGCTATCATTATTGTTGGCTAACTTTTTTTTTTCTGGGTATCAGTGGATTCCATCTCTTGTTGCACTGATCTCAATTTTTGTAAGCTTCTTCGTAAAGGATTTGATGTCTTATCTCCCAGTTTTGCTGTTTGGCATTTATATGAGTTGGATTTACCTGCGTTACTTCCAAAAGAGACTCGAAACAGGCCTGAAAGGAGACCCAAGTGTGGAGTTCTCTTTCTCAAGCTTCTTCCCTGAATTTCTAAGGTAGTACATTTTCCCTCTATACAAGCTCTAAGATATTTTGCATTTCACTGAAGTATCTTCTGACAAATTTACCAAAACATGCAGACCAATTCTGGACCCAATAGCATCTATATTCCATAGGCTCCTTTGTGGAAGATTCGAAAGATCTGACGCCAGGGGACAAACTTTAGATCCATTGCCTGGTTCAGATTCGATTGAGGCAAACAGGAGGAGGTTAGCTTTTGTGGCCCTCTTCAGTTTTATCAGTGCAATACTTTTTTACCTCTCTCTCTCTCTCTCTCTCTCTCTCTCTAGTTTTATCAGTGTATAAGTTTATCCTTCCCGTATGATTTTGTCCATACACAATCCTTCGGTACAAACAACACCATCATATTGCTTCCATTCCCTGATTTTTTTCACTAACTAGCATTTCTGGACTATGTTAATATCACTCACATCTGGTTCATGTCATGATACTGCATTCTACCTCATTGATTCTGTACACTACATACTACATAGTTGCAGCTGTCAAGTTTGGGAGCTACTCCCTCCGTTTGAAAGTATAGGCCGTTTGACTTTTTTACCCCAAGTTTGACTACTCGTCTTATTAAAAAATTTGTGCAAAATATCACTTCTTTTATTGTGGCTTGCTTTATCAATACAAGTCTTCAAGAATGACTTAAATTTGACTATGTTTGCATAATTGTTTTGAATAAGACGAGTGGTCAAACTTGAGGTTAAAAGAGTCAAACGAGATATAATTTGGAATGGAAGTGGAGTCACCATTTGTTCCTGCTGACTGTCATGTTTTTAGTTTTAGTTCTATTGCTGCACCAGCTTGTAGCACCAATTGGTGGTTTAATATGATACAACTCTGTTACCAGTTGCTTGTTTCGCGTATCGTGCTTCTATTCGGTCTGGCTAAATATTGTTTATCTCTTTGCAGAGAGAGGGGTCAACGTGCGCTGGAGCAAAGATTAGCTGAGAAGCTGGCTGCAGTCAGAAGTTCGGAGGGCACATCGCTGGATGCCGCTGATAAAGTTTGAGTCTTCTATGCAACGAGCTATGCTGTTTGCGAGTCCCTGGGACTTGCGTGCCCTTGTGATTTCCTGAAGGACAGAAAGAACGAAGAACATGTATTTACCTTCAGCAGCCCATGCCTCACCTTGGTTTTTATCGTCAGTAATTGAGAATACTGAAGCATTGCGCTCCATTTTTGCCCCCAAGATTTCTCTGTAATCGACAAATGAAGCACTAAGAGCGTCCGCAGTGTTGGTTTCCTAGTTGGTTGATGCATTAAATTCAGTTATAGAACTGGGTACGAGACACTGTGAGCTTGCTTCTATAGAGAAACAAGTCCCATGGAAAGAATCAAGCATTATGCATTAAAAAAGAATATAACACTGACACAGGTGACATAGCTCCAACGGCTCCAACCGCCGAGCATTCAGATTTCAGATTTTCAACGGTCATGTGAAATGCACTGAGAAGTGAAATGCAGGTCACTTGACCGTTGCCTTAAAAAAATGTTCCTTGTTGCTTCCTACAGCACGACGCTTCTAAAAAGGAGCCCCAGCTTGCTTCCTTCCTCCCAACAATCCTTTGCTGCCTCTTTGTTCCCAGCGGCCTCCTCCTCTGCTCCTAGCAATTTTTCTCTACCTCATTGCTCCCAGCAGGCTACACAAAAATAGAGAAGCAAAATCAAAACAACTCAATACTCATATTTCTTAGTTCACATGGAGCCCCACATAGGGAAGTTTTGGTAGGTTATTTGGCACTGATCCTAGAAATCCAAGAGCTAACACAAACTACCAGCATATGTTAAATTTCACACCCAACACTTTCAACTAGACTCAGGTCCCCACCCAACCACCTTTCAATTACTCCCATTAACATAGTCAACCTACTCATGCCATGCACAATATGAATCTCTATGGTGGTGTAGGCAACCTCCAACAGTATGGCCAGTTTTCACCAAGTTTTCAAGGTTTTCAACCAGTACCCAACTTTGGCTTCCCAGGTGGAATGTTTGCAGGTGCTGTTGGTGGTGCATCTTCACATGGGTCAGATTCCGCAACCCCGCAGTCACAAATAAGAGAGCCGGAGCAAGATGAAGAGAAGGCAGATTCAAGCGACAGCAGCCCGAATGAAGGAAAGAGGGCTACGAGAATTAATTACTCTGATGGTGACGAGAATTAACCTGGCCTGCCACCTCGTACCTGGCATGCACGGGTCGGCCGGTTTCTGCTCCAATGGTGACGACGGCGGCGACGTGCCCTTGGACGCTCCGCCGTTGGGGCTCTCCTGCGCCGACTTGGGCAGCCCGCAGCGGATGGGGAAGCGCAGGGGCCGCAGCGGATGGGGAAGCGTAGGGGTGCGGCGGATTGGGAAGTGCAGCGGCGGATTTGGCGAGGCAGCTGCCGGATTTGGCGAGGTAGCAGCCGGATCGACGAGCTCGGACGGGAGCCGCAGGGGAAGAAGAATGGGAAAGAAGACCGACGAAGATATTGCGGGAAGGAATGCTCCGTCTCTTCCCTTGTCTGGCTGTGGGTCCTCTTACATCCATTTCTATACACAGTGAGATCGGTACTACGACCCGTCATTTCATTTGTGGACCCCATTATCGAACCATACTCGGTGCGACGCACTGCGGACGCTCTAAACAGTGTAACGAGCATGGCCATGGTGACTCGAGAATGTGATGTTCCGTAGGACAAGAACGCTTCTATGTTCCTTAGTTTGCTGTTTGTTGAAACATTGAGGTAATCTTTCAAAAAAAAACATTGAGGTCGATAGTATTAGTTCACAGGAACAAAATTATGTACGGGTGTTTTCAAAGATTTGGATCCCACTTCTAATATCTTGTTTGTTTCGGAGGACTTTATTAAGTCCCTGTCATATCAAAAGAAATCTTACTATTTTGCTGTACCAAATAAAATATGTTTATAATTTTTTTTAATAGCTAAGTGTTAATTCGCGAGACAAATCTAATGAGTCTAATTAATTCATAATTTGCTACAGTGGTACTACATTAACCATCCATTAATTATGAATTAATATATTTCATTAGATTCGTCTTGTAGTTTAGCTTCAGGGTTATGCAGTTAGTTTTATAATTAACTTTTATTTAATACTTTAAATATTAAAATTCTCTTTGATATGATATGGACTAAAATTTAGCTTATGAAACCAAACAACCCCTGAGCAGAAAACTTTAGGGGCACCGTGCTCGTGCAGGCTTGTCCATTGAGCATTTGGGCTTATCCGCTTGTGTTGGTGTAAGAGCAACTTCAAGAGAATAGTTATCATCTAGCTATGTTTGGAGTTTTTTTTTACTTTATAAAAGAAATAGAGAGCTTTCGAAGGATGGGTAAACCAAAAGACTCTAAATTTACTCTCTAAACTTTTCCTCTCCTATGCGCCGGTGCCGGATGCCGTCGTCCGAGCCTCTCCGACGGCGACAGCAGCGGGGAGAGGTATGCTGTCCTGGTCAGCCGCCCGCCGCAGCATGCCGGCGCCCTCCCGGTCGAGCTCGCTGGCGTCCGTCTTGGACGCGCACAGGCGCACGGCGCCCGCGCCACGTCGCCGCGGAAGAGCTTGAGGCCGTGCACTCGCCGCCACCGCCGTCGCCGACCTTAGTGATGTCGAACTAACCTGACGGCGGGGGCCTTGGTCTCGAGGGTCCCCACGAACGCGCCGTCTGGAGCGAAGCTGCCCGCGCCGGAGTACGACGCGGCGGGCGCGTCCGTCGCCGAGGAAGAGGAGGATCCGGTGCTCAGGTCCTGCTCAGTGCCCAATTTGTAGAGGCCGGTTCGACATCGTAGACTACAGCCAGATGCAGGGCGCCGGCGCCAACAACGTCCTCAGCTCCGGCACCTCAAGCTAGTGGACCGCGCTACCGGGCTGCCACGCTTGCGCCAAAGCACGGAGCCGGTGGCGTTCAACGCGAGCAGGGCCAGGAAGCGCGTTCATGGCGAAGGGGCGAGCTCGCGGCGTCGCCGTACCTCCGCGGCAACAGCCTCACCATCGAGTGCGTCCTTGACGTCGTGTAGGGGACGCGGCTCTCGCTGACCGCGGCGTCTCTGGAGACCGTCGAGCTGCTGCGGGCACAGGTGGGGGCGGACGTAGTCTTCATCCCTCTCTCTTTCTTCTACCTCCGTACTCAAGTAACATACAAGGCAGACCACTCTCCTCGATCCAAAATCCGGCCATCAAATCTCCATGGATTTCAAATCCGTCGCACTGGGAGCTCAACTGTTGGGAATAAACCCATCGCCGTGACATGATCATGGCGACGGGGTGTGCGTGTGTTCGTGCCTGGCAGCGTGTGCGCGCGACAGGGCGTGGTGTGTGTGCGCCGAGCGCGTGGATTGTGCGCGCCAGGGCGTGGTGTGTGTCCAGTGCGTGTGCGTGCGCGTGCGTCGAGCACGGAGGGCTGTGCACGAGCCAGTCCGTGGCGCGCGTGTGATCGCGAGTGAGCGCGTGTGTGCGCGTGAACCGTGGTGGAGCTGATCGTTAGGCGATCGGGCGGCGGCGTGATCGGGAGCCGATCACGTGGATCGTTGAAGACCAGGTCGTGCGGGCGATCAGGATGGTGGAAGATGGCGGCCGTTGAAGACCCGCATTGGGCGCGGCATCTCCTGTTCGTCGGCGTGCGCGTTGGAGCGCGTCGGACGCGGTCATGGCGGAGCCAGTGCGCCCGTACCGGTGTTCTAGGCTAGGTGGTGGGTCATGGGTGCGTCCATTGGGCTATAATGCCCGTTGTACTCCGGTGATGAAGCTTGCGAATTGAATTGGAGAGCGGTGTGCGGCACCGTGCGTTAGAGCGCAAAATTCCTCTCGCGTCACTGTTCATCTTCTTCCTCCCGCCACTCAAATTCTGTCGCGTCCGTGCGTTGTTTCGTGGAGTGCGTTGTGCAGTGAGCTTGAGGGTGGGGAGGTGTACCTGGTGCGCGCCAAGTTCGCGGGTGAAAGCAGCCGGAGGGGTGACTTCACCGTCGACCCCCCTCGGCGGCGCTCTGTTCGGGCAGAGCGGTGGCGATCGGAGCTCTGGCGGAGCTCCAACATCAACAACCTCCCTAGCTCCCTTAGCAACCCCTCCAACCACATCCCCAACCTCCACCTAGCCGGGAATCAGTGATTCCTCGGCCGTCGGCCATTAGTGCCATCCGAGATCCACCTCCACGTCGCCGGCTCCCATCGGCCTCCCTCCGCTCGAGCTAGGTATAGAAACCGTTTCCCCTTTCCCCCACGATGCTCATCCTCTCCCTACTTCCTCGTGTTCGCAGGCCAATCGCCCGGAACGCCGCCACGCCCCAGCTCCGGGTCACCTGTGCCACTACGAGCGGCCTCTGCGCCGTGCCACCGCGCGCCGCAGCATGCTGAGGGGCCACTGGCCATGGTGCTGAGCTGCAGACGGGCCCGTCGCAACAGCTCCGGAGACCTGCGAGGCGGTGGCCGTCGACGGCATCGAGGCCGCGGCGGTGACGGCCCCCCGCTGCGCGCCTTCCGCTTCCACCTGTGCCGGCGACGGCCCTCCAGCCACGAAGGGCTCGGTGGCGGCGGGATCCCGGCCACTAGCCCAACCTTCTGCTCTCCCACGACGGCGTCGCAGCGGCGACGAGCTACCTGCTGCTCGCGGAGGCTTGGCTCCCGTGAGCGAGAAAGAGGTGGCGGAAGGTGCGGGAGCGCGCGGGACCCACGAGAGCAGGGGATGGCGAGAGCGACGGGCTGGGCAAAGAAACTGAGTGGAGGCTCGCGGGTTGCGAGCCAGATAGCGACGAGAGGTCAATGGAGAGGCTGTTGGATCCGGATTTCAGCCTAGTTTTGTTATTTTTAACTATCCAACTCCTTTTACATAGTTTGTTGGAGTTGCTCTAAGACGCAATGGAATGTAATTCGTTGTCCCTTTGGTTTAGGGCTTGGACAACAAATTGACTAGGATTACTGTTCAAAAAATGAATTTGTCGGCGTCCTGACCCGACGGCCTGGACCCAACTTGTGATGATCTGCGTGTTCCTCGTCCCAGATGGTTGATGCAAGAGGCAACACAGTCACGCACGAGTTTATCCTCGTTCCGGCCACGGTGCCGTACGTCCAGCAAAGGAGTGTGCGAGAGCACTGTACTGTCTTGCACCGGGGGTGCTTGTAGTAGGGGGTACAAGCGAGGCGAGAGAGAGAGAGAGGGAAGCTCCCAGGTCTCTGCTAGAGGAGGATTTGATTGAGGCGAGTGCCAATATCGGGCCTCAGAAGAGCGTATGTGCTCTGTGAGTGGTGCTAAGTGTTCTGTGCCGCTAGGCTCGATCCCCCCAAGATAAAGCCCGCCTCCTCCCTTTATAGACACAAGGAGAAGCGGTGTACATGCTCAGGAGGTCGTGGAAGTCATCGTCTTCTCCCCGAATCGCGGGGGTGCAGTGGTCGAGCACTGTAGAAAGTACACTGTGGGCTTGGCGTCTAGCATGGCAGTCGTCCTGGGCGTCATCCTTGGTCTTGCAGAGATCGCGCCGATGTCCTAGTAGCTCCAGCGGGCGGCGTGGTCGTTGCTGTTGGGGGCACCGTCCTCCAGGCGTGGCGTGGTGACGTTCCGAGGGTCCTGCAGGCTAGGGTCTTGTCCTGATCAAGGCCGAAGCCGCTCCCGAGGGTCGTGCCCATGCCGTTCGTGGGCTCCGCGGAGGGGAAAGCATGAAGGAGGAATGGGGAGTTGGCAGTACAGTGGTTGGAGCAGCGCTGAGCACGTCTTGCACTGCGTCGCAGGTTCCCACAGTGTCTCCATAGTATTCGGGATGGCAGAGCAGTGATCGGAGTTGGCGGACGGGACTCCGGTCACTGCCACTGCGCGGAGTGGCTGCTTGACGCCATCTGACCCGGGCGCTGTGGAGGAGTGGTTGGCTCTTAATGCCTCCATACGGCGGGCGGGTGAGGGGAAGGGCCGTTTGTCCTTTCCGTCGAGGGGTGGCCTCGAGCAAGGCGGAGATGATCCACTCCGCCGAGGGTAGGCTCGCTACCCTCGAGTGAGGCGGAGATGATCTGCTCCCCCGAGGGTAGGCTCGCTACCCTCGAGCGAGGCGGAGACGCGGGGTGCGGTCGAGGGTCTCGGCGGGGAGCCCTCGAGCGAGGCGGAGATCGCCCCGCGGGTTCGAGGGGGTGCGGATGGGGCGCACTGTGTACGTGGACCGCGTATTGGGCTTCTTTGAGTCCTTTCCTTTCTCCCAGATTGGAAGGAGGTTGTGGGCCCGGATGCCCAGCATGTGTTTTGCGTTTTAGGGCGATTTTAGTCCCCTGGTTAGGGTGCCCCTAATCATGGTACCCGACAGTAGCCCCCGAGTCTTTGGTCGAGTCAGGGGATTCGGCCAAAGAGTATTTTGGCAATTTTACCCCTTGATGTGACCGATCGGCGTTGCCTTCCCGCCAGGCGCATCCAGGTGCTTGCCTGGTGGACATGACAACTCGTCGGTCGGGGTAGTGCGCCTGCAGAAAAAAGTACTCCGAGGCGCGCGCCCTTCTTGTTTGTTTTGGTGACGAGACACGTCAGCGTGCTGAGCAGGCCAGGGTCTTGATGGCGCCTGCTGCTCTGCAGCCGGTGCTAATGCCGCACTGTCCTGCGTGCAGGGTTTCAGCCCTGCTTTTCCTGGTTGCCTTGCAACGAGCCGTTCGAGGACAGTCGGCCAGCGCCGATGCTACGCTGCTCAGCGTCCAGGGGCTCGGCTTTGCCTTGTCCGGTTACGACTCGGCATGGTAACTGAGGGCATCTTTCGCTCGTGGGGTGTCGCGCCGTCACGGGCGGTCCAAGCCTTCCCGCTGCGACAGGCTTAAAGCTTGGCACCCGACGCAGCTATAAAGAGGGGTCGTGGGACTCCTTTTCCTCTCCAACTTCCCTGCTCTTACTTCTAGCTCCGCCTAAGTCTATTAATGGTTCCTTTTGCCTTTCATGGTCGCCCCCCAGACGGAGTGGCCTGACTTCTTTAGGCTTTGAGGCTAGAAGAATGCTTGCGAGCGGCGGGGGAAAGCTGGAGAAGGGCGTGCTCACCGTCCCTCAGCTTCAGTGGGATTAGCAGAAGAGCATTGGGCCTGCGGGGTCCTTCTTCTGCGATGTCCCTCAGCATGAAGGGGCGTTGAGATGCCTGACCATGCCGTCAGTGCCAGGTTTGGTGGCCGTTCTTCGCATCGTCCCTCTTGGCGACAAAGTTGTTCTCGGGGAGGTGGCGTAGAGGGTGCTGTCCGCCAGCTTGCCCCCCCCCCCCCCCCGCAAAGTCTTCGGTGGAGGAGAAGCTAGAAGAAAGCTTGCGAGAAGGGCATCCTGCCGGACCCGTGCGGTCTAGGGGCTGCTCCTTGCAATCCCGAGCAGCCTGGCCGTAATGTCGGCCAAGGACTCGGTGCTCTTCATCGGCCAAGACAGGGAAAATTGCCACGCAGGTGGCAACGCGTTAAGAGTGGGGGTTTTGGCTAAACACGCGGAACTTCACAATGGACGTTTGTCGATCCACTCGAGGGTGCGGCCTGAGCCGCGGTGTGCGAGGAGCCCTCGAGCCTTGGCCTGCGTGAAGGCGTTCAGGGGACCCTCGACTTTCATTACGACCCTCATCGCCCTTCCCGCAGGGAGGAGGGGTGAAGCGCACCACGCTACCCATGCCCGGGCCGTGAGCTATGGCTGCTTCGGTGAGCTGTTATCGGGTGGTTCAAGTGGACGTCCGTGCCCCGTTCGATAAGGGTCGGCTGACACGTCGCATAAAGCGCTTGCAAGGGTTCGCTAGGCGGGGCTCGGACCCATTCGATAGGGTCCGAGGGCTCGATGCTCTCCCTCGATGGGATCCCCCTGCTAGGCACCCTCGACTGGCCTTGAACACTGCGTAGGATGTCTCGAACTCCGTGTTCGAGGGTAGCTTGTACGACACATCCATGCAGTCCCTGACTCTGGTGATCTGGGGCACCTGTCGAACCCTCGACGGGCCAGGCTTCGAACCCCTGATCAGTAAGGCCTCGAAATCAATTTCCTTCGACGGTAAGGAATCCCTAGGGGGAATATTCCGTAACGGTCTGCTAAATGGTGCGAAGTCGCCGGTTGCGTGTGCCAGTCTCCCACTAGTCGTGGGCTACGTGGCCCAGTACACGCAGCGCGGTGCAGGGCACGCCTTTTCAGGCGGCTGCCTCGGGTAGGCGAAGAGGCGTGGGCGGCGGCTGACGGATAGAACAATGCTACAGTAGTGCCTCGCCCGCCGGTTGCCGCGCCGTAATTATTGCCAAGTGCGCGCGTGGGGGACTCCGCGATCGTAGGGTCCAGCTGTCGGTGATAGCAAAATCTACCGCATTCAATGCGGTGGATTCGGGCTGCGGCGGCGAATCCACCCATCTTGATAGATAAAAGCAAGGAAAGGGGGGATTGTTTGAGCTCACCTGGCCACTTTGCCTTCGTCTCCCCTGCCTTCTCTGCCTCCCCTGCATCCCGAGCCCAGAGCCGAGAGCGAGAGGAGGAAGAAGGAGGGAGCGAGAGCACACCTTAGCCCTCGTAGAGCTTGCTTCCTCGCGTTCCCCGGCAGTTCAAAGTGATGTTGGACGTCCAGGAGCCATTGTCATGGGGGAGGTCCACCGCCACTGCGGCGGTCTTGGAGCAGCTGGTCGCCGACAGGCTGCTGCCGATGAACATCAACTCAGAGCGCCCGGCGTGGATCTCCCCGCAGCCAGAGGAGACCAAGCCGAATCCCCCCGACGGCTACGTCGTGAGCCTCGTGCGGCTCCACGAGCGGGGATTCGGCGTCCCCGTTGGCAGATTCATGTGAGCGTTGTGCGCCTACTACGGAGTGGATTGGCACAACTTCGGCCCCAACTCCATCTCGCAGGCGGCGGTCTTTGTCCCCTCTGCGAGGGTTACCTGGGGATCGAGGTGCACTGGGATCTGTGGATCCATTTGTTCCACGGCGAGCTCTACATCGAGAACGTGCGGGGCTAGCCGAAGAGGTTCGCCCGCGCCGGCGGTCTGATGCTCCACTTGTGCCCAACCCGGAAGAATCTTTGCATCCCAAATAGGATGACGATGAACAACGTCGGGTGGACCCGAGGGTGGTTTTACCTGCGCAATTTCGGCAACCGGCTCCCGGTGTTCACCAACAAGGTGCTCTGGGAGAGGCCGGAGAAGTGGGACTGGGGGGTATCGCCCCCACCGCATCAGGCTAGGCTCGAGGTGCTCAACAACGCATTACGGCATCTGGTGAGGAAGCGGTTGATGGCGGCGGCCGTCATCGCAAACTTTCATCGGCAGAGGGTGATTCCTCTCACGGAGAGGAGCCTACCAATTTTCGACCTCACCCCTGAGGCCCCGTGCGCGGGCTCGAGGACATCGTACGTGTTGCTCCCCCGTGACGTCGCTGCCCGGAGGGCGAAGAATGCGGTGGCGGAGTTCCCCGACAACCCAGACGATCTCTGGGGGATCAAGATGCGCCCCGAGACGGGGTACCTTTCTGTGGTGAGTTCAAGTTTCAATTCATTGTCAATTTGTGCTACTCCTCTCCCCACTCCTTGATTCTGACTTGGTTGCGTTTGCAGGGGGTGAGCCGCAAGGGCTACACCTCGAAGCCCTCGGTCCCGGAGGAACGCGAAGTCAACCACCTGCACGGAGAGGCGATAAAGAAGCAGAAGGACGCGGCGGAGGCGGCCGCCGCCAGGAAGAGGAAGAGGAAGAGGAAGGAAAAACACGAGAAGGCGTGCAAGATTGCACACGTGGAGGTAAAACCACGGCCCGCCACATCCGAATCCACCGAGGAGGAGGACTCCTCGGACGCCGAGCTTAACTTCTCGAACGACGACGAGGCGGCGACAGGCGCGGGTTCCCCGCCGGTCTATCGAGGGGCTAGCGATGGGGATATGCCAGCGACGCTAGGTGAGGCGAGGTTCACATCAGGGTCGTTGGTGGATCCGCCCCTCGCGAGGACAGAGCGGAGGTCGCCCACGCCGGCGGCGGGACGAAGGTCGCCCACGCCGGAAGCGGGCAGGAGATCGTCCACACCTGTGACAGGACAGAGGTCGCCCCCGCCGGCGACGGGTAGGAGGACACCCACGCCCGCGGTGTCGACAGGCAGCGGCGGGTCCGCAGGGAGTGCGGAGACGCCCGCGCAGGTGGCCTCGAGGCACCAGACCGACCCGAGGGTGGCGCCCTCGGGCCAGTCATCGAGAGGCATCAGCGTGCCACTGTAGCAAAAATGGCCTCTCATGCCATATTTCAATATAATGTTTTGGCGATTGATGACACACACAATACTTGGACTAATATGATTGTTAAGATGACCATTCTAAGCCTTTTAGGTTCAAGTGATGACAAAGAGAAGTTAGGCGTAGCTAGACCATGAAGAAACCAAGTCAAAACAATCAAGACAGAGATATTTTAGTATCACTGGTTGAACCGACGCTAAGAAAATTACATACGTCGGTGCATTGACTTGGAGCACGTTTGGGGGTTTTGGTAACACCGGTTGAACCGACGCCAGGAAAGTTGAATACGTCGGTGCAATGAACTCAGCAGCTGAAGCAAAATCTATACACCGGATGAACCGACGCTATATATTGGTGAACGTCGGTGCAGTTGTCCAGAGAGATAGTTTTTCAACAACTACACTCACCGGTTAAACCGACGCTGCATCGGTTGATTACGTCGGTTGATTGAGGTAGCCATTGAAGTATAACGGCTAGTTCGAAAATGCACTCACCGGTTAAACCAGTGATGACAAAAACGGGAGCATCGGTTTAACCGGTGATAGCGCTTTTTGTCAGCCTTTTTCCAACTTCTAGTTTGGGGTGTGTGGGCTATAAATATGCCACCCCACAGCTCATTTGAAAGTGCTGGAGACCAAGGAAGTATACAAGAGTAAAAGATCATCTCCAACCACCTTAGAGTTTCATTGTACATCATATAGGCTTAAGCACACTTGTGAGAGTGCTTAGTGCTTGTAATAGGGATTAGTTCTTGCGAGAGCTCCCTTGAGAGAAGTCTTGCTGTGGCAAGCAATCCTTGTGATCCGTCGTATGACCCTCCGACTTGGTGTGGAGTGGCAACGACACTTTGTCCGGGGGAAGAGGAGACCCCCTCCTTGGTGGAGAAGCTCCGTAGTGGATTTCGGCAGGGTGACCGAGAGAGACGGTGGTGGTGCACGAGACTCGGTGTCTTGTGGGCACTCGCGTTTGCTTGCCGGCATCGCCTTGGTGGCGTAGTGCAAGACGGTGATCGGAAGAGCCTCGGTGTCCCGTGGACGTAGGCGTTTGTGCCGAACCACGTTACATGACCGTGTCTACTCGGGAGTTTGCATCCCTCTTGCACTTACCTCTTTACTTACCATATTACGTTTCCGCATTTACTTTATCTTGCATGCCTTTACTTTCCTAGTTAGTTTGTTTAGGATTGGTTATAAGTTGCAAGTATTTTGGGGTAAGTAGAGAGTAGCAAAGATAAACCTTAGTCATAACTAGCATGTATATGACGTGTTAGGTTTATCTTATGCAAGTAGTTTGAGCCCTAGGTTAAAAAGCGATTAGCGACCCTATTCACCTCCTCCCCCTCTAGGGTCGGACACCCCGGTGATCCTTACAGCCGCGAGCTCGGAGGAGCGGCTCGGGCAAGCGCAGCATGAGCACCCGGTCAGGGTAAGTGATCTTAATTTTATCCTTCGCATTCGTTTAATCGACCCTCCAATCCTGATGACTTCAACATTTCTTCCCCGACTACCCAGCTCCGGGGCCCTCATCAGGGATGCAGCCCAGCTTACGCCGACCAAGGCCCTTAAGACCAGGGCGCGCGCAATGCCGCACTCGGTGCCGCAGCCCCTGCCTATAGTGGACATAGTGGCGGAGGCCGCGAAGCTCCAAGAGGCGATGGCCCGAGGGGCTCAGAAGGCCCAACAAGCTCGGGCGCCGGAGAGTGGGGGTGACGCCGGCCAGAGCGGCGCTATAACAGCCGCTCAGGCTAACGCCGAGGGGGAGGTCGGCCAGGGCGGCGCAAATGACGCCACCCAGCCAAACGTCGGAATCGTGGCCAGTCGGGGCGACGCTGATAGCGCCGCCCAGTCGGTTGCAGTAGAAGAAACTGGTGGGGGCACGCAGGAGCGCCCCGCCAGTCAAAGAGAGGAGGAGACCCTTGTCCCCGAGCTCCCGAGGGCTGGGGTCGAGGGTGTCTCAGAGGAGGAGTCAGCGCCAAGGGCGCCGACAATGGAGGAAACCGGCGTCCCAGAGCCAGCAAGGGCCGGGGACGAGGGTGCTGTTGCAGCGGCGACGGCACAGATGGCACCGGAGAACGTGGTGCTAGTGGTGCAGCTGCTAGAGAGTAGCGAGGAGTTCGGGGATTCGAGAGACATCCATCCTGCTGCTGCGGCCAGCGTCGCCATCCGGATTGCCGAGTTCGCGTCGGCCTCCGAGGAGTTGCTTAGCGCGGGGACGTCCGAGGGGCCCGTCATGGGGCGATTATCCAATCCAGGGTCCCCTTGGAATTTCTCCGCAACGAGCAGGAGGAGGAAGCCGTCTGGAAGGTGCAGTTCGAGGTCGGCTCCCAGATTTAGGACCACCTCGACCGCGCCTTGGAGCTCCATAGAACGACGGATTTCCATATCAGCAACGTAAGCGCCTTTCCCCTAGAATTGCTCGTGTTTGGTTTTGTTTTTGTATACTTTACTCACGCTCTTCCACTTCCCCGAGCTGACCCGGTTGTACTCCCAAATGCGCTGGCTTGGGTAGTACAACGCCGATTTGGTGCTCTGGAATATCGACGCCAACACCCAGTTGACCAGTCTGGGAGCGCGCCAGCGCATGCTAGAGGAGGAGCTGGCACGGACTGTCAACGAGCACGACGCCTAGAGGGCCGCGGCGTTGCAAAAGGCCCAAGAAGCCGAGGCGCAGACTGCCGAGCTGTGACGAGCTAGGACGGCGCTCGAGCAGAAGGAGGCCGAGCTCCAAGGCAAGGAGGCTGAGCTCCAGCGCGAGAAGGCGACTGTCGCCATGCTGACCGGGACCCGCGAGGAGAAGGGCAGAACCCTCGAGGAGAAGGAAACAACAGTGTGTAACGCCGAGACCGCCCTCAAGGAGAAGGAGGACTCCCTGTCCGCGCACTAGGGCACAGCACGGATCCAGTAGGAAGAAGCGCAAAGGTCAATCATGGGTTAGTACTTGAGATTTTGTTGTTGTTTGATTCTAATTTATCGCAGCTTATCTTGGTTCCTCTGATCAGGGCTGAGGCAGAAAGTGGCGGATGAGGCTGCGGCGAAGGAGGCTGTCAACACCGCGCTCATGGCGGCGCAGGCTGAATACGCTGAACTGGAGCGGACCGCTGTGAGTGTGTGCCGGGAGCTCAAGGGGGACAGCGCCATGTCTGGTAGCTCGGTGATCAGCCGCCTGCGAGCGCTAGGTGGCCGGATCGCCGAGCATGCCAAGAACACCTTCCGCCTTGGTGTCCTGTGAGCCCTCGCCATAGTCTCGACGCACTACATTATGGACCTCCAAAGGGTGTCGTCGGGGTACGTGGTCCCAAACGATGCCAGCCCGGACACCGCGTCGGCCATCATGGACGACGCCGACGCCACCGTAGAGGGGTTTGCCACTGTTCTGGTCGGGAAGCTTGAAGCTGACATCCCCCCATAGCTGAGTTTGATGCCGTTGAAGACCCGCAAGGGGGGATGATAACCTGTAGGAAGTCTAGGCCTCGGAGCCTGTGTAATAAGTTAGTACTCGTCGTAATCGTACTTTTGGATGTAAGAAATTTGTTATTGTAAATCGACAGTGTGGCCCATCGAGGCTTTGTGCATTCGGGCCCTTGTTTTCTTTGCTCTATTTCCGTGTTCTCGTATGCGACTTAGGTAAACTTCTGCAAGGAATTTCGCATTCATAAGCGACTTAGGCGTAGGGCGGTGAGGGGGGTGCAGTATCCCGGAGGCATAGGCAGCCCCGCGACTCGGCCAGCCCCGTACCATGGTTGCTTATGCCTCGCGTTCATTTTTCTAAGTATACGAGAAACTTAGATACGAAAATTTTTCGAAAAAACATTGGCGATTTTTGGGGACGTTCGGTGGTTCCGCCCGTAGTAGCCCCCGAGGGAGGCTTGGCTTTGCCGAGGGTAAAAACAGGCATACCTCAGTGCTCGTGCGTATCCAAGCCCCCGAGGGACCAGAAAGTTCCCAAAAAATAAATAAATAAAGCGTACTCCTTTATTGTTTCGGGAAACCGTAAATTCGAGTACAAATGATGTACAAATAGCTTGGAATTCTAGGGATAGAAGCGACATAGCTGCTGTATATTTCAAGCATTGGTGAAGACTTCGCCGTTTTCATTCGCCAGCTTGTACGTGCCGGGCTTGAGCACCTCGGCGATAATATATGGGCCTTCCCATGGTGGTGAGACCTTGTGGCGTCCCCTATTGTCCTGTCGAAGCCTCAACACCAGGTCGCCCTTGTTGAGGTCTCGGCGTCGAACCCTCTGCGCTTGGTATCTTCGCAGAGACTGTTGATAACGCGCAGAGTGTAAGAGCGCCACGTCTCGAGCCTCATCCACTTAGTCCAGCGAGTCCTCGCGGGCTTACTGGTTCTGCTGTTCTTGATAGGCCATGAGCCTCGGTGACCCGTATCCCAAGTCCGTGGGGGAGCATGGCCTCAGCGCCATAGACGAGGAAGAACGTTTTAAAACCCGTGGCTCTGCTTGGGGTCGTCCTCAGGCTCCAGATAACCGAGGGCAGCTCCGTGAGCCACCTCCGGCCAAACTTGTTCAGCTTGTTGAAGATCCTTGGCTTGAGGCCTTGAAGGATCATGCCATTGGCATGTTCCACTTGCCCATTTGTCTGTGGGTGCGCCACAGCCAACCAGTCCACGCGTATGTGGTAGCTGTCACAGAACGCCAAGAACTTCTTGCCTGTGAATTGGGTGCCATTGTCGGTGATAATCGAATTCGGGACCCCGAACCTGAAGACAATGTCAGTAAAGAACAGAACAGCTTGCTCAGATCTAATCCTGCCGATGGGTCGAGTCTCGATCCACTTGGAGAATTTGTCGATTGCCACCAACAAGTGGGTGTAGCCCCCGAAAGCCTTCTGCAGTGGGCCAACGAGGTCCAGTCCCCACACTACAAACAGCCACGAGACGGGGATGGTCTGCAGAGCGTGGGCCGGGAGGTGCGCCTTCCGGGCGTAGAACTGGCAACCCTCGCAGGTCCGCACGACGTCGGTAGCGTCGGCGACCGCGGAGGGCCAGTAAAAGCCTTGACGAAACACATTACCCACGAGGGTGTGCGGCACGATGTGGTGACCGCAGATGCCGGCGTGGATGTCTCGGATCAGTTCCTTGCCCTCGGGGATCTGGATGCAGCGTTGCATGACACCCGAGGGACTGCGCTTGTACAACTCTCTGTCGATCACGACGAAAGACTTGGCTCGCCTGGCGATGCGTCGCGCCTGTGCGCGATCCGAGGGTAGCACCCCTCGGTTAATCCAGTCGAGGTACTGGTCATGCCAGTCTTGCGAAAGTGGAGCCTCATCGATCTCCATTGCTTCAGCCTCGTCCATGAAGGAGGTCTCGAAGTTAGTGTCCATGGGCTCGACCTCATCCGCCGAGGGGTTCCCTCCGAGGGGCTCGGTGTTCGAGGGCCCCGGTTCTGCCGGATCCTTGAAATTGACATAGGGCTTGGTGATGTCGCGAGCAAAGATGTTCGGGGGGATGGTGGTCCGCCCGGACGCGATCTTGGCTAATTCATCAGTATCCTCGTTGTACTTGCGCGGGACGTGGTTGATTTCTAGGCCGTCAAATTTGTCTTCGAGGTGGCGTACTGCGTTGCAGTAGGCCTCCATTTTCGAGTCATGACAGCTAGACTCCTTCATCACTTGGTCGATGATGATCTAAGAGTCACCGCGTACGTCGAGGCATTTGACGCCAAGCTCGATGGCGATGCGGAGGCCACTGAGGAAGGCCTCATACTCCGCCATGTTGTTGGACGCAGGGAAGTGTAGGTGAATTACGTAGCGCATGTGCTCTCCGTGGGGCGAGATGAAGAGGAGGCCGGCGCCGGTGCCGGTTTTTATCACCGACCCGTCGAAGTACGTGGTCCAGCATTCAGCTTGGATTTGCGGTGGGGGGAAGCTGAGTGTCCGTCCACTCAGCGACGAAGTCGGCTAAGATTTGGGACTTGATCGCCTTTGCGAGGGGCGTAAGTGAGAGTTTCTCCCATCAGCTCCATGGGCCACTTGGCAATTCTACCCTCGGCTTCCCTGTTGCGGACTATCTCTCCCAGAGGGAAAGACGAGACCACGGTGATGAGATGGGCCTCGAAGTAGTGGCGCAGCTTGTGCCGAGCCAAGACTACCGTGTATAGCAGCTTCTGGATCTGCGGATAGCGTGTCTTAGTTTCGGACAACACCTCGCTGATGTAGTACACCGGCCGTTGAACAGGCAGAGCATGGCCCTCTTCTTGTCTTTCGACAATGATCACCGCACTGACCACTTGGGTCGTCGCAGCTACGTATAGGTAGAGGGGCTCACCGTCTATGGGTGGTGTGAGAATGGGGGCATGGGTGAGCGATGCCTTCAGCCTGTTGAGGGCTTCTTGAGCCTCGGGGGTCCACGAGAAGCGTTCAGTTTTCCTCAGGAGTCGGTACAGAATCAAGCCTTTCTCACTGAGGCGCGAGATGAATCCGCTAAGGGACGCTAGGCATCCCATGACCCTCTGTACCCCCTTTAGGTCCCGGATCGGTCCCATCCGAGTGATGGCCGAGACTTTCTCAGGGTTGGGTTCAATGCCCCACTGAGAGACGATGAAGACCAAGAGCATGCCTTGAGGGACTCCGAACACGCACTTCTCGGGGTTGAGTTTTACTCCTTTGGCCCTTAGGCAATCGAACGTGATCCTGAGATTGGCTACCAGGTCGTCCGCCTTCCTGGATTTCACAACGATGTCATCGACATATGCTTCTAGGCTCCGCCCGATATGGTCCCCGAATACGTAGAGCATACACTGCTGGTATGTAGCTCCGGCATTTCTGAGGCCAAAAGGCATCGTGACATAGCAGTACATGCTGAATGGTGTGATAAAAGAGGTCGCGAGCTGGTCGGACTCTTTCATCTTGATTTGATGGTAACTAGAATAAACGTCAAGAAAGGATAAAAGTTTGCATCCCGCAATTGAATCAACGATTTGATCAATACGCGGCAAAGGAAAGGGAACCTTCGGACATACTTTGTTTAAACTAGTGTAGTCTACACACATCCTCCAATTTCCATTCTTTTTCTTTACTAATACAGGATTAGCTAGCCACTCGGGATAGAATACCTCCTTGATGAATCCGGCCGCCAGAAGTTTATGCAGCTCCTCGCCGATAGCCCGGTACTTAAGCTCGTCGAAGCGTCGCAGACGCTGCTTCACTGGCTTGGAGTTGGGTCGGATGTCAAGGGAGTGCTCGGCGACCTCTCTCGGTATGCCAGGCATGTCCGAGGGGCTCCACGCAAAGATGTCTGTGTTGGCACGGAGAAAGTTGATGAGCACCACTTTCTATTTGCCGTCGAGGGTGGCGCTGACCTGCAACGCCTTGCCGTCGGGGTGATTCGGGTTGAGGGGCACCTTTTTGATAACTTCGGCAGGTTCGAAGATGCCCACGTGCCGGTGCGTGGAGTCCAAGGCCTCGCTTGCCATTTTGTCAAGGGTGGCTGCGAGGGCCTTGTCCTCCGCTTGAGCCTCCGTGTGCTCGACGCACTCGACGTCGTACTCGTAAGCATGCTCGAACGAGGAGCCGACGGTGACGACACCCTTTGCACCCGGCATCTTTAGCTTGAGGTAGGTGTAGTTGGGAATGGCCATGAACTTGGCATAGGCCAAGGATGGCATGGTAAGCTCCCCCGAAACCCCACCACCTCGAAGGTGAGCACTTCCTTGCGGAAGTTGGCTGCCGTGCCGAAGCAGACGGGTAGGTCGATCTGGCCGAGGGGTTGGACTCGCTTCCCCGGCGCCACGCCATGGAATGGCAACTTGCTGGGGTGGAGCTTGTCCAGTCCGATCCCCATGAGCTCCAAGGTGTGGGCGTACATGATGTTGAGGCTGCTGCCTCCGTCCATGAGCACCTTGGAGAAGCGGTTGTTGCCGATGATGGGGTCGACAACAAGCGGGTAGCGTCCCGGGTGTGGGACGTAGTCGGGGTGGTCCTCGCGGCTGAAGGAAATGGTGTCCTCCAACCAGTCGAGGTAGGCGTGGCCTTAGTGACGGAGAAGACTTCCTGGCGCTCACGCTTGCGCTGCCGAGAGGTCATGTTCATTGTTGGTCCTCCGAAGATGAAGAAGGCGTTCTCCACCGGGGGGAACTCGTCGTCTCCACCTTTGTCGCTAGCGTCCTTCTTCTTGTCCTCGTCGAGATGCGCGATGCAGTTGAAGTACTTCCGAAGCATCTCGCACTGTTCGAGGGTGTGGTTGACCGAGCCCTTGTAGTAAGGGCACGACTTCTTGAGCATATCGTCGAACAGGCCGCCACCGCCTCGAGGGGGGTGTAAGCATCTAGGCCCTCTAGGTTTGTTTCGGTGATTAATGACAACCATTATTGTGACTAATGAGTTTGTGCAGCTTAATGAAACATTATCGCTCATTTGGTCATATGTTAAAGAGGCCCCTCAATTTCATTAATCAAAAAGGCGATCTCGGTATTCAATTCAAATATATAACAAGACTAAGGTTCTTTCTAGTCCTAAGTGTCGTAAGGTTGAGAAGGACACTTAGGTTAGTATAGGTTTTATAGTTTTGTAGTGATCGCACTATTAAGAGGGGTTAAGGTCAAGTAACTTGAGCATGGACATGATCAATCAAAAATGGATGCACACTATGGTCACTCAAGTTCTAAAGAAGTTCAAATAAGTCGTTTTCAACTTATATCTCAAGAATATTTGGATTTCATTCAAGACTCAAATCAGAAAATGCAAAATCAGAAAAAGTCTATACACCGGTTTAACCGACGACTCCATTTTTCTATATGTCGGTTAAACGCAGTTAGCAGAGTCTAGACAAGTTCATACACCGGTTAAACCGACGATATTTAAAATTAACGTCGATGCAGTTGTCCAGAAGGTTGGTTTTCCAGGGTGTTTCAAGGTTATATACACTGGTTAAACCGACGAGATTTTAAATTAACGTCGGTGCATTTGTCTAGTGAGTTGGTTTTCCCAGGGATTTCAGAAGTTATACTCACCGGTTAAACCGACGATGGATTTGAGTTAACGTCGGTGCAGTTGTCCAGAGAGTTGGTTTTTCAGTCGATCAGTGGACAACTACACTCACCGGTTAAACCGATGATACGTCGGTTAATCTGCCCGAGTTGTAACGGATAGTTTCCAAAAGGGGCAGTTTACATTCATCGGTTAAACCGACGCTGACAATTGGAGGATCGTCGGATTAACCGGCGTTGCGTACTTTTCTGGCAGCTTTTCTCCAATGGCTCTATTCATGTGAGCTGCCTATATATACCCCTCCAATGGGTCATTTTGAGCACTCTTGACACCAGGCAACATTCATACACTCATACTATTGTTGAGAGCCACCTTGAGCTTCATCTTTCACACACTTGTTCATTCAATCATTCAAGAAGCAAGACTAAGGACTTGAGTAGAGAGAAGCTTATGTGCATCCGTTCTTGGTGATCAGTTCTTGCTCAAGTGAAGGCCCTAGCTTGTTACTCTTGGTGATTGGCAGCACCTAGGCGATCTTGGTGATTGAAGGTGTTTCTTCCGGAGCTTGCCAAGGATTGTGGGAGCCCGAAGATGTTTGTACGTGGCTTGAGCTCCACCACGCCGGGATGGTGAACGGAGACTCTTAGTGAGCGCCCAAGTCTCGGTGACATGGGAGGTGACAAGACTCTTAGTGAGTGTCACAATGTGGATTAGGGGTGTGTGCCAACACATCGACACCATTAAAAAAATCTGGTTGTCTCTTGCCCACTCTTTCATTTCAAGCACTTACTTTCATGCAATTATTCATGTGCTTGACCTTAGAGATCATAACTTAGCTCTACCTTGCTTAGTTTCATATCTTGTTGTATCTTTGATAGCTTGTGTAGTTTGCTTAGTTAGCCGGTTGGTGAATTGAGCCTTACTAGCATTGCATAGGTTAAGGTTGCTTTAATTGTTTTAGAAATTTGAAAAAGGCCCAATTCACCCCCCCTCTTGGTCCATCGATCCTTACAGGGGGCCTTGAAGTCCTTTGTGGTCCGAGACAGCGACGAAGGCCTCGTCGGAGTCCTCCGCCTGTCCCGATCGGTGCTGGTTCGGTGGGGACGACTTCTTTCCTTTCTTCCCCCACTTTTGCTTCTTGGCGGGGGCGTTGGTCTTGGCGTTGCCGCCCTCTGCGGGTGCATCTTCCTTGCGCTTGTTCACCTTGTCGTTAAAAATGGCACCAACTACGCCGCCAACTGCTTCCTCGCCGGCGGCGTAGTTGGTGGCGGCATCGAACAGCTCATTGGTACTGGCAGGATGGCTTCGCGTAAGCTCGTGCACTAGGTTCCTACACGTCGTACATTCGAGGAAGGTGTTGATGACCTCGACATGGGTGACGCTGGGGAGCTCGGTGCATTGCTTGGAGAAGCGCCGCATGTAGTCGCGCAGGGACTGATTGGGCTTCTGCCGACACCCTTTGAGGTCCCAGGAGTTCCCAGGGCGCACGTAAGTGACCTGGAAGTTGCCCACGAAGATCTTGACTAGGTCGGCCCAGTCATGGATCTGGTCCGCGGGCAAGTGCTCGAGCCACGTTCGTGTGGCGTCAGCGAGGTGAAGAGGGAGGTTGCGGATGATGACCGCGTCGTCCGTCGCACCGCCCAGCTGGCATGCTAGGCGGTAGTCGTTGAGCCAGACCGCGGGGTCGGTCTCGCCCGAGTATTTGACGAGGGTGGTAGGCTGTCGAAAGCGCGGGGAAAGGGAGCAGTACGAATCTCCCGGCTGAACACACGGGTGCCCGGAGGCTCCGGTGACTCGACCCTGTCTTGTTCGGGGTCGAAGAGGCCACCCCGTCGAGGGGTGTACTTCCTGCCATTGATGATGTTGCGGGCGTCGCCGTTGCCGGTGTGTCCGCGCGTGTCGTGGAGTCGCTCCCTTGCGGGACTCTTTCTGATGCGGTCATGCACCGAGGGTGTTTTCACACCGTCCGCTGCGGCTGCCTTGCCCTTCACTCCCGGGGGAGAGTGCACCGAGGCCTCGAGGCCCTGGAGTGCTCCACCTCCGGTCTTCGGGACTGTCGAGCGCATGTGAGACGCAAAGCTCTCGGCCTGCTGCACGACAGCCTGCTTGATGAGCACCTGTGCCTCTTGGCGCAGGTTGCGACCCGAAGTCGTAGATGGTTCGGGCATTGCTTGGAGTAGGTAGGCCGCAGCGACGAGTTTCTCGCTAGCCGTCTTCAATTCTGGTGGTCTGTCGACGTTGTCAGCTCATATCCGTTGCCGGGCGACGCGTCCCGCTGCCCGGGCCTGCTCGCCACGCACGGTGCGCTACTGCTCGACGGCAGTGCGCAGCTCCTGCGTCTGCCGGCGCTGCTCGTTGAGCCCGGCTTGAAGCTCCTTGAGTTGCGCCAGCTGCACCTGCCATGCCGCCGAGCTTGACGACGAAGAAGGGGTCGCAACAGGCACCACTGGTTGGTTTGCCTACGCGTCTGCCCCGCCGTTCCCGTTATTGCCCGGAGCGTCGCCGATTCACCCGTCCGCGAGCTGGACCATGAAGCACTCAGGAGTGAGATCGTAATCCCCCTCGCTGGAGTCCTCGGAGCAGGTGAGGCAGTAAGCCGCCGCGAGCTGGAATGAGCGGAAAGCGTCGAGGTCGCGGACCCCGGAGTAGTCCTCGGCCTCCTCGGCCGTGAAGTTGTCCATGAAGAAGCTAATATCGTTGGCGATCGAGCCCGCCGTCTCGGGGTAGGAGTCATCAGGAGATGACGCGATGAGATTGCGGATCGAGAGGAGGTGATGACCTGGCAGATTCTCGTACTCGGTGAAGTTGGTGCTGGATGAAGAGGCGTAGGTGGCAGCATTGCACATCCCGAAGGGAAAGGGCGACGGCGCAGTCGCGCCCTCCCTGGGAGGTACTGGGGCTACGGTCGATGATGGTGCCGGCGCAGATGACGTCGGGGCACGTGATGACGAAGTGGTGGCTCCGCGACGCTAAGTTGCGACATGCCAATCTCAACCCACGTGGGGGAGCTTAGGCGTGCCGCCCTGCGCCGCCCCATGCGCGCTTGTAGCGAGCGCTGGCCCGAGCGCCTATTGCGCTGGGCTGGTGAAGTCGGAGTGTCGGGATTGCGTCTGGGCGAGAGGAGTTCCATGAGGTAACCGTTGCCGGTTGCCCTGAACTCAAGACTCCCGAACCAAATCACGTATCTTGCTGGGAGCGGATCCGAGGCGCCCATGGGAAATGGGTTGGATCTGCTCGCCATCCCTGGAGATCAAATGGGAACAAAAGAGAAATGTCACGCAGGTTCCCCTACCTGGAGCGCCAACTGTCGGCGTCCTGACCCGGCGGCCCGGACCCAACTAGTGATGATGCTGCGTGTTCCTTGTCCCAGATGGTTGATGCAAGAGGCAACACAGTCACGCACGGGTTTATCCTGGTTCCGGCCACGGGGCCGTACGTCCAGCAAAAGAGTGTGCGAGAGCACTATACTGTCTTTCACCGGGGGTGCTTGTAGTAGGAGGTACAAGCGAGGCGAGAGAGGGAGGGAAGCTCCCAGGTCTCTACTAGAGGAGGAGTTAATTGAGGCGAGTGCCAATATCGGGCCTCAGAAGAGCGTATGTGCTCTGTAAGTGGTGCTAAGTGTTCTGTGCCGCTAGGCTCAATCCCCCCAAGATAAAGCCCGCCTCCTCCCTTTATAGACGCAAGGAGGGGCGGTGTACATGCTCAGGAGGTCGTGGAAGTCGTCGTCTTCTCCTCGAATCGCGGGGGTGCAGTGGTCGAGCACTGTAGAAAGTACACTGTGGGGCTTGGCGTCTGGCATGACAGTCGTCCTGGGCGTCGTCCTTGGTCTTGCGGAGATCGCATCAACGTCCTTGTAGCTCCAGCGGGCGGCATGGTCGTTGCTGTAGGGGGCACCGTCATCCAGGCGTAGCGTGGCGACATTCCGAGGGCCCTGCAGGCCAGGGTTTTGTCCTAGTTAAGGCCGGAGCCGTTCCCGAGGGTCGTGCCCATACCGTTCGTGAGCTCCGCGGAGGGGAAAGCATGAAGGAGGTACGGGGAGTTGGCAGTACAGTGGCTGGAGCAGTGCCGAGCACGTCTTGCACTGCGTCGCAGGTTCCCATAGTGTCACCACAGCGTTCAGGATGGCGGAGCAGTGATCGGAGTTGGCGGACGGGACTCCGGTCCCTGCCACTGCGCGGAGTGGCTGCCTGACGCCGTCTGATCCGGGCGCTGTGGAGGATTGGTTGGCTCTTAATGCCTCCGTACGACGGGCGGTTGAGTGGAAGGGCCGTTTGTCCTTTCCGTCGAGGGGTGGCCTCGAGCAAGACAGAGATGATCCGCTCCCCCGAGGGTAGCCTCGCTACCCTCGAGCGAGATGGAGACGAGGGGTGCGGTCGAGGGTCTCGGCGGGGAGCCCTCGAGCGAGGCGGAGATCGCCCCGCGGGTTCGAGGGGGGTGCGGATGGGCCGCACTGTGTACGTAGGCTGCGTATTAGACGTCTTTGAGTCCTTTCCTTTCTCCCAGATTGGAAGGAGGTTGTGGGCCCAGATGCCCATCATGTGTTTTAAGTTTTTTTGTATAATTCTCTTGAACCATTGTATACTTGTACTCCCTCCGTCCCAAATTTTATTTTAGTTTTTTAGATTCATAAATTTTGCTATGGATCTAGATATAATATATACGTAGATGCAGAGTAAAAACTATGAATCTAAAAAGCCAAAATGATTAATAGAAAAGTCAAAACTATGAATATTTTGAGACGGAGAAAGTAGCTTGCTATTTAAAATCTTTAGTTTTTAATTTTTTTCCTCGGAAGCAAGATAAAGAAATAGCAACTCCGTATAACTAGTACTTTAGAACTATAATCACAATCCTGTAGGTCATCGAGGGAAATATAGTACAACTACAAGTGCTTACGTGGCTATTAAGCACCTCAATTCTGGGCTTTTGCTCTCTTTCTCACCAAAACGGAACTCCAACTCCTATAGGCACCAATAACAAAAAATTGACGAAAAATTGGGAAAGAGCGCCAGTAAAATCAAATCGGAAGGGAGCGAATTCTGGAAGCCTCCGCATCCCCACTCCGGCGCCACATGCCTCCTGCCTCTCTCGCCGCCGCCGCCGCCGCCGCCGCCACGAAGTCTGGACCCGCTTCCGCCCCAGCATCCGGCGGCGCTGCCGCCCCTGGCACTAGACGCAACGGAGGCGCCTTCTGACCGCCGGTGGCTGGTGGGCGGGAGGGTCAGCGATGCCGCCGGCCCGTAAGAAGCGCGGCGCGGCCGCGGCCGCGGCTGCCGCCGCAGCTGCCGCGGCGGCGCAGTGGAAGGTGGGCGACCTTGTACTCGCTAAGATGAAGGGCTTCCCGGCGTGGCCGGCCGTGGTGAGTTGCACTGGCCGCTTGTTCTCTCTGATCCGGCACCCCTCGCACTAGTTTAGGCATCACCATGCAGTTTGAGAATTCTAACTGTAGTTGGAGAGCTTGCCTAGGGTTCGTTGTTTGATGGAAGTAAACTTTTTTTACTGTACTACGTTGATCCGTACTAAAAGTTAAGGTTTCTATGCGCTGCTCATTGTGATTTGGCAGCCTTTATTAATCTGTGCTAGTTTTTGTCGTTTTAGTGGTGTGGTTAGTGAGGATTGACATGTTTAGGGTTTTCTCGGCATATGAGATTTGTGGTGAGTAACTCGCCAATGAATAGAACTTCTGAACACGTTGTAAGTTTCTGCTACTTCCATGCCCTGGCTATGATTTCTCTCTGCAATGTGATGCATTTCTCCAATATTGATTGCATTGATAAAGTGGTTACTACAATCGAGATCTCGTTCCTTCTGGCAAACGGGGTCATAGAATTAAATTGAGTGGTATATAGGAGCTTGTTTAACTTTGGTATTAATGAAGATGTAGTTAACCAATGATGTTTGTTGGATCAAATGTTGGTTCCTCACGCCGTATGCTCGCAACCTTAATGATTCCATATTTTAGGTAATTCTTGGTCCTTTAGGTGAATGCAGAGATGTTAATTTTTTGCTTATTAGTACCAACATATGGGCTTCAATGGTTTCTGGATGATTTTGGCTGGGTACTTTGGTGGAACCTGACGATTGCCTGTTTGGTTCGATCTACTATGGACGCCTCTTTAGAAGACTCTTCTTACCTAGTAACCCTTACAGGCTTACAGCAGATGGCATATATGCAATAAGCTTATGCAGATATCTTGTTCATATGAAACTATGAAGTTTCAAATGGCTCTTTGATAGTTGGCATTCTTATTTCTGATGCTTGCATCTGATGTATCCCTTGACAGTTTGGTCCTCTAACAATTATATATGTACATGAACTGTGGAGATTTGGAAGCAACTATGGATGTTTTCATTTGTGGGACTACAGTAGTTTTGAAGACGAATTTTCATTGTGCCAATCCTTATACTCTCTCCGGTTGAAGATGGGGCAACGTTGCACTACTCTCACTTGATTTGTTTGCACTACTCTCACATGGTTTAGCCCCTTGGTGACTTTGGCTCTTATAAGGTTGGTGGGCACCATGAATTGGTTTGATAAAATTCCTATTTCTTTCTCATGATAGGGTTTAGAAATTTGATTGTAACTCCCCATTGAAGTAACACATGTATATTTTTTTTGTACATTCGATATAGCAGTTCATAAAAAATTTTTGTCCATGCCAACATTTATAGATCTCAAGGCATAGTTGAGGTATAGGTGGTACTGTAAGGTCCTTTTCAGAGCTGGACAGGATGATATATAGTTATATACTTAATTTTACCAATTGATTAGTATTCTGATCATTAACAAGTGAGGTAGGATATAGTCTTGACATAATGCTGCTTGTTCGTTTACTTTTATTTTGGAAATGAGTCCGTATGTGATGAGGAAATAAGCCCTATCAATAATGAAACGAGACATAGATGATAGGTCCCTCTAATATTGGACACATCTGCTTATAATTTTATGCAGAGTGTAACACAATTGAAATTGGGGCTTCTGTTGTGAGTAGGAATTTCTCTAGAAATTTTCTTTTGCCAATAGCTTGCTTCTCATTTTCCTGCAGTTGTATGTTTGTCAATTTTCTAACTTTTTCATGCTTTCTAGGATCTGGATTTTGGAGGTGCCCATTAGTTATATATATATTAATTTTTTTCTCAAACACGCAGGAGAGCTACCCGTCATTTCATGTGTTAATGTAGAAAGTATATCCTTCTCAACCATCATTAACTTTGATATTAACCTATAGTGTAGCAGAGATGCAGATGTTGCGGTGGTTTTGCGGGCACACAAGGAGGGATAGAGTCCGGAACGAAGTTATTCGGGATAGGGTCGGGGTGGCACCAATTGAGGAGAAACTTACCCAGCATCGGTTGAGATGGTTTGGACATGTCCAACGAAGGCCTCCTGAGGCGCCGGTGCGTAATGGGGTTCTTGAGCGGGTCGATAATGTAAAGAGGGGTAGAGGTAGACCTTAACTGACGTGGGATGAGTCGGTTAAGAGAGACCTTAAGGATTGGAATATTTCTAAAGAGATAGCTTTGGATAGGAGCGCTTGGAGAGTAGCTATCAATGTGCCTGAACCTTAAACTTATTTCTTTCGGGTTTCATCTCTAGCCTACCCCAACTTGCTTGGGAAAAAAAGGTTATGTTGTTGTTGTTGTTGTTGTTGTATTTCATGTGTCATAAGTGATACAGTTGCTTACCATCAACTACGATGTATTTCTTTGCCTTTGCCCTCCAAAAGTTTATTTTAATATTGTCTCTACTCTTCCAGAAGTTCATCGGTGCCATTTCAGCAAACCATTTCTTTTCTTGTTTTTATGGCATGTTCATGAGGCTAACTTCATAAGTTCTCGAGCTGGGATTTCCTGGGAGAAGCTTATTTTTATATTTTCTGTTTCTATTTATGCATTTATAGTCTTGTTTTTGTTTACTCTTGATTATGTGCATTGTTGTTGAGTTGAAATTGGAGAATATCTTCATCGAGTATCTCAGTTCATGACTACCCATACTGTTACAGATAAGTGAACCACAGAAATGGAACCTTCTTCCTCCTGCATCCAAAAAGAAGTTGCTGGTCTATTTTTATGGAACTAAACAAGTGTGAGTATCACTTTGAATTTCAGATCTTCCTTTTCTATTGATGCTTTCTCTCCATATATGCCTATTTGTCTCATAAAAATTGTTTGCTTGGACATAAGTAATTTGACTGTCGATCCTGTCATTACATGAAAATGGATGTACTGATGTGCATGTTCCAATATATTTTCACATATTCCCTCATATTGATGAACACAAGCAGCATCCCTATGCTTCTTTTATTTGCAAGTGGACCATGTTTTTTCCTGCATAATTCCATAATTTATAGAAGTATCTGTCAGGTATCCCTAGGCATAATGAGGATTTAAGTGGTTTTGACCTTATGGTCACTCAAGGTCTTTGTAGTTGCCAGTTGGATTTCCATATGCTTACCTCATAAAAAGCTTGTTTTGGGTATTGTATACCACTATGTGCATGAGCACCACCTCTTACGTTAAAATATGGGTAGGACAGTGGTTAATGTCTTAGAATTTCTTTATTTTAGTTGAGATAATGACTATATAATGTCATTACAAATTCAGGATTATTATTGTAGCCTAACATGTTGGTAGGATGCTAGTTAATTAGTTTATACTTTTCCACGGTTTTTAGTTGTTTAAAGAAAACTTCAAATGCAATCTTACAAATTACAAATTTTACAAAAAATGTATGCACAATTTAACAGATTTTCAGGCATCTATCAAAGAAGAGTAGGAATAATGATCATATGCTGTCACATTAATATCCAAGATAATGGTTGTTTATGAATGGAGCTTTAGACGGTAAAAATGGGTGTGTGAAAAGGTTCTCAGACAATACTATTCATGGGATATGATGTCAGTATACTCAACGCTAGTTTTGTAAGTTGTAAGTTGTAATCTTAACTGTCTATTTGTGAAATGCCCTCTATGCTAGATGAATGCCATATTTAATGGGTTTATCTGGTGCCACTGGAATTCTATTATTTTTTTCGCTGGCATTCTAACTCTAGCTAGATGGAAGGCTTCCTTCAAGGAGGAACTTAGATAGGTTCTGCATAGTGCAAAACTCTCCTTGAAGCGCCAGTTTCTACTTGGTTGTGTAATCTCCAATAATGTCGTGCTGTTAAAATCTCTCTTTGGGACTAAGGCCTTGTACATGTGTACATAGACTTTCTTATAAATACAGAACAGATCCAGTTGGGGTCTTCCCTACTGTTTCATAAAAGGTCTGTTTAGCTAACTTTTGTGGAATCCCTTTTGTAGTGTGGTGGTCTTATCATGCTTTCATCTCATACCATCAATCAGGATGACTTCTATTTACAGACAGTATCTTACTTCCAGGCAACTCAAAAAGTCTGGAAGAATAACGTCATGTTCTGACAAAGTCAGGGCCAATTAAAGAGAAGCCTCGTTTTAGAGCATATACAGTCAGGCAAGGATATATGTCCCAACGAGTCAGACCTACTATTAAATAGATTAATGCCAGTCAGGCAAAGTGCTCCCAGTCCTGGCTAGCAAGTGCTGTCCACATCACCTTTGCACATTTTTTTATTACCTTAGTTCGTTCATTTTTAGAGCATATACAGTCCGGCAAGGATATAAGTTTTTCTCTTTATGCCACGTACACAAATGAAAAAACTCCTCTAAATAATTTAGTGCCAGTCAGGCCAAGTGCTCCCAGTTCTGGCTACAAAGTGCTGTCCACATAACCTTTGCACAGTTTTTTATTACTTTAGTTCATTCTCTCTGGATCATGTACTTGCTCCAGTTCCAACATTTCTTAGATTAACGCCTCACCGTGCAATGGGCTAGGTTCAGGTTTGGAGAATCTAGCAGTACTCTTAGTTTCTCTTTGAGGTTGTGCATTTGCCCTCAGGAATCTTGTATTAATTAAGTAATGTTATGGAAACTTGATGTAATGATCTCTTTTCTTACTTAATGTTCAGTTCTATATTAGTTTCCCATCAATTTATGACATTGAAGTGAGTTATTCTAAAGATACTGGTAAATTTGCACCCGTTGCACCTCACGGTAACTATGGGATTTGGATATTTACTTCTCAATTCACTGAATCCCAACCCTGGAAATTCAATTTTTTCTGACATCAGTTTTTTTATTATATATGTTAGTGCCTTCTGTAGCTATGCTGACCTTAAGGCATTCACTGAAGAGAAGAAAAAATCTCTACTTGTTAAGCGACATGGGAAAGGCGCAGATTTTGTCCGAGCAGTTAAGGAAATAGTTGAGATTTATGATTCTTTAAAGAAAGAGACTACTAATGAAAATAATAAGAGTGTCTTGACTGAAAATAATTTGAGGACGAATGTCGAAAATCATGTCAATAACAGTAGCAGTTTGGATACTGGAGCTCTTGAGGATGGTTCTGATCTGGCCAATGACAACAAGATGGAGGATTGTCCCACCTCTTCTATGGATCACAACACTTCTCGGTCTAAAATCAATACAACGGTGGGTGAGCACTGTGTTGTGAATTCTGCACATGGTGACCCTACTGAAAAGTCACCTCTCCTTCATGAGAGTAGACAATCTCCTTTGCATGCCAGTTCATGTTCAAAGAAGAGTCAAGAAGATTCACAGCAACAAGATTCTTGCCCAAATGGTAATTTTGCATTAGCATGGAGATCAGGAAGTTCATTAGGTGCTGAATTAATAACAAGTCAGGACTCTGATAGCCTGATGGATGGTACCAATGTGCTTTCTGTTGATTTGATTCCTGGTGACAAGCAGGAAGATTCTGCTTGGCATAGATGCATTGACGATGACAAACCTAGCCCGTGTTCCCCTTCTGCGACAAAGGACTCTGATAGTCAAGGATCCGGAAGTCAACTGGCACCCTCTGGTGCTAGTAATGATGATAAACTGAGTACTGCAAAAGATAATGTACAATGTACTTGTAGTAATGAGGTACCCCAAAATGGAGTCAGGGATAAAGAAGTCAAACTGAGTGGAATGGTTGATCTTCCCATTAACACAACCCAAACTTTTAGAAGAAAAAGAAGGCCAAACACTAGTCGTGCAAATTATCCTGTCAATAGTGAGGTATCAAATATGGATAGGGGATTGCAGCCTAAGTCAAAAGGAGATACTGTATATTCTCCAAATTCAAGGAACGAAATTAACAAATCGGATGGAGATGAGCACTTGCCGTTGGTCAAAAGGGCAAGAGTACGAATGGAAAGACCTGCACTGGAGGATGCCACAGCAGGGGAAGACCATTCTTCTGACAATAAAGAGCCAGCTAAACATGAAGATCCCTGTTATAAGCATACAATGTCTGCAATATCTGGAAAGGATCAATCAGCCGACGACTTACCTCCAAGTGTAGATGGTTCACCCAACATAAACCTCTCTCTGCCAGGAGAAGTTGTGAATTCTTGTAATAATAATAATGAATTCCAACCAAAGGTTTTGACATTGGATGTAGAAGCTGCTTTGCCTCCATCAAAACGCCTTCATCGTGCCTTAGAAGCTATGTCTGCTAATACATGTGAAACTTTTGGTACTCTGCCTGAAGCTACAAAGTTAAATGAAGTTAGTCTGAAAGGCTGCACTGCTTCAACAGAAAGGTCCCCTCTTAACAACTCTGCAGATGCACTTGTTAAAAGTCCAAAATCTGCAATGGCTAAAAGTCCGAAGGTGTCTTTGAGTGCACATTCTTCAGATGCCCCAACTGACCAAAAGCATATCACACAAGTTGTCATGTTGAACAAGGATGCCCTCTCTCCTGTTTCTTTGGATTTGAGAAATGATGATCGCAATGACAATATACAGAAAGACAGAGTTTCTGAAGAAGCCTGCATGGACAATGAAAATGTACCCAATTTGGTTGTTCATACTGGGATTGATAGCAATAAGTGTGAAAAAACACCAACCCATTCCATGAAATTGGAAGAGCCAGCTCTTGTATCTAAGTTTGATCAACCACTTTCACACGAACCAAGTGGAAATGAGCCTAGAGAATCAGTTGAAGGCTCTAAAAATGCTTTCAGCATAACTGTCGGTGTATCTCCTGAGCCAATTAGCCAAGCAAATGCTGTTGTCTCATATGCTAATGGCACTTGCGATCCTGTTCTGCATGATGACACTGTTTTAGCTGAATCAACAGTTAGTATTTGTGACACAAGTGGCTCTTGTTTGGTTTATAAAGTTTCATGTATTCATTCTGACACAAGCACCAGGATATTTGAAGCGTAAGTCTTCTATTTCGTGCAAAAGGCAAACCTTCAATTTTTTTTGTTATTATATAGCCATATTTGTTTACTTGGTGCCCTGGACAGTGTACATTTTTGCATTATGTAACTTACGGCAAATCTTAGGAGCCATGTGTTTGTCCCCACGTTTACATTTCAACATTTACTTGCCTGTATGTTTTGCACAGTGTACAAATAGGATAAAAGAATAAGCAGTGGTGGAGTTTAGAAGGCAATTGTAGTTGGGGCCAAACCTTGGATAGTTCAATACTTTTACTAGCTACAAGGTGGTGATATTAACTATTAAGCACTTGCTTAAGCAAAGCAAGCACGGTATAACTAAGATTGATTTAGTTATGCATTTGACTTGCATTTTAATGTTAGTTCAGCTATTATCTTCCAACCGACAAGTCTATCAATGGTCTAGAAGTATAAGATGGAATTCCTCGTTCTAGTTATATCCATAGGTAGAATACAACTGCGAATATTTAGTCTTCCAACTGCTTATATTTCCTAGCAATTACAGATGGCATATTTTCTGTCTACTCTCTGGTGCCGCTAAGAATATGTAACTTAGTCAGTTCTTCTCAGGTGTTCTTAACACTTAGACCACCCCCTCTAGCCACTCCGACCCTAAAACCCAGGTGTTAGAGTGGGGGAGAGGGGGGGCTTTATCACTGGACCAACATTCCCCCTACGGCGAGCGAGCCGCGCCGCGCCGCGCCGCGCCTGTGGCTGCTGGCTGCTGGTCTCAGCGAACCCCGCAGGGGAAATCGCGCAGCGGAAGAAATGCGTGGCTGGTGGGTTTCGAACCCGGGACCTAGCTCTGATACCAACTTAGACCACCCCTTCTAGCCACTCCGACCCTAAAACCCAGGTGTTTGAGTGGGGGAGAGGGGGGCTTTATCACTGGACCAACATTAACCATGTCGTTAGGGTTAATAATAGTTTCAATCTTTAATCTTGTAGGCATTGTTCATCAATTGCACCAGGAGACCTCGACCATGGATTAAACCTAAAAGATAAGAGCATATCTCCAGATTCAATGCCTACAAAAGAACTAGTTCCTGATGGACATGCCTGTGGATTTTCTCAGTCAAATTCATTCATGCACAGTTCTCTAGATTCAAAATTTATTTCTGAACCTTTGTTGAATATACCTTCACTGAAGGAAGGATCAAGTGACCAGTGTTCACCTTCAAATCATACAATAAGGTCTGCATCAGATAGGGTTCATACTGAAGAAGATAGTGGTATGATTCCTTTTGATAATCTTCAACCGAAGGGCTTGGACAAATTAGCAGGTCGTCATGAAGCCAATTCATCACGTAGGGCATTTGAAGCTTTTGTTGGTACACTAACACGAACAAAGGAAAGTATATCTCGTGCAACACGACTTGCACTGGACTGTGCCAAGCATGGCATTGCTGGTGAGGTTAGGCCTTGTGAGCTCTTCACCTTAATTTCAGAGGCATGCTGTTTCATTGTGGTTTTATCTTGGTTCTATTTTGTATAACTCCACATGGTTTTGTTACTACCATTCTACTTGCTTCCCATCACTTCCCCCAAATTGTGATGATATTAACTCATGGCTACTTTCCCATAAACAGATCAGTTTTCATCTGAAAGGCTGATTTTGTCCACCATAAGAATGTGTTTGCCATAGTGTCCCATATATTATCCCATGGCCTTTGTACACTCTTCAATATGATACAGCATGCTATTCACAAGCTAGGAGTGGGCTCGCTGTGTTTTCCACTATGGCATAATCTCACCACTATTTTAAGGATGTTTGTTCGAGCATAGTAACAGCTTTTACTGCCTTCAAATATTATTATTAAAAAGCCTTTATACCAGTCAATTGTTTCAAGCTGTGTGATGTAGATGTGATTTGATTCTGTTCTCTTTTGTTCAACAATCTAGGTAATGGATATCATTATTGAACACATGGAAAAGGAAACTAATTTATATAAAAGGGTCGATTTGTTCTTCCTTGTCGATTCAATAATCCGGTACTGTCGCAATCAGAAAGGTACATGCATAATCTTATATTTGTTTCGTAGTTTGGAATGGGCATATTTGAAGCTATTAAGCTACTGCCATGAACCATGTAGGTGGACCTGGTGATGCCTATCCTTCTCTTATCCAGGCAGTCTTACCACGAATTATATATGCTTCTGCACCACCTGGAAATTCTGCTTGGGAGAATCGGAGGCAATGTCTTAAGGCAAGTGATTTCGGTAACTGATTGAAGCATATGTGTTTAACACTTCACAAGTTTCTGTTTCTTGCTGATTAGGTTTTGAGGCTCTGGCTTGAGAGAAAAACCCTTTCAGAATACATCATTCACCACCATATTAAAGAGCTTGAAGCTCTTAATGAGGCGTCATTTGGAAGCTCTCACCGTCCTTCAGGTACAGAGAGAGCTCTGAATGACCCTTTGCGGGATAATGAGGCATTTCTTGTTGATGAGTATGGAAGGTAGGCCTCTACTTTTTCAATAAGGACATTTCTAAGGTTTATTCTGCTTATTCCTGTTACAAAATGTTTTGTGTAGTCTTTCATCATTTGGATTGGTTTTGTTAATCTTTACATAATATTAAAAGGAAAAAAATCATCAGTACATGAGTTTGGTGCTGATAGCATATCATTACCTTAGCTTCACCCTAGGTTCCAAGAGATTATACTAGACAGGTTGGCGCGCGATGCGCGCCTGTACAAAAAAAATTATTTAAAATAATTAAAAGAAGAAACATTATATAGTGAAAAAAGTTGTATGAAAATTAAAATTCAATTATTTGGATGTGAATATTTGTTGGGATTTGTACGTTACATTGGAATGGTTCAAGGCTTTTGGTAATTTTTTAAATATGTATTAAAGTTTATGATTAGTAGTATTTGTGTGAGTGTAGTTGTGAACAGTATGTGGGTCATTGTAAATAGTACCGTGCGATTCGTGTTATGAATTATGAAAACCAATTATTAGAAGGAAATAGATTTATTTATGTTAGATTAAACTGGTTCATAATTTTAATAACTCTTATAAATATATTTTTAGTTTACGGTTGTGAGGTGTGGGAAAAAATTAAAATGGTGTTGCATATGACTTTTTGTATATCAATTATTAGTATAAGAAAAGAGAAAAACAAAAAAAAATGAAGAAGGGTAATGTAGAAAGAGAAGGAAGCATTGAATTAAATTTAAAATTACGTGGGTCCCACGTGGGTCCCACCTGAATAGTATGTGGGTCCCATGTGGGTCCCACCTAAATAGTACGTGGGACCCGCATGAACAGTATGCGGGTCCCACGTGGGACCCGCGTGAACAGTGCACAGGGCCCACGTGGGGCCAGAACTCACGGGAGGCCAGCAATTCTTGGCCCGATAGTATAGTACTCAATACTTGCACCAGCAGACCCAAGGAATTTCTGAATGAGAAGCCTGGATATACTGCACCTGATTGATACTGGCTGGCTCATTGAAAAATCTGTAATGAGACTTATATTTCACATGCAAGACTACCATGATACTTGGCCAGTATGTATGGGTTGGGATGGTACCTTCAGTTATATACCCATGGACAAATTGTTTCTGTTTTTCTTCAATCCCAGATTGGTACTATTGAAATCATCTGCTATTGTATAGGTGCTTGTTCTATTTCTACTTGTTTGGAACCAGTTCAGATGTGTCAAGAAAATATCGTGTATCAGTACTGAAATGTTCAAAAAGTTTCAAGGACAAATTGTAGTCATGACTCATGATGCCACCGACTAGGTGTAAATGTACTTTCCAAATAAACTTCTCTATTTGACTGCTGTCTGGTGATGGTACTCAGGAGACCGAACAACAATATGAAAACATCAATTTCCAAATGTTACTTTTGTATATCAGGCGTGCTCTTATTTTTTTTATTATATATAACAGACTCTGTTTATGTATGTTGAACTGTTGTATCATCTTTTTGTACTAAATACTATCTGTTCATTATGCTCCATTCTTCACAGCAATGCTGGTTTTCATCTTCAAAATTTAATTTGCACGAAACTACTTGAAAATGAGGATGGAAGGTCCTCTGAGGAGAGGAGCTTTGGTGGTCTTACTCCTGATGAACACGAAGTTACTGGTGCTAGTGAGCAAGAGGCATCCCATTTGCATGCGGCAAAGCATCAACTCATCTTGGAAGAAGTGGATGGTGAACTTGAGATGGAGGATGCAGCCCCATCAACTGGAGCTGAAGCCAGCTCCACATGCCAAGAAGGTCTAACTAATAACTCTAGCTATACAAGAACTTCTCAACAGCTCAGTTCCATTCCGCCCCTACCTGATGACAAAGCCCCATCTCCTCCCCCATTGCCATCATCACCGCCACCTCAACCGCGCCCACCCTGTCCTGTCTCTCAAGGTTCACAGGTGCAAGGAGCATTGCTTGTGGCAGCTGATTGTGCTGAGCAGCAGCATCCAGGAGCCAACTATGTATGTAGCTGCTCTTTTGTTTGTGCAGAAAGACTGCTCTGAAATTTAATTTTTCAGTGACTATAATTATTCATTGATGTTCTTTGCAGAATGTTGAAGGCCAGAACCCTTATTCTGTTGCAAACAGCAGAGGCAACATGGATGCATGTGTAGCTTCTTCGCAGCCTCCAGTACACTACAATTCTGGTTACGCAGGGCATACTAATCAGATATTCCAACCGCCTCCGCCGCCACAGCCTATTGCAGCATTCCATCCTTCTGGACCCCATGGCAGCTTATGTGGGCCCTCAGTACCACATCATGGAAATAATTATCACCAACCACCATCAGCGCCACTACCTAATAGCGCATACCATATACATCCACCGCCGCATCCACCAGGTCCGAATCAGTTCCCATACCCACCTGAACCAGAACAGAGAACACAACCGTGGAATTATGGTCCTCCCTATCCCGAGAGTTGTCAGTATGGTGGACTTGACAGAGGACACCATGGATACAATAGGGGACCTCATTTTGATGATAGAGGGCACCAGTTTGATGATAGGGGTCATTGTTTTGATGGTGGAGGGCATTATTTTGATGATGGGATGCATCGCTTCGATGATAGATGGCACCAC
Source organism: Panicum virgatum (assembly GCF_016808335.1). NCBI lineage: Eukaryota > Viridiplantae > Streptophyta > Magnoliopsida > Poales > Poaceae > Panicum > Panicum virgatum. The sequence goes on along the minus strand of NC_053137.1, from coordinate 66,066,897 downwards.
TTTCATTATAGGGGGCAAATGCACCATGAAGTTATGGATGGTGGAAGGTTTCCTCCATTCTTTCCACCAGGTATTTCCCTTTTTCCCCCCCTATCCATTCCATCATTGAAGTTTTGCATCCAACTGTTTTGATAGGTTTTTGCTGGAATACAAGATTAGTTGGGTGAGTTTTCATGAATTATTATACTTTTATACCTATCCAGTTTTGTTGTCATCAATATCCAGTTGACACTTTTTTTTGAATGATCATCCATTTTTTTTTTCAAACGATGTCTAGTGTTTTCTAGCGATGTCCAGTTGGCAGTATTATCACTGACTGCACTAACCTTTACTTATTCAGATCCCCCATTTTCAGATCACTTTGAAGCGCCACCCAACCAATTTCATTGTGGACGACCTCTGGAGCCTCCACCAGGTCCATGTTCTGGGTGGTCTATGCCTCATAGGAGATCCAAGTACCCTCCTGATTCCAGACAGACAATGGAGCCACCTGTTTCCAATGGAGGTGTGCTCTTTCATATTTACTTCCGGCCATATGGTGTCATTGTTTTGCATCTTCGTATTCCCAATATGTTGTGAGAGTCTGTTTTTTGTTCTTGGTGCACTTCAAGCTGAATGTTAGTACCCATTGTGAAATCAGGTTGGAGGCGGCATGGAAGGCGCGATCATGATAGATATAATTGATTACTGGTATTTGAACTACTGTTCTTACATGTTACCTTTACAAAGTTACATGGTTATTTTGGGATAAGGTAATTGTAAAGTGTTGAATAAGAGTATTTCCGCTGCTTAAGTTTTTCACTTTTTTCATTATTGCAGAATGCCGACTCAACTCTGATTATAGCTGATTGGCAGTGCTTGCTTGGTTATCGAGAATGGGTAATTTTTGACAATATTTAACAGTATGCATTTACTCCTTTAGAAACCATATCTAACGGTAATTTCTTGGTGCCTGTTTTCATTGTGGTTTTTATCTAACACATTTTTCTGCTTGTGTTTTTTAAGGCTTTCCTTTTCATTGGTGAATCGTGAAGCATTCGTCGATGTCTCCATTCGCTGGTTTGCTTAACGTGAAATATCCTGAAATAAGAATGGGACCCACCCCCACTGTACATATGTAGTTGTAGCAGTATTCCGCAAATGCAGAAACGGAGCTATAGGCCAATCCTGTGAAGAGTGGTCCATAGATTTTTGCTGTTAACCCAACAATTCATCTTGTTGAAATCTGTATTTGGTTCATGTAACCCTATTTCTGTGAAACTCTTTTCTAAGATAACTTAGTTTGTAGTTTAACAGCAGAGTATAGTCAAAATTCAAATGATTTTGAACTTGTAGACTGTTGGGCATCTCGTTTTGATGCCACGCGTATGGCTCAACACTCGTCTGAATGTGGCTGAGACGACACTCTCCCAAACATTTTGCTTGTCTTTGGGTTATGGGATTGGGAATGTACAATGAATTTGTACCATTTCGTTGGAATTGACACGAGTCATTTGATTTGTAAGTAAGCAGCTGCCACTAAGTGATGGGCTCCATTCGAATATAATGATTATATTTATACCACGCTTCCTCCATCATTTATTTTTAATTTATATATGGTCAAGCCCTCGACATTCATTAGCAAAGCCATTGCATTGCCAGTTCTCAGAGTGTGAACGAGCAAAGTTGCCTAACAAACAAACCGAAGGCAGGACAGGGGTAGTATAGCAACCGATCGTCACGTTGTCACTGATTTATTTCGTGATTTCTGCAAAGACAGTAAGACACCAAGATTTAATTCCAAAACAGGGTGCATCTAGACTTCACCAAAATTCAATTGAAGAAAAACAAAATTGTGGTTGGGTTCTTTTAGCATTTTTTGGTGGAATAGTCATGCAGCTCTCGCCTAATGCTCAATTCATCCCACAGCTCCTAAAAGTCAATCGAGTCCTATGGCCACATGTACGGGAAAATGAAGATTTAAGGCAATTAAAGAAATTGATATTGTGAAAGGGCATATAGTCTAGTGGTTACAAAAATTATTTGTTGTATTTTAGATTCTGGGTTCCACTTTATGTAGGAGCAAATATTTTATAATTTAACGGCGTTGTGTTTTTAGTGATAAATGATATTTCTGTCGACCGCGAGGCGACTGATCGGAGATTGGGATGTGATTCGTTCGGTCTATACGGCGAGGACGGAAGGGAGGGGGCAGGTTGAGAGATGATTAGCCGAGTCGCCGTGACGTGCATCCATCTCGATATCCCAATATATATTAATACTATTAATGCTCTAAATCTAAACTCCTCCGGCCACACGGGCATATGCATATATGTATGTACAAACCACGTCATCCACACCAAAATACGCACAACTAGCTAGGATGCGGCCGTTTTGGTTCTCCAGATCGTCGTCGTCGATCTTACTCCTCGCGCTGCTGCTCCGGCTGTACGTCCACGCCAAGGTGAGCTTGGCACGGGCGCCGGTGTCCAGAACCATCACCCATTCTGTTGGCTGCATCTAGTCAATAATATTTTTCTCTTACACTAAACCAGCACCAGTCAGCAGCCACCAGTTAGCTAGTAATATTTTTCTCTCACAACAAATCAGCACCAGCACCGGCCACAGCATAGAGTTACCGTGGATAGGCGTGGGCGAGGCGATTTCCGGACCGTGCAGTCGGCGGTTGACTTCGTGCCGGATGTTAACCGGAACTGGATCAAGATCCATGTAAATGCAGGCAGCTACTGGTCCGTGCTACTACTACCCTACTTCTGTTGTGCTAGTATATCGATCTGCGTGTTTGTTGTGTCATTGCAAATTACCTCTTCAAAAAAATTTCAATCATGCTTGCAGGACTGATAGCTAGAGCTTGCACAACGTGGCATTTTGCTGCAGCCACTGAAGCCACAACAGATAGCTAGATTTTGCTTCTTCTTTTCTCTGACAAGAGATTTTGCCATTTTTCTGTATGAATAGATTTGCAATCTTGAAATAAAAGCCTCAAGATATATATATATATATATATATATATATATATATATATATATATATATATATATATATATATATATATATATATATATATATATATATATATAGTTTCCCTCAGAAAATGATTTGCATCAATATAATGAAATGATATCCATGCATATGTAATGAATGTTGGCGCCGGCTGCCGGAATGGCTGCACCGACGGCGATCTACAACGCTCTGGCGTCCGCGCTCACCGCGGACACGACGTCGCTCAGGCTCTCTCACTCGAATACGAAGAAAACACAGAGACACTCTGAGAATGGCGTCGCCCAACGTTGTGATCTTTTCTGGCTGTTTTTTCCGTTCTCTTATTCATCGGTGCTCAAGATCCGAGATCCCCGCCACGCCCGCTCACGTTGTGTCGTGCCCGCCTAAAGCGCAGGAATGTTTCATGCGTGGCGTGGCGACAAGCCCGCTCGGAAGCACCGTGAACGCAGCACGGTTCTGGCCTTGTACACCGAGTCAAACATGCAACTAACTATGCATGCTTGGGAAATAAACATGATCCTAACATGCATCTACATGATTACATAGCACGTGCACGAGATTGAACACAACAATGAAAGCCCTTATGATGCAGTAGCTAGAAAAAGAAATGGAGTACTTCACTACTTTGTCTGATGATGATCTAGCAATTTGTTGCATTGGTCCCTACGTACGTGCAGGGAGAAGGTCACCATTCCCGGCGCGGAAACGCTACATCTTGCTGGAGGGCGCCGGCTCGTCGTCGAGGACGGGCATCAGCTTCAACGCACACACGCGCGCCGGCATCGACCAGATAATGCGCCGCCCGAACGTGAGCCTCGACGACGAGCTCTCGCCGACGTTCCGCAGCGCCACCTTCACCGTCCTCTCCGACAACTTCGTCGCCCGGCGGGCATCTCCTTCAAGGTACTTCTCGTACGTTCTCAAGCTAGCACCTGGCGAGATCATGCATGATCATCATGAGCCCTGAACCATAGACCGTCACGGCCTGTTCGTTCCTGGCACGCCTCGCCAACGCCGCTCACGCACGCACGCACGCCATCATGCAAGCGCGCAGAACACGTACAAGGCGCGGGATCTGAGCAAGGAGAACCAGGCGGTGGCGGCGCTGGTCGGCGGCGACAAGAGCGCGTTCTACGGCACTGAGTTCCGGCGACACGCTCTGCGACTTCCGGGGGCGCCACTACTTCCACTTCCGCCGCTGCCTCGTCCGCGGCGGCGTCGACTTCGTCTTCGGCTACGAGCGCCAGTCCATGTACGAGGACTGCGCGCTCGTGTCGACCATGCCGCCGGGGCCGCAGCCGCGGTGGGTGACCGCGCACGCGCGGCTCGACGCCGGGAGCCCCAGCGGGCTGGTGTTCAAGGGCGGCGCCGTGACGGGCACGAGCCGCATCTACCTCGGCCGCGCCTGGAACGGCTACGCCACCGTCGTCTTCTACGGGACGCGCATGGACAGCGTCGTCGTGCCGCAGGGGTGGCAGGCCTGGAATTTTAATTTTCGTTTTCAGGTCACATGTGTCACGTTTGCAGAAGTTGGATGCACCGGGCGAGGATCGGTTACGAGTAGAAGAGAGGGTTGGGGGAAAACATTTGACTCACGAGGAGGTGAAAAGATTTGTGGACAGAAAATTCATTGATGACGGCTGGCTGTTAACACAGCCATAGCTAGTTTAGAGCAACTCCAGCAGGTCTTTTATTTGAGTCTCTATTCCAAATTTAGAGGATAAAGTCTAAAAATCTAACAACAGCAAACCCTCTATTCGAGCCCCTAAAATAAGAAGGTCTCCAAATCTCCCTTTCCACTCGCCAGGCCTAGGGGGTCTCTAGGAGGCCTCCATTCCTGGATCCCACCCCCAACCAGGGTTTTTTTATCCGACCGTTTGGACCGAACCGCCGGCGCCCGGTTCCGGCTAACCGGTCCGGTTTGACCGGTTACCGGTAAAAACCGGTCAAACTCAAATTTGAATTCAAAACCCGCAGTTATACCGGTTTCGAACGGCTAACCGGCCGGTTAGACCGGTTTACCGGTCCGGTTTGACCGGTAACCGGTCGGTTTGACCGGTAACCGGTCGGTTTGACTGGTAACCCGCTAAATTCAATTTTTTTTTTGTTTAAATTCAAATATCCGCAAAGTATACTAAATGAATGTTTGTATAATATGTTTTAGCCTAAATGAACCCTCCAACCCTTTTTTGTACTACTTTTACATTATATTTGTATACTTTTGTATGCACGTTTTTTTGTTTAACTTCAAATGCTCGCAAAGTATACTAAATGAACGAATATTTGAAAAAATTTGACATCATTAAATTCGTCGCAACTTGAAGTATTTTTAAGATTTTTTTGGGATTTTTCTATTTTTTTGAATTCAAATTTAAAATTTGAATTTGGGCCGGTTTAAAACCGGCCGGAACCGGAACCGGTCCGGGCCGGTTAGACCGGTAACCGCGGTAACCGGACCGGTTCCGGCCGGTTTGGTGAACCCTGCCCCCAACTGCCGGATTGAGCACGCCGGCCGCCGCGGCGCTCAAGGCCATCACCGGCGGCGGACCGTCCTTTGACTGTGCCCCGCCGATGGGCTCGGCCGCGTGGCACCTCCTCCACCGCCCCTCCACATCGCCGTCGTGGACCGGCCCAGCCGCGCGGCGTCGCCTCCGCCGCCCTTACGCGCCGCAGTCGCGGACCGGCCTAGCCGCGCAGCGTCGCCTCCACCGCCCCTTCGCGCCGCCGCCGCGGACCAGCTCGGCCGCGCGGGCGCCGCCTCCTCTGCCCCTACGCGTCGCTGCCGCGGACCGACCCGGCGGCGCCGCGCCACCTACGCTGCCCCTCCGCGCCGCTGCTGCGGATCGGCCCTGGCGCGAGCTCCTCGTCATCCGTTGGACATGAGGAACCGAGGAAGAGAAAGGTTGGAGAGAGAAGGGGTCCCACATGTCATGAAAAAAAGTTAGACACTAACATATGGATCCCAACCTCCCATAATAAAAATAGGGGCTGAAATGTAGGGACTATTGCTGAAGTTGTACACAAAAATAGAGCCCCATAACATTGGTGCCAGCCCCTACTTAAGAAAATAGAGACTTTAAGTAGGGACTATTGCTGGAGATGTTCTAGCTGATATATACTAGGAGTTGGAATGATAATGGCATGCAAAGAATTAGAGGTGCTGCTGTGATGTGAAAAGTGCAAACAGTCATCAAATACTCTAACCTATTATGTGAATCTCAAATTAAAGCTATTTAATGGAAAATATACTCCTTGAGGTCACTTGACACAAGGCGTGCGTGTGCGCCTTTGTCTGGCCAAGGTCGTCCAACCCGGAAGCGAATTGCAAATGGGTCCTCCTCGTCAGGCTCAAGCTCAACAGGGAGAGGCAGATCATCACACAGTCAAAAAGGCCCCGAGCAGGTGTCCATTAAACTAAGCAAGTCACACAAAGATCATCGACCTGACGAACTCGTCGTGCTCACAGCACGAGTAAACAAAAGTAGTAGACAGAACCGATGGAGAGCCAATGGTCACACGGCGAGCATGGGGCACCTACAAGGCTACAACTCATCACCTTCCCCCCTACTCCCATTCCCGCACGAATCCAGCAACCATGCAAAGAGAAACACGACGCTTCTCCGCCGCAGCTCGCAACCACAACGACATCGATCGGTGAGGTCGATCGATCCATATATATATAAAGCCGCGGCACGCATCTACCATGCATCGAACACCAATGCAACTAGATTTCTTGGAGAATTAATACGTGCTCCATCCCCCTCTTGTTCAATGCGCCGGCGGCCGGCCGGTTCAGCCATGGCTGCCCCGGCGCTCCACGTGGCGATCCTCGCCGCCGTCCTGCTGCTGCCGTTCCTCAGCGTGCCGGCGGAGGCGCAGACCAAGAAGTTCTGCCTCACCCAGTTCGCCATCGCCAGCCAGGCCTGCGCCATCCTGCCGCCCACCAGCCCGGAGCACCGTCACCACGATCACGACGACGACGAGGATGAGGACGAGGACGAGGACGAGGATGAGGATGAGGACGACGACAGTGGCGGCGGCGGCGGCGGAGGCGGAGGCGGAGGCGGCGGTGGTGGTGATGATGCTGGTGGTGGTGGTGATAGTGGTGGCGGCGGCGGCGGTAGTGATGATAGTGGTGGCGGCGGCGGCGGCAATGGTGGTGGCGGCGGCGGCGGCGGGCGCAATCAGAACAAGAAGAGCGGCGGCGTCAGCAAGCCCGCGGCGTCGAGCGGCGTCGTCAGCAAGGCCTCGTCACCGAGCGGCGTCGCCAGCAAACCCGCGTCGTCGATGATCACCGTCGAGGTGGACGTGGACGCCGCCGACGAAGACGTCGCGGTCGCGCGCCGCAACGGCACCAGGCGCTCCGTGGGGAACCACACCCGCAGCGGCGGTGCCGGCGTAGTCACCCGCCGTCGCCGTCGCCGCTCCAGCAGGCGCCGCCGACGCCGCCACCGCCGTGGGCGCCTGCGCGACGGCGAGGACGGCGGCGACGAGGACGAGGATGAAGATGAGGACGAGGACGACGACGACGAAGATGAGGACGAGGACGAGGACGACGATGACGACGAGGACGAGGACAACGACCACCGCGCGTACAGGGACTGCTGCCGGTGGCTGAAGGAGGTGGAGCCGGACTGCGTGTGCGAGGCGCTGCTCCGCCTGCCGCCCTTCCTGGTGAAGCCGCAGCACAAGTACACCGTCAAGGTCGGGGACTCTTGCAAGTTCACCTACAGGTGCGGCGGAACTTGAGGGTAATGAGAGAGCGATCGATCAAGGTCTGGCCTTTTCCTGTGTGCTACATATATATAGGTAACATATATATATATATATATATATATATATATATATATATATATATATATATATATATATATCCATCACTCATAATCTGATCAACATCAGCAGCAGCAGCATCAAGTTTGTGTTATTATCAAGTACTGTATGTAAGAAAGAAAAACGTCTGTTGGCGGAGGCCAACAAAGAGTTTGGCTTATATATGTAACTCATCACTACATATACAAACAGGAAGTAGCTACAAAATTTGTAATAGTTATGTACGTGTTGTATGCACTTGGCTGCGTGCTGTGGGCTAGATGCATGCTGGTGTCAGTAATGTGTCAGTCAGTGACTAGCTGCAGCTGGATTCAAAGAAAACTGTGATGTCTGTACCCGGAAATTGAACAATTCGTGTTTAGTATAGTAGAGCAAATATAATGTAAAGATTTGACAGAAACAAAAAAAAAGCAAGAATGTATGTTGTACTGGTATAAACATCGTGAGCTCAATTAGGATGTTTAATGGCAAGATATACATGTACAGTAAGGCGGTATGCATTCCTATGTTATTTTGTCCTGGTAGTGTTGAAGTGGTAGAGAGATGTGTTGAAAGGAAGAAGACGCGCGTAAATCACAAATTTGCGATTCCATGGCAGAGGCAGCTGCATATACTTCACTCATGCATTGGTCCAGAACAGGCCTGTCAATTTGAGGATAATTTGACAAATTTACGCAAGGAAACAGGCGCGGCTTCTCGTCGAGAAGAAGAAAAATATGCAGGTGTTCGACTCCTGGGGCTTCGACAGTTCGTTGCTCATTGCTCGCACTGCAACCATGCAAGAGCTTTGAGCCTACAGTACAATTCAGTTGGAGTAAGATCGAGCGGCCAACTCCTAGTTCAAACATGCAGGCCAGTTTTGACTCCGCCCTAGCTTATTCAGTAGAATCTCTCGATAATCGCCGCAAGTGACCAGGGATGAGAATTCGTCAGGCGTCGATGCATGCGTCAGAGGTTCAGAGATTTATCCCGTTAAACAGCAGCATGCGCTGGATCGCCAGGAGCCCTTGAATGAATGGGGTGGCATGCAGGCTGACGGAGAGCACCTCATCCTCAGCGGTTGTGCGGCACGGTAGAAGCTGACCAGGATGTCGAGGCGACGGCGATGGGGCGAGGAACAGCCCGGGGGAGCTGTCCGCCGTAGTTCCAATTCAGAGAGGACGGGGAGAGGAACCCCGTTGAAGCAGTTTCAATTCGGATGGTGGACAGGGAGCGACGCCCTGATCGCGCCGCCGCGGCCGCCGTCGTCGAGGCCGCCGCCGACGGTGGAGGAGAGGCAACAATGGCCGGTCCGCGCGCATCACTGGAATCACGAGCCACAGCCCACGTTGACCAATGGGCTGCTACTTGGGCTTTCAAGCCCATGCGACCCACCAGCCCGACCATCTCCGCTCAGATCCTGCCGTTCGTTTCCGATCCGACGGCTTCCAAGACCCCAAGGGTGGACGGTAAATGAAATACCGTCCACCCCTGGTCGGTGGACGGGAACGCGAGCCATCGTCCGCCCCCTCGCCGCGGTCACCGCTACCATTCGTCGGCCGTCGGAGCTCGCCGCGGATCCGAGGATGCGGTTACTCCGACGCGCAGACGGTTCGCGCCGATGACGCCCATCGAACGACTGCCTGGCGCCGCCGCCCTCGCCGTCGTCGTCCCGCAGATCGACGCGCCGCGCATCGGCCTGCGCGGCTGCGCCACGGCGGCGAAGCGCTAGGGCCACGCGCTCTCCGAAGCAAAACGCGAAGCCGACGCTTCTCCTGCTCCGGAAGGTCAAGCTATGTCGACGAAGCCGACGCGTGCACTGGCAGACTGATAGCTGATCGAGCCGCTTGAACAATTACAGCCAGCCACCGATCAGCGAAGAAACGCGTCCGCGCCGCCTCCAATTGGATCGGCAGCCACCAATCAGTGAGGCAGTGAGTTAGCCATGATCCCAAGATAGCTTACGCACCCCCTAACTTCAAATGCCATTGCCGTGAACTATACATAATTGCTTATGGAGCGCAGGGGCATGGCAGAACAGATTCAACAGCAGCACACCCTGAAATTAAACCTTCTTATCCGATACAAAAGTTGGAAGTACAAAAATTCCTCACTCCGTTGATCTGCTCTGCGTTTTGATATCTGTTGCTTGCTCGCCTCAAGGCTCAGCGTTGTACATAGTACATTCTACATTTTAGAACAGCGAAGTGGGTTGTAATCATATATCTGCAGAGCATGGAGAACACCTCCAGTCCAGTCATGCTTGAGCAGACCAGGACGTAGATGCCGGCGACGGGGAAGGGGAGGAAGAGCCCGGGCGAGCTAACCGTCGTCGGAGACTCGGAGTTTCAGTTCGAGCGGCGGTGTCGTGGCAATTTGGGCCTTTCGAGCCTCGCTGCCCCACTTCACCTGTAGCTGCTTGTTGGACTTTGAGCTTTGAAGCCCATAAGACGCAACAGCTTGCCTTTCTCCACTCGGATCCTGCCGTTCATTGCCGATCGGACGGCTTCCGTGACCCTAGGGTGGACGGTAAATGAAATACCGTCCACCCCCGGTCGGGGGACAAGCCAGCGACCGCCCCCACGCCGCGGTCACCGCCACCGATCGCCGGCCGTCGAAGCTCGCCGCGGTTACTCCGCCGCGACAGACGGTTCGCGCCGATGAAGCCCAAGGAACGGTTGCCTGGAGCCGCCGCCCTCGCCGCCGTCCCGCACATCAACGCTTCACGCGTCGGCCTGCGCGGCTACGCCAGGGCCACGCGCTCTCCGAAGCAAAAGCGCTTCTATTTCTCAAGCCATGGCGGCGAGGTGCAGTAATTAGTGAACATTTGGTCGTAGTGGAGAAGTGACAGGTGATGAGAACATTTGGTCATAGCGCAGCTGTTGTGTGGCATGCAGTCTGACGGCTGAGAACAGCGAGGCAGCGAGCTGTAACAACGATGCATCTGCAGAGCATGGAGCACCTCGTCGGTCGTGCGACAGCTAAACTGGATGTCGAGGCCGGCCGGCGGTGGGGAAGAAGAGCCGTGCATGGCGAGCTGTCCGCGGTGCAGGAGTCTCATCGATTCGCAGAGGAGCAGAGGAGCCCTGTCGAAGCGGTTTCTCGATTGTTTTCTCGGCTCTCGTCAACAACCGGGCCCGAGCAATTCACGGAGCAGCGGATTGTGGACAGGGCCCGAAGCCCCGATCGCACCGCCGCGACCTTCGTCGTCGAGGCCATCAGCAGTGGATACCGCCGGCGAGGCGCCGAGGCGACCACCTACCTTGTACTTCAGAGCGGTCTAGCAACGACGCCGTCCACCAGGGTGATTACTGGGCTGCTTCTTGGGCTTTCAGGCCCATATGAGTCACGACCTCGCCTTCCTCCGCTCCAATCCCGCCGCTCGTTGCGGATCTAATGGTCCGCGTGACCCGGGGGTGGACGGTAAATGAAATACCGTCCACCCCTGGTCGGTGGACGGGGGGCAGAGCCACTGTCCGGCCCCTCGTCGCGGTCACCGCTACCGTTCGCCGGCCGACGGAGCTCGCCACGGATCCGAGGACGCGGTTACTCCGCCGCGCAGACGGTTCACGCCGACGAGTCGACGACGCACATGGAACGACTGCCTGGCGCCGCCGCCCTTTGCCGTCGTCCCGCAGATCGACTCGCCGCTCATCGTCCTGCGCGGCTGCGCCACGGCGGCGAAGCGCCAGGGCCACTCGCTCTCCAAAACAGAAGCTGTGGCAGCGAAGCCGACGCGTGCACTGATTGACTAACAGCTGATGGAGCTGTGTGAACAAGTTCGACATTGAGCGGAAATTCCAGATAGTGGCATAGAGCTAGCTTCTCCCAAAACGAGATGAGGACAAGCGAGCAAGGAAGATATCTGATATCCACCAGAAAATGATTAAAAAGGAAGTGCGCAGTGCAGTTCCCTTGGGAAGAACATCACGACATTTTAAAACTTAGTCGAATTCATGTCACAACTGGTTAGTGATTATATTTAGGTACCAGTTCATGATGAAGCATCTTGCCTGGCCCTATATGTTCTGGAAATAGGCAGAATTACATCTCAGTACTCAAAGGATAATAGAAAATATAGTAGTGTGTACAAGGGGTAAGCACTAGCAGAGACATGGACTCATGGTTAAATGCTTAAAGCTTAAGCGGGGACAGGGAGGTTCTGTAAACTGCGCCGTTGGAGGTTGGACTCCTCTGCCCATTCTCATTCAGAGACGTCGCCGATCGTGGACAAGGAGCCACTGCACCCCGCAGCCGTCGTCGTCAGGGTCGACAATGGATGGCCGCCGCCTTGGCCCTTGTCCTCTCCAGCAGCTAGCGCCGCCGTTGGAGACTTGGAGTTGTCGTCGCAGGAATCCGGGCCGCGCTGGGCTTCGCTCGGCGCATCAAGCCCCTATGAAGCACCATCTAACCTCCCACCCCGTCGGATCTTGCAGCTCGTTTGCCGATCCGACGGCTCCGTGCCCCTGAGGGGTGGACGGTAAATGAAATACCGTCCACCCCCAGGCTGGGGCACGAGACGCCGACCGCCCTCTCGCCGCCGTGACCGCGGCGCTCCCGCCTACGTCCGTCGACTCTTGGAGCGTGGCGAAGGTCAGAGGACGCTGATGACGACTCCTGTCGAACACGCGCCTGGAACGGCTGCTTGCCGGGCCCCAGGCATCATCAACGGACGGCGGCCGATCAACCCGCCGCGTGTCAGCCTGCGCCACGGCGGCGAAGCAACGGTCACCCGCTCTGGAGTCCAAAACTGAAAGCCTCTCTTTCCCTCGGACGTGTCTCCTACTCCGACAGCTTCCAGCCGTGGCGGATAGCAAGCTCTGATTGCCTGTTACCCTGCTCCTGCAAATTCGTTTGGAAGAAAAATGTCCATTGCCCAACGTCGTCACTGAAATCGTAGGGCATCAACGCCATTCCCTGGTAAATTGGAGAGGCATCTTCTACAGAGCAAGATTCTAATCCTCTTGCAGGCGAACAAAATGATCAGAACAGAAACGGTTGGACCACGGAGCAACAGCTTTGCCGTGAGAGTAGAGCGCGCGCGCACAGAACCTTCCATTGCTTGGCGTGGTATGCATCACCAGCCACCTGCTTCTCTGATGCCAAGCGCAGATGCAAAATACAATTTCATCAGCCTTTGATCCGAAAAGCAGCAGCGTGTACACGAACGCTGAGCTAGGCGCAGCGGCTGGGCTGGCAGGTGGCCGAGAACAGTGGAGTGGGCTGTAATCATGCAAGCATCTGCACAGCGTGGAGAGCACCCCTCCGGCCGTGCGGGAGCTGAGTAGGCTGGATGTGGATGCCGGCGACGGGAAAGGACTGAGGAAGAGCCGGGCGAGCTGTTCGTGTCGGGGGCTCCTATATGACTTGTGTAAGATAGATAAGGTATTCATTTTTAAAATTCGTTTTGGTCCAATTATCTGCTGCAAATATATTCAACATTTTAGTAGGATTAACTCAACATTTTGTTAAATACGTTCAACATTTGGTTTTTAAAATGTTGAAACTGTAAAAGACAAATGTTGAAATTAGAAATATAAAATGTTAAAAATATTGAAATGAAAATGTTGAAGGTTTCTTCTCCGACGAGTGGGCTTTTCTTCTCTGGCTCCGGCGTGCGTGGCGGCGGCAGCAGCGCGCGCGGCTCTGTAGCTTGCGCAGCGCGTAGCACGCATCGGTAGCAGCTGCTGCTGCAGCACGCCGCGGCAGCGCAGCATGCAGCGGCAGCAGCAGCGCAGCGCGTGGCAGCCGCAGCGCGCAGGAGCGCGGCAGGCGGGCGGCGCAGCGCGGCAGCCAGACCAGGGGCGGCGGCGCATAGAGGAAGCGGGTAGGAGAAGGAAGATTAGAGTTAAGTAGATCCAACGATCGAGATGATTTGCACGAATTTTAAATATTGAGAGATGGGGAAGGAAAATTTTTGCGGAAGATGTATAAGATTTTCGGTCCCGTCCGCTGTCAGAGTTTCATCAAGCGGCGTCGTAGCAATTTGCAATTTGGGCCTTCCATGGCTCTCTGCCCGACTTCACTGGGCTTCTTATTATTGGGCCTTTCAAGCCCATACGACGCACTACGATGCCTTCCTCCGGTCGAATTCTACCGTTCGTTACCGATCCGACGGTGCCTACAACCCCAGGGGTGGACGGTAAATGAAACACCGTCCACCCCTCGCCAGGAACGAAACAGCGACCTTGGCTTCGCCGCGGTCACCGCCGCTCCCTCCGCCGGCCGTTGGAGCGCGGAGCTCGTCGCAGACCGCGGTTGCTCCTCCGAGCCGTTCGCCACCGGAACGGCTGCTTGCCGGAGCGCCCGTGTGCCGCCCGCCATCGCACGGACGGCGGCCCCTCGGATCATCGCACAGGCAGGCATATGGACCAATCTGCGATGTGGAGTTTCACAGGCGCGGTCATCGTCTTTCGGCCTTTCCCGTGGTGCTCCCACTGCTCCGCTGCAGGTTGATTGTCGGAGCTCAGGGACAGGTCCAGGGGATGGCGTGATGGGCATAGGCTCTTCTGCATATCAGTGCCGACGGGCTGCGATGGAGTCACTGGAAGCACACAGTATGCAGCAATCCGGGACCTTATTCATGACAAGTCCAGGCTGTTGAAGTTCTGCATCAGGAAGACGGCCATGGTCTGATACGCTGCGGTTTAGTCCCCGCTGCATGCTTTGGTTCCAGCGCCTGCCCCGCCGTCACTGCGCGCGTCGTTGAACACACCACCATCTCGCCGAAGAAGCTAAGGTGTCGTTGACGGACATCGATCGACCTGCTCAGCAGCGTCGGCGGCGCCGTGATCGACGCCGTCGCGCTCGCCGTATGTGTTGGTGCCCTACGTGGCTACGTCGTAGAGGATGTCGTGGTAGTAGACCGTCATGTTCAGGCAAGGCTCGTCGTTGTGGCTGGGGGACGAGCTGAGCCTCTGGCGGTTACAGGCGATTGACGGAATCTGACCGAGCAGCAAGCAAGATGCATGCGTACAGTATGAAAGACGAATCAGTATCGTGTTCGAATGTTCGTTGAAAAACATGGGAAAATCCAATTAAAATGATTTCCCGGATGGAACTCCTCTTCTCTCAATTTCTGGGGAAGTTATTATTATTTCATTTTGATTATTCTTTCTTACAGAACGATATCTTCTTCTTCCTCATCTGCGTTGATGTTGATTTTAGAGTAAAGTCTATTTTTGGCCATCCAACTCTTGCCTCGGTTTAGTTTTAGCCATTGAACTCCAAAACCGGGTATCTTCGACCATCTAACTATCAAAACCGTTCACATTTGGCCATCCGACGATTTTACAGGGCAGTTTCGCTGACGTGGACGCCACGTGGCAGCGGGGCCCACTTGTCAGCCTATTTTCTTCTCTTCTCTCTCATCTTTGTCTCTCTCTCTTCGAGCCCCCTGCTCGCACGCGGCCCCCGCATCCTCCGTGGCGCGCGCCGCCCCGCGCTGGGCTACGCCGCGATGGGCGCGCGCCTGCTCAGCCTGCCGCCGACCATCGCCGAGCCACGCTGCTCTTGCTCAGGAACAGCGCGCCCGACGCGCTCTCCGCGCTCGCGTCCTTCGCTGCCGGGGGCGGCGGAGGGGCCGCCGCCGTCGGGCTCAAAGGCGTGCTCGGCGAGGCAATGTTTGTGTCCGCCGCCGTGCTCGGCGTTGTCACCCTCCGCGTCGCCGCCCACGGAGTCGCCGTCGACCGCGCCAGCTTCTTCCATGACGCGGGCTTCCTCCTCTAGGCTCTCGCCGCCGTGGCCGTCGTCCTCGCCCCTTTTTCTCCCCCGGCGGCTGACGATCCCGAATGCGAGCAAGGAGCGGTGGAGCAAGCCGACCGCGGTGACCGCGGCCACGCTCGCCCCCAATCTTCCTGTCCATCCTCTGGAACCACCGCGCCACGGGGAACCCGTTCCCTGCCGTCCTCCTCGGCGATGTCGCCGGCATCGCGCTGGGCCTCCTCGCCTTCCTCACCACGGACGCAGCAGGGAGACGCCGGTGACGCGGCGGTGCTCACGGGATCCACGCGGCATGGCACGGCACGGCACGGCACGCGGCGTGGGGAGCGAGCGGAGCGGCGGCGTGGTGGTGGCGAATTTGGCCGGAAGCTCCTGTGCCTTCTCCCCCACTGCTCGCCGCCGAGCTCGAGCGCGTGCGCGGCTGCCCCCCGCGTGCGCCTGCCGCCGCGCCCGCGCGAGGCCCCGCCAACGTGGCATCCAAGGCGTTCACACTCGGCGAGCCGGCATGACGGCCTCAGACCGTCGCGGCCACCTCCTCCACGAGCTCCGCCGTGCGCACTGGCTAGGGAGGGGGGAGGAGGAGGGCCGCGCGAGCACCGGCTAGGGAGGGGAGAGAGAGGAGAGCCGTGCCGGCCCGAGCCGGGCATGGCCGCCATCTCCACCGCGCTCGAGCTCCGCGGCATGGCCTCTGCTCCGCTGCGCCATGGCCTCTGCTCCGCGCGCGCCCCGCCGCCGTCGTCCCGCGCGCGCCGCCGTCCAGTGCGCGCGCCGCCGCCCACACGTACGGAGCTCCGCACCCGCCGCGCGCAGCGAGCAAGGAGGCGTGGCGAGGGACGGAGGGGCCGGAGAAGCCGGCGGAGGCGTGGAGAGGTAGGGAGCAGGGGCGCACCCGCGCCACCGTTGGGGCACCACGCTTGAGCCGCCTCACCGAGCCGCAGCGCAAGCTCACCCTACTCCTCCGCGCTCCCACTCCGGCGGAGGCACTGAGCATCGGCGGCGGCCGCCGCGGCCGAACCAGGCCTCGCCTTCCCCTTTGCCGGTGACAGCCCGGGAGGAGGAAGGCCGGCGTGGGAGGAGGAAGACCGGTGCAGAAGGAGGAAAGCCGCCCAGGAGGAAGAAGTCCGGTGCGGGAAGGGCCGCTAGGGAGGGAGGCCAGAGGAAGCCTGCCGCCGGCTTGGGGAGAGAGAGGAGAAGGGAGGAGAGAGACAGAGGGGGGAGGGCGGCCGGCGCAGGGTGAGAGGAGAGGGAGAGGAGAGAAGAGAGAGAGGAGAGAAGAGAGAGATGAGAGGGGAGGGCTGACAGGTGGGCCCCACCGCCATGTGGCGTCCACGTCACCAAAACCACCATCAAAACCACCCCGATGGCCAAATATGACCGATTTTGAGAGTTGAATGGCTGCGGATGTCTGGTTTTGAAGTTGCATTGTCAAAACCGGGCACAGTTGATTGTTGGATGGCCAAAATGAACTTTACTCTTGATTTTATGCCAGTACGTTGATAATATAACGTAAGAGACTGAAATATTTTATAAAAAGTAAGAAAAATAAATTGTCAAACACAATATTTCAGGACTCTCTCACCATCATTCTTAAACAATCCTTACAATTATGGAGGGAATAATTGCAGCCAGCAGTTATGGTCAACTGGTTCTTAGGTAAATGTCCGAAGCATCAGAGGAACTGAAAGCCACCACAATTAATTAAACCACGTATTCGCCAAGCTCCAACGCCCGCTTGACCCCTTAAATTTCTCTCACTACCATTCTAGCATTAACATTGTATTCGACACAAGGAGACGGAAAAAAAAAAGAAATGCATGATTAGGGGGGCTATGCATATAAATTTCTGGCTTTGACTTAAATGTTCAATTCAGCTTCACAACAATCCAAAAAAGAGTAGATGCAAAGACTACATAAAATAAGCTATCTGTGACATTTGATAGGTTCCGCAAGATAAAATTTAACTAGCAATTAAACTATTTCCAAACACGAAAAAAGTAATTATACAATTAAACTATTTCCCTCGTGAATATGCTGATATCAATCTTAATCTCATACTTTTGACCAAAGCTCAATAAATTTACATCTATAGAGATGCTGATCGTGACAGACAAAGTTGTTTTCATTAATATAAACGTACTTTATTAAAGAATTAATAGCAACTACATTATCCACGGATTTGCTTAGGGGCCCACCCGCCAGACTCCACCGGTCCCAGCTAGAGCCGACCGGATCACGCCGCGTCACATCCGTCGGTGCTCGCGGGGGAGGGCGGGGACGGTTGGTGAAAGCAAGGCGAAGCGTGCCAGCGAGCCAACTGCGAAGCGAAGCGAAGGCTCTGTCCATGTTTGGTTCGCACCTTAATTTTTTTTAAAAAAAATAAATGTATACATAGAGTACTAAATGAAATTTATTTGTGAAATTTTTTCATAGATGTGTGTAACTTTTCGAGACGAATTTAATGAGCCAAGTTTCACCATGATTGGCTACAGTGATGCTATAGTAACCACCCCTAATTATTCTCTAATCATGCGGTCAAAGACCTTATTAGGTACAATATATGCTACAGTATCATAATTTAAAAAAATATTTTATAATTAGACTTGATTTAATACCTTTAATTAGTAGTCAAAGGACAAAAAAATTTCATAAAAACTTTTTCATCCCTAACCAAACAAGACATCTCTCCTCCCCGTCCCTCCGGGGGGCGTCTATTCATCACTCTCTCCTCCCCGTCGTGCGCCTCCCTCGGCTCTGGCAGCCTCCGCCGCCGCCCTCCACCACCGTCACGCTAACCAATCTCGCCGCCGCGCTGTCCGTCTAGCACCGCCGCCGCCTTCTCTCGCCCCCACCGCCGGCCACCACCCACCGGTTATCCGGCCCCGCCCGGCCGGCGGCCGCCGCGCCCTCCGCCGGCCGAACCGCCGCAGCCGCCGGGCCCCCCGTCTCTCCTCTAGGTCCGGCGAATATGGAGCCCGCCCCACCCCTAGCAACCCGAAACCTAAAGCTCCGCCGTCTCTCGCCACCATCTCGGCCGCCGGCGACCTCGCCGCCGGCCGCCCCGCCCACCTCCCACCCCTCGCCGGCCACCCCCTCCCCCACCCCTAGCTCGCCGACGGCCCCAACCATTACGAGCGCAAGATTGAGGATGCACAGTACGCAGGCCCACCTGCAATACGCAGCGCCTCTTCTACGATGCCTCGCGTCGCACTCGCGCACGCGATGAATAGCCTCCGCGCCCCTCCGTCGTCCCCACCGGTAAAAAAGGGGGACAAAAAAAAATCGAACTCACACGCAAACCCAACGCGTGCTCAACGCGACGGGAGTACGGGACGCCCCCACCCGCCCTCCAGATCCATTGCCACATCCACCATGAGCTGCGGCGGCAGGCGCGCGTGCTAGCCTAGCCAGCGACCGAGCGGTGCGGGGGCGGAGGGTGAGGGAGGGGGGCAGGGCAGATCCCGGGGGGTGGCAAATCTGGCAGGCGCCGCGGTGGGGCTGCGGGCGCGGGGGAGGGCAGGGGGCTGGGCGGACGGCGCGGAGGGCGGGGAGGGAGGGGAGGACTGCGACAGGCTCAGGCCCTGGCGCAGGAGGTTGCTCGCGTCCATGGCGCTCTCGTGGCCCTCGGCCATCCGCCTCGCCGTCGCCGCCACCCTGCTCGTCGCCGTCGGAGTCGCGCTCTTCACGCTCCCCGTCGAGAAGGTGCGGGCCTCTCCCCTCCTCTCGCTGCGAATCGCCTCGTTTGGGATTCGGTGTCCGCCCTCTGCCGTGTCGGGGTTGGCTGGCAACCTCCTGATATGTGCGATCATGGGATGTAGCTTAACCTGGCTGTGTGGTTGGTCATCCGATTGCTGAAATGTAGCTTTGCTTACCCACTTGATTGGTTGAAACCTCCCCATGGCTATTGCTGAAATGTAGCTTTGCTTACCCACTTGATTGGTTGAAACCTCCCCATGGCTACCCTTAATCTGGCATGACTATAAGCTTTGTTCCGCTATATAACTAGACATTTCTGTTTCAGTGGAGTTAGTGATTGGCTGCACCAAATGCACATTAGAAATCTTCGGAAATATAGTGTTGTTTTGTACTATCTAGTTGTAAGTTATTACCTGCAGTTCGCCTTTGTCAATGCCTCAATGGCTTGCATCCACTTGATGTTATTAACTGCTCTGCTAGTTTTCATATTGATTCAGATGTTTTTTGGGGTAGACAATATGCTATGGGACTATGGAAGGTGTAAGAAATTATTCAGAGTCGGGACACTTTCTACATTATTGGTTCCATTATTCAGTGCTTGCCTTTAAACAATCTAATATTGGTGTTAATCTGCAACCTTTTATTTCTGAAGAATTTGTTAAATGTCATATTTCTAGGAAATTATGTCTCTCATTTTTCTTTACTTTTACCTCATTTAGATCATAGTACTGCAGTGTGGTGATAATTCTATTTATTAAGAGTATTCCAAAGTATGAGTCTATCAGAAGTTCTTACTTCCCCTTCTCTTTGCTTTCTAGCTGCCAAAATCTCAGAAGCATGAAGCTTAGAAGTTAGAATGTAGATTAATTTAAGCTTTGCATCAGATACTTATTTGTTTAAGTTTACTCTGACAGATTTTAAAGGATTTTCTGGTTTGGATCAAGGAGAACTTGGGTCCATGGGGTCCTTTGGTGCTGTAAGTATCAAACTCCTTTGCTCATAATTGGATTAGTCTTCCACTTGCAACCAGACTGTAGCAACACAGGAGTGCTACACTCCACTACAAAGCTTTTCATAGACCACCCATCCCAGTATGGCAGTATCCACCCCTTAAATAAACCAAAACCCACATAGAAGATATGCAGTAGAGTTTTGATTTTTCATGTCTGGTGTTTGGCTTGCACTTGCAGTGATTTGCCATAGAGCTGGAGTATCATGGTTCTATATTATCCTCCTTATTCCTTTCTAAATTCCAACTATTCATGATATGTATTATTACAGGGCCCTTGCTTACATCCCTCTGACAGTCTTAGCTGTTCCAGCATCAATTCTTACAGTACGTGCAATTTCCATTTGCTATTGTTACGAGCCTTGCCCTTTTTCTTTTTTAAGAGCCTTCAGTTGTTAGATTACCTTTTTAAGTTACTGTAATTTTATTTTCCAGCTTGGAGGGGGCTATCTTTTCGGCTTGCCTGTTGGGTTTGTTGCTGATTCCATTGGAGCAACAATTGGTGCAACTGCTGCATTTCTTCTTGGCAGGACGGTACGTATTTAAATGTTGCTTCTAACTTGCCAACTACATATTGCAGAGATAGATATAACATGCCAAGTGCTAAAGCACTTCATTGCATCTGTGTAGTCATCCAGCCACTGGTCTCATTCATGCTATCAAGTGTGTATTGTGGTGTGCATGCCTTTTTTTGGTCTTGTGTTTCAACTGCAGTTACATTAAATATAATTTGGTACAACTTATGCACCTTATCATGTCTGCTGGGTAGATCATCGATTCATTGTGCACTATTGCATTTCCGATAGCTTAATAGTTTATATTATTGCTGCAGATTGGGAGGCCTTATGTTCTGTCCAAATGCAAAGATTACCCCAAGTTTCAAGCAGTAGCTATTGCAATCCAAAGGTCTGGCTTCAAGGTAACTTCTTAAAGTCAGTAGGTTTTGGACATGGCGTTCGCTGAAAAAGTGAAAAGTAACAGTAGACTGACATTCACTATTTGAGTTGCCATGTAACCATATTGTGAACTTGTTTGATTTATATACACGATTTCACTAAGGCTTCTAATATATGTGCAGATCGTGTTGCTACTGAGGCTTGTACCTTTACTTCCATTCAACATGTTGAACTACTTGTTGTCTGTCACTCCAGTTGGCATCGGAGAATACATGCTGGCTTCTTGGCTAGGAATGATGGTATGCTTCAGCTTTTTACCTATATACCTACTCTTTACTGGTGGCTCCTGTTGCATTTCATTTCTAGACTACCCCAAAATGTTTAGGACAAAAAAAAGGCTTCATTGCTGTATTATGGCACCAGGCTACTCGCACATATTAGCTATGTCATTGACACCTCTTCTCTTTGTAACCATCTGCTGTATTCTTTGCATAATTACAACCATTTGTTTCTATCAGGCTTTTGCATATTTTGTTGTATTAGACTTTTCTATCATGAATGTACTATTGTCCTTTGGTGTTTCTTGTCGGTACTTCTTGTTTTATTGATATATTGACACAGAAAACTTTGCAGCTAATAACAAGATAATTAGCTAACTTGCAGCATTAAATTACCTTTTTCATTTCTGTACTGATCTTAGCCTAGCAAGGCAATTTTACAGTTCATCTTTGCTGACTATTCTTGTTTTGCAGCCAATCACCCTCGCTTTGGTATATGTTGGAACAACACTAAAAGATCTATCAGATGTGACACATGGGTGGAGCGAGATCTCAACTACTCGATGGGTGAGTAATGATACATTATTTCAGATGGCTGCATTGTGCTGTGACATGTCACACATTTGATTTATGTTTTGTAACTACTAGTTCATACGGATTTTCTGAATGTGGAACAAATAACTTTTTCATCAAGAAAGAAGAATAGATCATTAGGATATTCATTGTGTTTTTCATCTATCTTGGATTCCTCCATGAATATGATTCATTGAATACATTTGTTCGGGTACTCTATTTGTTGTTTATCAGACATAATTTAGATGATGACTGAGACCTATTGATTAAGTTTGTCCATCTACCCCTGCTGTGCATCTGACTTAAGAAGTTCTTTCATCAAAGAACCTCTGGGAAATATATGCAGTTATCTTGTTCATTTTCACTTGTACTCTTCAACGAGTAATTTCATCATGGAATGTGTGATTTGAAGTTGAGGAGAAACTTTTGATGGTGACTGACTGCCCCAGTGGCACTATGTTAATTGGTTGATTAGTCTGCATTTGATTTTGTGGGGTTGCACTGGAAGTACATGGAACTGTTGTGTCTCGGATTCTTTCTTAGTTTTTAGCAGAGATACATAAGGAAAACATTGAGCATCCAATATGGACATGCAGACAAGTGCTACAGGAAAGAAAAGTTCTGTTTATTGAGTGTATAATGAACAGAGTTAGGAAAATATCTGATCACCGACAAATCAAATATTGCCCATAAAGTTATTCCTCATTTGCAACTCAAAAGTTGATTATTTTTTGTACATGACTTCCTGGTAACTTATGCTGACACCTATTCTTGTTTCTTTTCAGATTCTGATAATATCTGGATTTGTATTCTCTGGTAAGTGCCATTTTCTTCCCTGCAGATTCTGATTATATATGGTTGTAGTTGTCCTTTAGTTATATCTAATATGTAAACCAAAACTAACATTATAAATTTATAATTGTAATCAAAATCTTTGATGTCCTGAAAAATATCAGGCCAGTAGACTTAAAGTCATGTTTTTTATGTTAGCTTTCCAATGCATCAGCATTTTGTGAGTACAATTTTATTTTTGGGCCATTCTTCTTGCTGAGTTGTACGTAGTTCCATAATATGTCTTCGATCTTATTCTCATCCTAGAAACTAGAGTCCTAGGATATTCAAAACACACTTGGTATTGATTTCCGAATCTGTATATAAGGAACATACTGCATGCCGATTGTATTCCCTGTATGCCTGGTTATGGATGTATGACTAACCAAATGATGTTGGTATAGCTTCAGGCCTTGAGGAGCAGATAAAATTGATATACTAACTGACTTCAATTGCAATTCTAGAAGTATTGCTGCTGTATTACCTGAACTGCAAGGCTCTCCTTGATCATGTATATGCTGACCATTTGCACTGTGATCATGCAGTTGTCTTGATTATCTGCGTCACAAAAGTTGCGAAATCATCTCTGGAGAAGGCATTGGCTGAGAATGGAGAGGTTGATGTTGGAACCTCGCAGCTTCCTGTGGTAGCCTCTCCATCGGATCTACAACAACCACTTGTAATCAAGATTGACGCATCAAATGAAGATCATGAAAAGTAGAAGTGTTCGCTACTTGAGATGTACATTCTTTGGCTGTTGAATCTGTAGCGCCCACATATACCCATAACTCTTGTTGGAGGCCAATTGGGGCCGTTAAAGGGTACCAAAAAAAAGCAACCCAAAAGTGAGAAAACCAGGATGCGTTTGACTGATAGGTAATAGTAATACAGTATACACTGTTTAAATCCACGTGCTACCTTACCTTTGATGGAAAAGCAATTGTAAGTGCTTTTTGTTCCCTGACTGACGAGCTTCTCAGGTGTGAATTTGTTTGTTTTCGTTGTCTGAATTAACTTGTTAGACATACAACGTTGGTTGGATTGTGCGAACAGATAAATTTCCAGCTGATTACATACGCTTCGTACAATCGGGATGCTTCGCAGACGTGTACTAGTACGTACCTGTCTCAGATGATGACGAGCCGGCCCCTGTTAATCGTGTTTGCCCAGGTCTTGGCGGAAAGCTGTTGGTTGCTCTCGCTCGGGCACCAGGTGCTGCCTCTGCTTGTGTAGTTCGGTGAGTTTGGCGAACTGCATTGCTCTTGCAGTACGCCACATCTTTTGTCCGAACTGTGATAACAAAGGAAAGAAAGATCGGCCTAGAGTCAAACAGCGTGCCACATAAAGCAAAGAAAGATCGGCCTAGAGTCAAACAGTGTGCCCCACATGCATTCATTAATCATACCACGAACAAATGAACGAACATTACAGAACAATTTAATCTAAAAAGTGAACAACTAATTGGACATTGAGAACAAATTATTTAGACACAGATAAATAATTTTACATAAATACAGAGTAATAGAAAATAAAAATTAATGTATAATAATTCAAAATAATATATAGAAAAAAGCAATAAAAATAATAAACTAAAATGAAAATAAAAAGAAAAATAATAAGATAGTGAAAGAGTGGAAAACTAATTGGAATAAAGAATAGAAAAGAAATAGAATAGTCCGTATATAACTGTCAGCAAAGAAATAGAATTGAGGAAAAGAAATAGAATTGAGGAAAATAAATTTATAGTAAGAACAGCCTGTATATAATTGTTAGAAAAGAAAGAAATAGAAAAAAAACTATCATAGTACAAGGAAGGAAAGAAAGAATGTACACCAGAAAAAGAATCATGTCAACGAGAGAAGAAGGGAAAAAAGAATACAAGGTATAAAAAGGTAGAAGAAGAGAAGCTATCTTACTAGAAGAGGAAATAAAATATAAAAATATGAATGCATGTGTGACGGTTTAACCTAGCCAGTGGCTAGTACGCAGTGGCGGAGCCAGGAATCACGGCAGGAGGGGCTGCTTCCCCTTCTTCCTCCTCTAGCCCCTCCCCTCCTTCTTCTTCCTTCTCAAATTTGTAGGAGGGGCTTAGGGGGGCTTCATGGAGATTACAACGGTAGGGGGGGTTTCATGGAGATTATAACGGTAGGGGGGGCTTGAGCCCCTCCCGCCCCACCACTGCCTCCGCCGCTGCTAGTACGTAGTCTGTCATATTCTAAAACTCACGGCAGTAGTAGAAAATTCACTTACACCTTCACACCATCTCCACACAGGTATCTTACACGGTCTCACATGCATATAGATAGTCTATTAATTGCTATACTTGTCTTTGAGACTAAGGGCGCGTTTGGCATAGATTACAACAGTTTCAGCTTTGTCACTGTAGCAACCCTATAGCTGACTGTAGCAAAGCCGGGTGAAGCCTCCAAAATCTGGCTTCATCGGCTTCTCACTCTCTCACGTTGACTGTAGATGAAGCTGGATGGCGGAGCTTCGATGAATAGGGCCGTAACACAGTGCAGCATAGTCCCATACAGTGCCGACAAAGCTGAAGCTTCTTCCGATGAACCTGGGCCAAACGCGCCGCTACGGCCCATTTAGAATTGTGCTCAGGCGATGTATGAGGGGCCTATCGCGCGAGCGACATAGCCTTTTTTCATTTTTATATTTTTTAAAAAATAAATTTTCAAAAATATATGCCGAATAGGGAAATTTTCAAAAATGGGTGCCTGTCGTCCCCCTAATTTGCGACATGACCTAAATGTAAAAAAAATTACATTTAGGTCCTGGCGCATAGGGCGCATTAAATAGTGAATTTGTAAAATCGATATAAAATCGTAGAAAAATTGGAAAAATACAAACTCAACTGTTCCGGATTTTATGAAATAAGATCTACAACTTTTGTTACATAAAGTTTTTCATTTGATCAATGTATCTAAATCAATAAAAATAGTTCTTGTACTTAGAAAAATCTGAAATAATTCATTTGGTCTAGTTGTGCTTATCTAAAATTTACCAAACTTTTTTTTATAGATCTTAGGAAATAAAATAATGGTACTATAAAAGTTATGGCTTCTAATACTCAGTATAACATCATGGATAAATAACCCATTTAAAGTAGACATATTGCAAGATCTAATTTAAAAACTTATTCTATGAATGGTTTATGGGCCTACCAATTTTGTATAAGCCTATGCTCACCATATCCAACACTCTGGCCAAAGATGATATGCATCCAAAGTATGGATCTTGAGATTTAAATAAAAGTACATTAAACTGGTATTTAAAATAGAGCAAGATACATTGATCAAATGAAAAACTTTATGTAACAAAAGTTGTAGATCTTGTTTCATAGAATCCAGAACAGTTGAGTTTGTATTTTATGATTTTTATACAATTTTATATTGATTTTAAAATTTCACTATTTAATGCGTCCTAGGCGCCAGGACCTAAATGTAAATTTTTTTTTACATTTAGGTCCTATCGCCAACTGGATGGGCGACAGGCACCTGTCGCCCATTAGGGGGGCGACAGACACATATTTTTGAAAATTTCCTTATTCGGCATATATTTTTCAAATTTTGTTTTTTTAAATATAAAAATGAAAAAAGCGCAGCGACATATAGCCCTGGCAGACTTTGCCTGTCTAAGGATGCCGTCGTGGGCTTGTGGCAACTGACAGATTGGCGCGTGCGGCCCGGCCCAATGCATCCGAGTATTAGTAGGCCGAAATTTGTGAAAGGGATAACATATGGGCCAACCCGTTACATCTAAGGCCCAAGACTGCGACAACCCTTGAGAATTTTGACAATTGCTCTTAGACTTTGTCCCACATCGCTCACGCGAACTGAACTAAACGTGATAATAAACCGCCATCCACGGTCTCTTCCACACCTCGTGGTAAGCGGGGTTAGCGATCCATATATCCAAAAATTCCTGGATTCCTAGGGTACTACATGTTGCGCTTAGCTCCTTTTTTTTCCCATTTTCTTTTTTGTGCGCGCAGCAGCAGAGCAGCAGGCAGGACGCTGCCAATTGCCGACGCCTTGCAGCAGCGGTTCCAAGCCGGACGGCCAAGTATGCGAACGGCTCGATACTTTTAAAGTCCACCCGTCGCCGTCACCGTGTTCCCTCGGGCTCACCGGAGTGGATTTTTCACGCACCAATCCGCCGCCGGTTCTTCCCCCGATCCGTCTCCGGCCTCGTCCCTTGTGCGTAATCCAAGGACGAGGGAACAAAAAACAGCCGTCCCTCGGACACAAGAACGGAAACAACGAAGGGAAGTGTTCGTCTCCTTCCTTATCGACCACGAACACCCTTGTTTGCGCCGCGGGCCATCTGCCATGGCACCCCACTGCCGCCGGTGAAGCCCTGCGGCAACGGTGGGGGGAGATGGAGATGGCGAGCGCGCGGAGGAGGGCGAACAAGCCGCAGGGCGGCGGCGACCAGCAGATCGCGCTGTGGGGCGCCTGCGTGCTCCTCTCCTCCCTCTCGCTGCTCGTCGCCGCCGCCGCCTCCTCGGGGCTCAGCGCCGCGAGTCTCACCGGCCGGGAGATCGGCGCGCTCGTCAGGGCCGCGAGCACGACCGCGAGCGGCGCTTCCGTCGTTCACGGCGCGGGTAGAGACGGCGGCGGCGGCGGCCTCAGGTACTGCAGCGACGATGACGACCTGCTCCGCAGCATGTCCGTGGACGGGGAGTGGGTGCGCGACGCCGACGCCGACGCCGACGAGCGGCGCCGCCACGCGCTGTACGAGCCCGGGCAGTGCCCGTTCGTGGACGTGGGGTTCCAGTGCAGCGAGAACGGCCGGCCGGACGGCGAGTACTCCAAGTGGAGGTGGCGGCCGACGCGCTGCACGCTGCCAGGGTTCGACGCCGCGAGGCTACTCGAGATCCTCCGCAACCGCCGGCTGGTGTTCGTCGGCGACTCGATCGGCCGGAACCAGTGGGAGTCCATGCTGTGCATGCTCGCCTCGGCCGTCGCCGACAAGGGCTCCATCTACGAGGAGAATGGGAGCCCCATCACCAAGCACAAGGGCTTCCTCTCCTTCCGGTTCCGGAGCCACAACTGCACCGTGGAGCACTACCGGTCGCCGTACCTGGTCCGCCGCGGCCGCCCGCCGCGCCGCTCGCCGAAGCACGTCGGCGCCACGCTCCAGTTGGGCGCAATGGATTCCAGGGCAGCCCGGTGGAAGGACGCGGACATCCTCGTGTTCAACACGGGCCACTGGTGGAACCAGGAGAGGCTGCAGCGACTGTAAGGACCTCCATTTTTAATTGACGTTTATTTACAATTTTGACAGTAATAATAGGAAAAATAACGCAATTAATGCATACGGATAAATAGGAAACCATTAATAACGCAATTAATGTTTTCAAAACTTAGCTAATTATAATCATAGGGGTCGGGTCAACTACAGTAAAAAGTTACTATAATACAATCCATTTTGAAATTTGGAGCATCCTAGCTAAAATCTTCCAGCATGTCAAACTTGTGTGCCAGACATTTCATACACGTTTGTTTCCTGTGTTGTAAAGAGGGTGCTACTTCCAGGACGGCAAGAAGCTGCAGCTGAACATGAGCGTCGAGGACGCCTACCAAAGGGCGATGGGCACACTGCAGAAATGGGTCCAGAAGGAAGTGAACGCCGCCAAAACACTGGCGGTGCTCCGGACGTACTCGCCGGCGCACGTAAGGTCAGCACGCAGCTTCTTTCTGCACGCACACCAACAACCGCTAACAAGGCAGCAGCACACTTGACACTTCAATTTGTTCGACCAACAATTTGGAGATCGTGACATCCGGCCAAGCTCTAACTGTGCACAACAGGGCGACGGACAGTTCTGGAGGGTGTACCATGGAGACGCTGCCGGAGCTGAACGCTTCCCGGATCGCCCTGCACCGGTGGCCGGGCGTTCTGAACCCGGCCTTTGAGGCGTCGAAGACGAAGAAGAAGCAGCATCACGCCGCGGCGGAGCTGCACGTGCTGAACGTCACCCTGATGACGGCGCAGAGGAGGGACGGCCACCCGTCGGTGTACAACGTCGCGCCGCCGTCGAGGGCGCCGGTGGCGGCGGGGCAGAGGGCGGACTGCAGCCACTGGTGCCTGCCCGGCGTGCCGGACGAGTGGAACGAGCTCCTCTACGCTCTGATCGTCAGGAGATTTGCGTCGTGACTCGTGATGATATTAGCTTCTGGCAAATGTGAGCGGGACCATTCGCATTTGCAAACTCCGTGAAATGGACTGCTTAGGAAAATTTAAAAATTTTGCATGTAGATATTGTTCACAAGAAGTTCAACGTAAAGCCATCGTTCAGGATAATTCAACGACGATCGCAACTGAACGAAGTCCTAGATACAGAACAGTTTCAAGTTTGAACACAAGAACCACATTGTTTGGTCACCAGCAAATAAAAGGCTTATTACAAGGCAGATGAAGAATAGTATGCTAATGATTTACAGTTTGCTTCTGAAAGTAATGGCATTGGGTGTGCTTATTAATTATTACCACTTTACAAGTCAGAAAAGATCATGTTCAGCTGATTGACATTGTCTGTAAAATCCCTTGTCACAAAAGCCAGCAAAACAACTTACATCCCTTGTCGATTGACATTGCTAAGGCCTCTGACCCAATGGCGGCACAACAGTTGTTTTGCTGCAGCCACAAGATCGGCGAGAGGTTCCTTGTGCTCCATGATTCCTGTATTTCCCAAGAAGATCCTGTACCTTTCAACCCTTGAGGGTGTGCGCTCTACCATCAACAGCGCTTCCAGCATGCAGTGTTGGTTGAAAACATCAGCATAGCGAGAACTACAGGTCATCAGCTGTATGGCTTGCTCAATTACAACCCTCCTGATTCCAGGGCAATGGACAGATGGGTTCATGTTTGCTCTCAGCGCATCGACAAGCCTCTTCACGAACATTTCCTTACGGTGACCATTCTCTAGTTCTCCGGCAAATTCTTCAGGAATGACTTCACAAATTTGTGCACTAAGGCCAATGAGGACCTCAAGTGCAGCACCTTCTGTTTCTGCATCCAGTATGGCATCAAGAACCTGTTATTAAAGTAAGAAAATGTAGTTAATAATGAGCTAGTTAACATGGAAATACTGCTTCTAGTTAGTAAATTTGTAGCTTGAATAAGAATGTCTCACCTTAGGCAAAGTTTCACACAGTTTCCTCAGGTCCGAGCTGCTGAGCTCTGGTTGCATGTGCTGGAACACATTCTGCAACAGTCTAGCTGCCACATATCTATTATTATTTCCACAGATCATACTTGCCAGTTCTCCAATGGCATTGCCTTCTTCCATCAGCATGGCTGCACAGTTATCGGCACTCTCCATTGCCAGCATTGCTAGTGCTTGCCCGGCAACCTTTTGTAGCAACTGATTTGGATTCTTACATGAGGTTGCAGATGGTTTGAGAAATGCATCCATCAATCTGCCAATGATCACTTGGATGCGCCCGATCTCCTTGCTTGTGTTTGCATCAAGGGCAAGGTTCCTGAGGATTCCTATCACCACCTTCCTGACTCCTTGGCCGTTGAATCTGTCATCCAAGATATCCGCGAGATTTCTCAGCAGTAAAGGATGTTCAGAGATCTTGTGGCGTAGTGTTATGCCAATCTCCCCACCAGTTTTTGAGAGCCTTTTCAACAATTTAAGAGATGATCGCATCAGTATCTTCTGCTGCACGTCATTGGTGTTCTTTGAGTAACTTTTGTAGGATGTGAACCCAACGATCTTCGGGATGAGGCCTGCCACTCTGATCATCTCCAAACAGTTGTCCTGATCACAACAAAGGCTGTCAAGAATTGACATTCCCAGAGAAGGGAGGTGATCATGGTTGATATCTGGCTGTTCCTGGGGAGTTGACCAGAGACTTGTAATCCGTTGCCAGCATCGGAGGAAGCAAGAGTTCTGCTCTTTCGTGCCAACTTGCTGGGTCGAATAGGATTCTGTCTCCATTAAGCTACTTGCGTCCCAAAGTGGGTTTTGCCTTTGCCCTGGGTTACCATCTTCCATAGCCAACCCATGATTTTGCTCATGGATATACATTAGATCCTTAGCTATATCTTGCGTTTTGTCCTGCTCATCATCGGTGTCCAGAAGTGTGTTTTCTCTTTCAGATTCTCCATCAACATCCAGAAGTGAAGATACAAACTGTATAGTTCCAGGGACTCTGATTATTCGGAGGCTCTTTGCAAGCTCAGCAACGACTCTCGCTGCAGACAATCTGACAGCTCTATCCGCAGGGCTTGTCCAGTCCAACATTTCGATTAATCTGGCCACCGTATTCATGGATGCTTTGAGTTTCAAAACTAGCAGTGTCCTCGTCGGTTCCATCCGTAGAAGATTTTGCATCACCCCAATCCCATGGAGCTGCCTCTTGGGTGAGTCCGAGTTTATGGAGTCCATGGCAAAGCTGGTGAGGCTGATCTTTTTCGGAGCTAGCACATCTTTTTCCATGCATTTCTCCAAGGCGTATGCGTAGTATAAACTTATACATTCCTGTCCACATTGACCTCTAAATCCACCATGACGGGCAAGGGCTCTCCGTGGGATGAAGGAGAAGATCTCGAGCAAGCATGCTACAAAGTAGAGCATTCCCTGCAGAAACACCATCCAGTAGAAGATACTTAGTGATGGTCCAAGGTTTGTCTTGTCAGGATCGTCTGAATCATCTCCATAGTAGTCATGTGGTATAATGCGCACCAGTGAGAGCACTATCCGCACAACTGCTGCTGGAATCTGAAAGTTGCCGATTGACACGAGCACTAAGGCATATACTTCGTACAGAAACTCCACTAGCTGAACTCTTGGGTGCCAGGGCATGAACACCAACATCACCAGCTCAACAAACATGCACATGTTCAGAAGTACTCGACGCCAGAATACGTGCTTGCTGCCCAGAGCATGTTCTGCCAGTTTGATGATTCTTGGGAAACGTAGCCTGCTGATGGTAAGCAGCAGCACTACTAGAAATAACAACAGTGTAAGCACAATCCACTTTGTCATTGCATTTCTGGTGTAAGTAATGAACTTGAGTATTAAGGGAACCAGCAATATGACTGCAACTAAGGGGGCACAAAGAGAGATGGCGCGGCGTAGCGGTTTGGAGAGCAATTTTAGAGCTCCTGAAGACTGAAACAGGCCAACTAAAGATGGACCAATAAAAACCGCGAGAAGACTGTAAGTCAAAGGTAACTGTAGCAGGCCGAACAATATGTAGTTGTAAACATTGGAAAGGTACACGACGACGACCAGCCCATTCCAGCCAAGAGGTCTAACCGCGCCTTTGGTATGGAAGAACAGTTGGTAATCCAGTCTGTTGTTGCGGCTGAACATCCTGAAACAGCCATTGCGATACAGTAGTGAAGATGACATGATGGTAATGGATGTCTGGTTTGCACCCTCAAACTATGACAAAAGACTAATTTTTAACCTTCAACTACAAAACCGGATAACGAAGGCCAACCACTTGTCGAAACCGGACAAGTTTAGCTATTTGGGGTGGTTTCGAAGGTGGTTCTGCACTCTTTTTTAAAAAACTAAAAATTCTAGTTAGATATAAAAATCAAAACTAATTCATTTTAAATCAAAAATATGAAACTAGTATCAATTTTTTTTTCTAAAAATATAACCTATCTATCATTGCTCTATTTGAATCTTATTTAACCAAAATTATAGCTATAAATATAACCAACCAAGTACTCTTAACATGAAAAAATTAGATTCAAATAACTAACAAGTAGAGTGCCAATAGATAGGTTAAATTTTTTATAACTTTTTTATATCCATTTCGTATTTTCTAATTTAAAATGAATTACTTATGAAATTTTTAGTTTAAATTTGAATATATTTAATTTTCATAAAATAAAAACCACATTTAAAACCGCCAAAAGAGTATATTTGCTCAGTTTCAATAGTTGGATGGCTTATATTATCTGGTTTTATATTAAAGATTGAAAATCAGACTTTTGCGATAGTTTGAGAGTGCAAACCGGAGTTTTTCTTTTTTCTTTTTGAAAAAGTCCAATTTCCACCCTCGCACTAGCACAATAGTCTAATTTTCAACCTTCAAATACAAAACCGGATAACGGAGGCTATACAACTGTCAAAACCGAACAAATTTTCTCATTTGAACAGTTTTAAGTTGGTTTTGTATTTTTTAGGAAACTAAAAAATTCCGGATAGACCTAGAAAATAAAAAAGTTGTAAATTATAAAAATATGGAACTAGTACCAAAACATTTCTAAAAATGTAATCTATATGTTAGTGCTCTATTTGAATCTTATTTATTCAAAAATAATAGGCATAACTAGATGAAAAAATTGGATTCGAATAACTAACCAGTAGAGTGCTAATAAATAGGTTACACTTATAGTAGAAGTTGGCACATGTTTTGTATTTTTGGATTTAAAATGATTTTTTATAATTTTTTTAATTTACACTTGAATATTTTAGTTTCCTACAAAATTTAAAAACACTTTTGAAACCATTTAAGGGGCCAAATTTGTCTGGCTTCAACAGTTGGATGGCCCTTGTTATTCAGTTTTGTAGTTGAAGATTAAAAATTAGACTTTTGTGAGAGTGATGTAGCTGGACTTTTTCTTTTTTCAAAAAAAAAACTCGGCACATAGTTCTACATCCGTTTTCTACCCATCAGTCATCACTAATATAAAGCAATCAATTAATCAATCTATTTGCATCTGAAATTTGAAACTGAGGCCCTGTTTAGTTCCTAAAAAATTTTCTACAGTATCCGTCACATCGAATCTTCGGACACATGCATTGCGCATTAAATATAGTTGAAAAAATAGCTAATTACACAATACAACTATTTTATACGAGATGAATCTTTTAAACTTAATTAGTTCAAGATTGGATATTAATTATCAACAAACAACAAAATGTGCTACAGTACCGAAATTTAAATTTTTTGGCGAACTAAACACAGCCTGAAATTTAGTTGCCAAGTTCAGAGTATTATGACCATTGCCTGAGAAGTTTGGAGTATTATGACGACGCACCTTGCTGCTTCTAGGAAAACTATGGCGGTGGCTAACCAAAAGTCGCCGTCTGGCCGTAGCACCGTGGGATAACCGCCTAGCAGGACGACGGTTGCCCAGGTGAAGGCGAGCGTGCCGAAGGCGTTGCCCAGCCGCTCGATCAGCGCGACCGCGCGAACGAAGCCGTTCAGCTGCTTCTCCGGCTTCGCACCCTCGCCAGCTTGGCCGTCGCCGCCCTTCGCCGGCATTCGCACGCGGTGCTCTCCGCCGGTGACGGTGCCGCCGCCCTTCGCCATCGCACCTCAGCTCCGATCCTGAAGACGCTCGACCTTGCCGGGCAGCTGCCTCAGGCGTCCATCCGGCCTCGCGCTATATAGCAAGCAGGCAGTTAAACGGCCGGCCACGAGTTGGATCTTTCCGGCCGGCCTGCAGATCGAGCAAAGAAGGCGTAACCCATATAATCCATCGTCCACAGACCACAGCCGCCGGCCGGATCCCAGTGGGAAGATGTACGTCGCGTAGAATGTAGATAAGATAGTGAACGTCGTTTGCTCTTGTCGTTGGCCGTCGCGCACACGTACATAAGCACAAGCACTGCACAACGGCAGAAACAATGAGATTTCAAAACATAGTACCGAATTGGAGAACAAAACTGAGAGGCAGTGGAGGCCTGCTCCTTGGTGTGATGAGTGATTGTCAACACGTGGAGTGGACTAACAGTGTGTAGTCGCGACTCTGTGGAGATTGCGCCAGTTCTTGGTCTGTGGTGTGCAGGTACACGGATGGCGCGGTTGCAGCGAGATGGTTTGGACAATAGCGTGGCGCGTGCCGATGCACCATGCGGCGGCGTTGCGGTGGCAGGGAGCTCGACGACCATACGAAGGCGGGAGACCTTGCGGTGGCGTTGGAGGCCCGACCGGATGACCGTGCGGTGGAGAAGGGCGGCCCAGATGCTTGGGCCACTGCTGGGACGCGTTGCGATCCATTCCTGGCGCCAAGGCGGGACGGCGTGGAGTTTGTTGGTACCTCGGGAAAAACCAACGGCGGGATGCGTCGACGTCGGCCAAGTCGAAGAGGTTTCGGCGGGAGGTCGGACACGTGGCGTCATCGGGCTTGGCGGGTGTGCCCGGAAACATCGCGCGGGAAGGGTTCGCGGTTCCCTCCAAAACCGCACACGAACTCGGTTTCGGCAGTTTTCCAAAAACTGCCCCCGGAAGATTCCAGAAGGACGCGTGGCGACATCAAGAGGATTGCGTCGAGTCGAAGCAAACTTCTCGGAGTTGTCGCGGCCATCGGATGTCCTCGATGTATCTTTTCCGGTTTTGCCCCTACGGGCTTTTAGTTTAATTTCAGCTGTAGGGGTATTCTAGTCTTTAGTAGTCGGAGGCTTGGATGGCAAGGAAGGGGAGCAGGTGGGAGTGGACGTGCTGGGTTGGGAACAAAAGGCAGGCACCCTCCCTGGGTTGAGGGTGCGCTGGACAGAGAAAGAAAAAGAGCTGCAAGCCAGGCGCCACCTCTCCTCCCTGTTCTTCTTCTCCCCTTCCATCTCTAGGATTCTAGCAATGGATTTTTGAAGAACTTGTAAGGAGATTTTGTGGGAAAGGAGGCCCATCCCTTCTTGTGCCCTCGGGGCTTTGAAATCAAGGTTCGTTTCATGTTCATCTGAGCTCTACATGCATGAATCATCCTAGTTCTTGATTTCCTTGTTCTGGTGTTTCGACTACTTGTTGCTGTGGTTCTTAAGGCTTTTCTTGGCGACTAGAATCATCCTAACCAAGTACTAGAATTCATCTAGATTGCAAGCCTTCAAGAACTCAGTTTTAGGAAAATTCTGAAAACCCCGTTCTTGCCTCGTTCTTCGTCAATTCCTCACAATCCATGGAGTGGATCGTCGATTCCTTTGGTGGGTAGGTTCACAAGGTCTTTGTGAGCGAGCCTGCGAAATTTGATTAGATTTCGACTTGATTTGGGCGTTCAAACGTCAAATCTCTCTCAGGTCGCGGGCTTGAAAAACTCTGCTCTGCTCGGGCAGATTTTTCCTTAACACCGGTTGAACCGATGCTAGCCTTCGCGTGCCTCGGATCAACCGGTGAGTGCTTTTGTCACGGGTTAGGGTTTTTGGGGTTTTGTGTGATTGCACCGGTGCTTTGATCTCCCCGACGTCGGTTTAACCGGCGTTACTAATTTGGTTTGTAGTTTTGGGCGTTTGACCGACGTATAGGGTTTTGCCTACGTCGGATCAACCGGCGTTCATTTACTTTGGTCTTGTTGTCTCTCTGGACAACTGCACCGACGCTCGAGGTTTTTGAGCATCGGTTTAACCGGTGTTCATTGCTTGGTTTGGTGCATTTTGTTGTTCCTCTGGACAACTGCACCGACGTGAGTTTGCGATTTTGTCGGTTTAACCGACGTTCGATCACCGGTTTAACCGACGAGGTTCAAAACCCAGCGTCGGTTCAACCGGTGCTCACTGGTTGTTTGCTGCAGGCTCTGTATCACCGGTTTAACCGACGTAGTTCAAATGTGTGTGTCGGATCAACCGATGATATATACCTTGCTTGGTTCTTGCACTGCTTTCGTGCAATTGCTTCCGTGCTTGATCGCTTTGGTTCCTAGGCTTGTTTTGTGTTAGTGTAGCTCCCTTGTAGCTACTCTGCACATCGCCTAGAACTCTGGGGTTGGGGTGCACTCTAGAATTGTGAGCCGAAGTTTTTGATCGCGATTATTTTCGAAGGCTCCCATTCACCCCCCCTCTGGTCGCATTTCCCGGTCCTTCAATTAGTATCAGAGCCGGGACGGTTTCTCTATAGCCTTCTCCGGTTCGAAACCGTTGTGCAACCATGGGTTCACCGGGCAAACCCCCGATCTTCGATGGATCCGATTACGACTATTGGAAGGTGCGCATGCGTGCCTATCTTTTGAGTCTAGGTTCCGAGGTCTGGGAGATTTGCGTGGACCCTGATTATGTGAACCTTGCGGTTCGCACGACCGAGCTTCAGGTTAGGAGACATGAGGTCAATAGCAAGGCGTACAACGCTCTCATAGCCTGTCTCTCTCGTCCTGAGTTCGATCGTGTCAGCGACCTTCTCACAGCTCGGGAGATCTGGACACGGTTGGCCAATTTCCATGAAGGAACCAACCATGTCAAGTCGAGGCTGTATGAGACTCACTGGCGGGAGTACGAGAACTTTTCTCAGTTGTCGGGTGAGAGCATCGACACCATGTTCAGTCGTTTTCAGTCGATTGTGAACAAGGTGCGTGCGAACCAGCCACAGGGCACCCAGGCCTACTCCGATCATGAGAAGGCTATGAAGCTTCTCTATGCTCTTGATCGCAAGGTCTGGGAGGTGAAGGTCCAGACTATCATAGAGTCTGCTAGCTATGAGACCCTCACTGTGGATGAGCTGTTCAGTAAGCTCAAGGCTTCGGAGGTGGAGAAGCTCTCTCGAGCTAAGATGGAAGGCAATCATGCTGATGCCTCCGCCTCCAAGTCTATGGCCCTAGTAGGCACCTCTGGAGCTAACTCTGACCCTTCTCTTGGAGGTTTTTGCTTGTCTTCTCTTGTGTCTGTGACAGATGAGCAGCTGGAGGTGCTGGGAAACGAGGAGCTTGCATTGATCATCCACAAGTTCCAGCGTGCCTTCAACAACAGACAAGCACGAGCGAAGACCTGCTTCAACTGCGGCAAGACCGGCCACTTCGCCGCCGAGTGCCCCAGGAAGAAGAGTTCCAGGGATGATGACGGCCGCTCCAAGCACGAGGAGTACCGCGAGCACCGCCACAAGCACAAGAGTGGGCACTCCCACAAGAAGAATGGCGGACGTTCCAAGCGGCACCACGAGCGGAAGAAGAAGAACGTCGGCAAGTACAAGGACAAGCAGGCGTTCGTTGCCCAGAGCGAGGATCACTCCTCCGCCAGCCAGAGTTCGACGTCTTCGTCCTCATCCAGCTCCAGTGACTCCGACTCACACCACCGCGGCGAAAAGAAGCGGAGCTCCAAGAAGAAGGCCACAGAGGGCTTCACTGGCCTTTGCCTCCATGTTGGGAAGGCGGCCGGTCTCTGCACCATGGCCATCGACTCCGATGCCGACGGAACTCCTTCCACTACCGCAGAGCTTGCACCTCAGCTAGAGTCAAGCTCTGAGGTATGTCCTGAGCACCCCACTCCTGAGGAGTTGGAGGATCTTTACACTGCTTTAGATAATCAGGATTTGATCATTAAGGATGCTAAGAGGCAATTTAGGGCATTGAGACAGGAGCTGAAGGAAGCTAAGTTAGCTTTAGAGATTGCTCAGTCTGCCCCCGTAGTGGAGGATTGTGTTGAGGAGGATGAGTGCAGTCAGTGCATCGGTTTGATGACTGACCTGTCCGAGCTCAGGAGCAAGTATGATGAGAACTTGCTCAAGCTCGAGGAGGGCAAGAAGGCCATGGATGAGCTCAAGTCCTGGCCTACCCTCTTGGGTGCTTGCAAGGAGTGCCCAGCACTTAGAGAAGAGCTTAAGGAGAAGAATGTTGCTTTAAGGAAGTTGGAGAAATCCGCAGTTCCTAGCTCTTGCTCTGCTGATTGTACTGTGTGCCCAAGCCTGATCTCTGAGCTTGAGGAGGCACGGAAGGACAAGACCCGGATGGAGGAGGAGAACTCCCACCTTCGGGAGATTCTCAGTTGGGTGTCCGCCCGCGAGCCTCAGTTGGGCATGATGGTTCAGCAGTTTAAGCGTCCTGATGGTGTTGGGGTTGGTTTTGCTTTTACTCCTGCTGACTTTGTCCAACCCTATGGTAAGATTGGTGAGATACTTGAGCCGAGTGTGAATGTACTCTCTTCCACAGCTTCACCAGTTCCTAAGCCAGCACCAGTTAAGGATGGAATCCTCACTGAGCCACCTAAAGCTCCACCTAAAAATCCAGTGTGGGTTCCCAAACCTAACCATCTCAAGAACCGACTGGATACACTCCCTCCTAGTGGTAAGCCAATTCCTAAGCCCAAGGTGAGGACTCAGCCCCCCAGAGTTCCTCAGAGAGCCCCAGCTTCTACACCACAGCCTACACACGAGAGAGAGCCTTACCTGTGTGAGTGGTGCGAAAGGGAGGGTCACTTGGCAGAATTTTGCTTCCGGAGGTTGAGGTTTGAGCGCAGGCAGTCTGAGAGGCGCGCTCCGGAAGTGTTCCACCAGCCTACAGGTGGACACACTCCAGCTCGACGTGGGCAGAGGCGGGATGCCAGGCCACATCGTGTAGGTGGAGGAGGGGGAGGCGGTGGTGGTTACCGCGCTCCTGTTGGTGGTTTCGCCGGCCCTGTTCCACACCGTGCTTTCGGTGATGGTCAGCGTGGCCGAAGCTTTGGTGGCGGAGGCGCACCACGTTTTCCTCAGCGTGGTGGTCGCCAGCCACAGTTTTCGTTTGAGGATACTTACCCTGCTTTCGAGCAAATGGCACGACACTGGTTTGCTTCTTTCTGTGCTAACCCCAGTGTCGGGCCATTTGCCCGCTCTTTCTCTTCTTACTGAGCAGGACACTCGAGGCCTGGAGGACATATGGCTCATGGACTCCGGTTGTTCGCGCCACATGACCGGAAGTCACAGATGGTTCTCCAGCCTCACCCCGATGAAGGACAAAGAGTACATCACCTTCGGGGATAACAGCAGAGGAAAGGTACGTGGAGTTGGCGCTATTCGGATTTCTGATGACTTCACCTTGAGAGAGGTTGCCTTGGTTGACAAACTTGGTTTTAATTTGCTTTCTGTCTCGCAACTTCTTGATGATGGGTTTGAGGTGAGCTTTAAGAGAGGTTGCTCGCGTGTTCTTGATTCCAGAGGTGATTTTGTTTGCGGCATTGTTCCTTTTGGTCGTGTGTTTCGCATTGACTTTTCTGGATCTTCTTCGAGCACTTCTCACTGTCTTGTGACTGGTCAGTCCTCTGAGCTCTGGAGGTGGCATAGGAGACTCGGTCACTTGAGCTTTGATCTACTAGTTAGGCTCAGCTCACTTGGTCTGATCCGAGGATTGCCCAAGCTGAAGATGGACAAGGACCTTGTGTGTCACCCGTGTCGTCACGGGAAGATGGTTTCCCTTCCGCACCCACCTGTAAATCAGGTGATGACATCGCACCCTGGCGAGCTTCTTCACATGGACACCGTTGGTCCTGCTCGCGTGCGCTCTGTCGGTGGGAAGTGGTACATTCTTGTGATCGTTGACGACTTCTCTCGGTACTCTTGGGTTTTCTTCTTGGAGACTAAGGATGAGACTTTTCAGCACTTTCGTGATCTTGCTTTGAGGTTACAGAACGAGCTTCCACATGCCATGAGGGCTATCCGCAGTGATAATGGAACTGAATTTAAGAACGCTCGTTTTGATGACTTCTGTCGTGACTTTGGTCTTGATCACCAATACTCCTCTCCTTATGTTCCTCCACAGAATGGCGTGGTTGAACGCAAAAATCGGACCTTAGTGGAAATGGCCAGGACGATGCTCGATGAGCATAGGACTCCTAGGCGTTTTTGGGCCGAAGCGATCAACACCGCATGCTATGTTGCCAACCGCATCTTCCTTCGCTCATTCATGAAAAAGACTTCGTATGAGTTGTGGTTTGGTCGACAGCCCAGAGTGTCCCACCTGCGTGCTTTTGGTTGCAGATGCTTTGTTCTGAAGGAGGGAAATCTTGATAAGTTTGAGTCTAGGAGCTATGATGGCATTCTTCTTGGCTATGCTCTTCAATCCAGAGGCTATCGTGTTCTTATTCTTGAGACTAACCGGATCGTCGAAACTTGTAATGTAACCTTCGACGAGTCCACTCCTTCTTTGTCTGCTTCTTTGGAGTGTGCAGGTGATGAGGAGGTTGGCCAGGACATCTTTGAGGATGAGGATGAGCCTGAGGCCTTTGAGGATGATGGTGGTGTCCCTGCGCCGGCTGCAGGCCCACTTCCTGGAGATTCGAGTTCTGACGACGATGGCGGCCCGCTCCCCACAGCTTCGACTACGGCCGATCCACGTCCAGCTCAAGGTTCTTCCTCCGGGACCCATGTTGAGGGCGGTGGCGAGGCGACTTCGTCAAGAGAAGCACCACGACACATTCAGCGTCGTCATCCACCTCAACAAATGTTAGGTGACCTCAACGAACGAACCACGAGGTCCAAGGTAACAAGTATCGCTGGCTTTGCTCATTCAGCGTTTGTTGCCTCCTTTGAGCCCAAAGATATTGGACATGCTTTATCTGATTCTAACTGGGTCAATGCCATGCATGAGGAGCTAGAAAACTTTGAGCGAAACCAAGTCTGGGTCCTTGTAGAGCCTCCACCAGATTGCCACCCTATAGGTACCAAATGGGTTTTCAAGAACAAACAGGGTGAGGATGGGATGGTTGTGAGGAACAAGGCTAGGTTAGTAGCTCAGGGTTACAGCCAGCAGGAGGGGATAGATTATGAGGAGACCTTTGCACCTGTAGCTCGTTTAGAGGCCATCAGGATCTTTTTAGCCTTTGCAGCTTCGAAGGGGTTCAAGCTGTATCAGATGGATGTTAAGAGTGCCTTTTTGAACGGGTTTATAGAGGAGGAGGTCTATGTGAAGCAA
Source organism: Panicum virgatum (assembly GCF_016808335.1). Classification (NCBI taxonomy): domain Eukaryota; kingdom Viridiplantae; phylum Streptophyta; class Magnoliopsida; order Poales; family Poaceae; genus Panicum; species Panicum virgatum. The sequence continues at coordinate 66,025,507 of NC_053137.1, read as the reverse complement.
CCTCCTGGCTTTGAGAGTCCCAAGTTTCCAGACCGAGTCTTCAAGCTTCAGAAGGCTTTGTATGGTCTGAAGCAAGCCCCTAGAGCCTGGTATGCGAGATTGAGAGCCTTTTTGCTTAAACAGGGGTTTGTCATGGGATCGGTAGATAAGACTTTGTTTCTCCTCAGGCGTGGTGCTGATTTTCTGTTGGTTCAGATTTACGTGGATGACATTATCTTTGGTGGCTCCTCTCACTCTCTTGTTTCTAGTTTTTCTGATGACATGAGCAGGGAGTTTGAGATGTCTATGATGGGTGAGCTTCAGTTCTTCCTCGGGTTGCACATCAAGCAAACCCGGGATGGCACCTTCGTCCACCAGGCCAAGTACACCAAGGACATGCTCAAGAAGTTCGACTTCGGGGACCTCAGTCCCATGCCGACTCCCATGAGCACTTCTACGGCGCTGGATGAGGACACTGAAGGTGTTGCTGTGGACCAGAAGGAGTATAGGAGCATGATCGGCTCGCTCCTGTACTTGACAGCCACCAGACCCGACATCCAGTTCGCGGTCTGTCTCTGCGCGAGGTTCCAGGCTTCTCCGCGCACTTCTCACAGGAACGCTGTGAAGAGGATTTTCAGGTACCTTCGATACACTCCTGAGTTTGGCTTATGGTACTCTTCTTCCTCTTCTCTTGCGTTGGTTGGCTTCTCTGATGCTGATCATGGTGGGTGTCGGATTGATCGCAAGTCGACTTCAGGCACTTGCCAGTTTCTTGGAACTTCTCTTGTGTCTTGGTCTGCCCGCAAGCAAACTAGTGTAGCCCTTTCCACCACAGAAGCCGAATACATAGCTGCTGCTAGTTGTTGCTCCCAGATCCTTTGGATGAGACACACTCTCAGTGATTATGGCCTAACCTATGGCAGAGTTCCCATTTTCATTGACAGCACCTCAGCCATTAGCTTAGCCAAGAACCCCGTCCTACACTCTCGCTCCAAGCATATAGACGTGAGGTTCCACTTTCTGAGAGATCACTATGAGAAGGGTGATGTCGAGCTGTCCCATGTGTCCACTGAAAATCAAGTAGCCGACATCTTGACCAAGCCCCTAGAACAAGCCACCTATGCTCGCTTGCGGGGAGAGCTTGGCGTGTGCTACCCATTTTGAGTTGGGTAGTTGTTTTTGTAGTTTAGGTTTTGTTTTTCCTTCTTTTTGCTTTTTCTTGCATTTTGTGTACATACCATCTTGCATTGCATTTGCTCATATGCATTACACTTGCACTAAGCTTCTCATGTATGATATCTGCATTTGCTTGTGCCTTGTGCTATGCTATGAGTTGTATATATGCTTTGACCATGAGTAGCTAGCTCCTTTGAATATGTTGTATATTGGCTCTGAGCTTAGCTATTTTATTCTTTGAAAATCATAAAACATGGTCACCTTCTGGATCTGCTACTAGCATGTGTAGGTTTGTATGCTTATGCTATCTTGATCATGCTTAGTGGCTAGGTCCCTTACTCTCACATGCAACAAGATGCCCTCTTTTCTGTTGGAATAGTTTAATTGGTATCTAATTTCAAAAAGTCCAACAATTTGGTTTATCTTGGGTTGCTTTGAGTGAAAAGATCCAGGTGGGATTGCTTGCACCACTGTTCTTGTATCGAGACTGCTCCTCTGGAGAACTTGGACAAGGCTGTGGATGACTGAGAGTGGTGTCTTAAGCTTCTGATGGTCCTTGACCTAGGCTTGGCACATTCGTTAAGTTAAGCGCCTGCAAGCTTTCAACCCCTGGCACCGAAATTTGAAAGTTTTCAATTGGTATCAAGGCTGCTTGAGTGGCAGTTGCTGTGATATGGTTTGGGTAGCTCACCTGTATGTTCTTGCTAGCTCTAGCATGCTTGCTTGCCTTCTAGTATGCTATGTCCTTAATGGTGATGCTTTTCTTTTACAAATGACAAATGCTTGCTCATGATCTGTATAGATATATTCTTATGAGCTTCTTCATGCATTGTCTTTGTATATGCACCCTCATATGCTGTGCTGATTTGACCCTTGCAAATGCTCTTGTTCTGTACCTGGAAGCTTTTAGGCACGCATGCACTTCATGGCATATTTCCAGGGGGAGCATCTAGGCAGGAGGAGTTTCCTTGACGTGTGCCTTGTCAACAAGGGGGAGAGAATGTTGTTTTTTGTCTCACCTTAGGGGTTAGGGTGAAATTTCTTGATCCTTGTCCAAAGGGGGAGAGTTTGGTTGTTTGATCTCAGGGAGAGATTCAGACTTTGAGTGTGCACACATCGGGGGAGAGTTGCATAGTGAGGGGGAGCTGCATTTCAGGGGGAGTTTTTGAGCTTTTTCATGCTCTTTGCTGGTTGCGTTGAGCTTAGCCTCTTTCTGGAGGAACCAGATTTGCACATGCTTGGCTGTGTTGAGCCTTGCCTCCTTCTTGAGGGGTCAAGCATGTTTTGGAGTCAGTGCGTCAAGCCGTTGCCCTTGTCTTAGGGGCTGACTCTTTTGGCTTTGCTATCTTCAAGTGATCTTTTCTGGCTTTCATTCGCTTTTGATCACTTGAGTTAGCTCTCTTTGTTTTCTATTTCTTTTTGGTTACCCTTTTCTTTCACCAGTGCCCGTGTGGGGTATGGTGTTGACAATGCACTCATCAAGGGGGAGATTGAGAGGCAGTGGAGGCCTGCTCCTTGGTGTGATGAGTGATTGTCAACACGTGGAGTGGACTAACAGTGTGTAGTCGCGACTCTGTGGAGATTGCGCCAGTTCTTGGTCTGTGGTGTGCAGGTACACGGATGGCGCGGTTGCAGCGAGATGGTTTGGACAAGAGCGTGGCGCGTGCCGATGCACCATGCGGCGGCGTTGCGGTGGCAGGGAGCTCGACGACCATACGAAGGCGGGAGACCTTGCGGTGGCGTTGGAGGCCCGACCGGATGACCGTGCGGTGGAGAAGGGCGGCCCAGATGCTTGGGCCACTGCTGGGACGCGTTGCGATCCATTCCTGGCGCCAAGGCGGGACGGCGTGGAGTTTGTTGGTACCTCGGGAAAAACCAACGGCGGGATGCGTCGACGTCGGCCAAGTCGAAGAGGTTTCGGCGGGAGGTCGGACACGTGGCGTCATCGGGCTTGGCGGGTGTGCCCGGAAACATCGCGCGGGAAGGGTTCGCGGTTCCCTCCAAAACCGCACACGAACTCGGTTTCGGCAGTTTTCCAAAAACTGCCCCCGGAAGATTCCAGAAGGACGCGTGGCGACATCAAGAGGATTGCGTCGAGTCGAAGCAAACTTCTCGGAGTTGTCGCGGCCATCGGATGTCCTCGATGTATCTTTTCCGGTTTTGCCCCTACGGGCTTTTAGTTTAATTTCAGCTGTAGGGGTATTCTAGTCTTTAGTAGTCGGAGGCTTGGATGGCAAGGAAGGGGAGCAGGTGGGAGTGGACGTGCTGGGTTGGGAACAAAAGGCAGGCACCCTCCCTGGGTTGAGGGTGCGCTGGACAGAGAAAGAAAAAGAGCTGCAAGCCAGGCGCCACCTCTCCTCCCTGTTCTTCTTCTCCCCTTCCATCTCTAGGATTCTAGCAATGGATTTTTGAAGAACTTGTAAGGAGATTTTGTGGGAAAGGAGGCCCATCCCTTCTTGTGCCCTCGGGGCTTTGAAATCAAGGTTCGTTTCATGTTCATCTGAGCTCTACATGCATGAATCATCCTAGTTCTTGATTTCCTTGTTCTGGTGTTTCGACTACTTGTTGCTGTGGTTCTTAAGGCTTTTCTTGGCGACTAGAATCATCCTAACCAAGTACTAGAATTCATCTAGATTGCAAGCCTTCAAGAACTCAGTTTTAGGAAAATTCTGAAAACCCCGTTCTTGCCTCGTTCTTCGTCAATTCCTCACAATCCATGGAGTGGATCGTCGATTCCTTTGGTGGGTAGGTTCACAAGGTCTTTGTGAGCGAGCCTGCGAAATTTGATTAGATTTCGACTTGATTTGGGCGTTCAAACGTCAAATCTCTCTCAGGTCGCGGGCTTGAAAAACTCTGCTCTGCTCGGGCAGATTTTTCCTTAACACCGGTTGAACCGATGCTAGCCTTCGCGTGCCTCGGATCAACCGGTGAGTGCTTTTGTCACGGGTTAGGGTTTTTGGGGTTTTGTGTGATTGCACCGGTGCTTTGATCTCCCCGACGTCGGTTTAACCGGCGTTACTAATTTGGTTTGTAGTTTTGGGCGTTTGACCGACGTATAGGGTTTTGCCTACGTCGGATCAACCGGCGTTCATTTACTTTGGTCTTGTTGTCTCTCTGGACAACTGCACCGACGCTCGAGGTTTTTGAGCATCGGTTTAACCGGTGTTCATTGCTTGGTTTGGTGCATTTTGTTGTTCCTCTGGACAACTGCACCGACGTGAGTTTGCGATTTTGTCGGTTTAACCGACGTTCGATCACCGGTTTAACCGACGAGGTTCAAAACCCAGCGTCGGTTCAACCGGTGCTCACTGGTTGTTTGCTGCAGGCTCTGTATCACCGGTTTAACCGACGTAGTTCAAATGTGTGTGTCGGATCAACCGATGATATATACCTTGCTTGGTTCTTGCACTGCTTTCGTGCAATTGCTTCCGTGCTTGATCGCTTTGGTTCCTAGGCTTGTTTTGTGTTAGTGTAGCTCCCTTGTAGCTACTCTGCACATCGCCTAGAACTCTGGGGTTGGGGTGCACTCTAGAATTGTGAGCCGAAGTTTTTGATCGCGATTATTTTCGAAGGCTCCCATTCACCCCCCTCTGGTCGCATTTCCCGGTCCTTCAAAAAACTGAACGACTTTTTATATCTACGCCTACGTTTGAGGCCAGAAAATTAGGATCAAATCGTCAATTTCAGAGAAGGGTACCATCACTGAAATCTGAGGCCGAAAATTCAGAACGAAACATCAAATTCAGGAAACGGCCTAAATTTGAGGCCAACGATTTAGATAAAATCTTCTAATTCAGAAAAGGGGCATTATCAGTCAAATCTGAGGCCGAAAATTCAGATCGAAGCATCAAATTCAGAGGACTAATCCTTCGGGTACCTAATGGCAAACATTGCATCCAGGCAACCACCAATGTCTAAGCGAGTTGCAGCTGCATAAACACAACTACACAAAGCAGCACAGTACTAATAATCCAGATGAACTAACAGTGCTACCCGCTCTGCCACTCAGATGTTCAGAGCATTCGTGGTCGTGAGAAAGAGCCATCCAACTGTCTATCTGAAGTCTACAAGCTTTGCAGCAGGATCTTTAGTTTGGGGGTGGGGGGGGGGGGATAAAATTTGCAAACAGCAAGCTAGTGGAAGTTTTGGACAATCCATTAATCACAAAAATAATTATAATAGCAATACGAATCTCTTTCACAATGCATAAGAAATTAAGAATACATCAACATGGGATCCGGGACTCACTTTCACTCCAACTCTGGACCTACCAACTCAAGTAAAAGAAAAGGACACCACATCAACACAACTACAATACAATCTGTATCCATGATCATGATGATGATGGGGTTATCAGCTTCGACGAACGGCCAGCAGCTGTTTGGCCGTCGCCACAAGGGAGGACAAAGGCACGCTGGCCTCCATCAGCCCTACATCGCCCAGGAAGAGGCTGTAGTTCTCGGCCTCCGAGGCCGTCTCTTCCACCATGGACAGTGCTTCCGCCATGCGGCGGTCGATGAAGCACTTCGCGTAGCGGGAGTCATGTTCCATCATGTTTATGGCTTGCTCGAGTATCACCCTCCTGATCCCGGGGCAGTGAGCGCTGGGTTCCATGTTTGCGTTCAGGGCGTCTACTAGCCGCTTCACGAATCTGTCCTTGAGATGGCCGTCTTCTAGTTCTCGGGCGAAGTCTCCTGGAATGACTTTGCATATCTGTGAACTAAGGCCAATGAAAATCTCTAGTTCTGCCTCATCATCTGCAACCAGTATTATTTCCAATGCCTGCAAAGAAGGGAACATCAATGGAAGATTTTGTGATTAACTCATGATCATTCAAACATCTCCTCATAGCTAAGAATTTCAACTGAACATATTTGAAAGACTATAGCTATATATACCTGTCCACTTAGCTGCTAATGTAAACTGTTCACATGCATTTGCTAAGTTTTGCAACTGCAAACTTAGATATAATTATGCTATCATTGAGAGCTAACTCCATGCTTTAAAGAAAAAAACAAAAGTCTAACTCTATGCTTTCCTAAATACTAATAACAACCGAATGTTGTATATAGGGGCTACACATCCAACCACAAGAAAAATGAAAAATCAGCGATTTGGATAAATTTTTCAGCATATATGCACCCTCAACGTCCTAAGTTTATGCACCCACAAGGCAAATGCACCCCACTAATTTTCTCTAGCTTCGCCACTGATAGGCCTAAATAACACCACTTAGCTTTGATTAGTAGACCTCACCTGTCTCAAGCAGTAAGATAGTTCCTTCAGGTCCGGCTCTTTAAGCTCAGGTCGAACGTGCTGACAAATATTCCGCAACAGACTTGCTGCCACGCATCTGTACCTATCCATATGGATCATACTTGTGAGTACCTCAATGAACCCATGCCCTGTTTCCCCTAACATGGCCAGACAGTTGTTGACATTGTCCATTGCCAACATTGCCAGTGCCTGGCCGGCCACCTCCCGTAGCAACTTATCAGCATCCGTACTGGAGGGTCTGTCTGGTTTGAGAAATGCCTGCATCAACAAGGTAATAATCACTTGGATGCGCCCAATCGCTTGCCTTGCATTCTCATCAATGGCAAGGTTTCTGATGATTCCTTCCACCAACGTTCTTACTTCTTGGCTGCTCATACCGTCTCCCAGGATCTCTGAAAGGTTTCTCAGTAGAAAGGGATGTCTAGATACCTTATGCCGCAACGTTATACCAATTTCCCCTTCAACACTGGTGAGCCTGTGCAACAAATTCACTGATGACTTCACTAGGACCATCCGTTGTGCGTCGGTATATGTGGTGCCACTTCTTCTGCAGCTTGTGAATGCTATGATCTTGGGGATGAGGCCACTTGCCCTGCTGATTTCCATACAATTTCCTTGATCACAGCTAGCAAGGCCATCAAGAATTAACATGGCTAGTGCAGGTAGAAGATCTTGCTCTGTCAACGGTTCCTCCTGAGGAATTGACCAGAACTTGGAGATCCCTTGACAACATCTGAATATCCTGGACTTCTGTTGGGCAGTCCCAACTTGCTGGGTTGAGCTGTCTTTTGTTTCCATTAGGCTGCCAGTGTCTGGAACTGCATCAAGTCTGTCCTCTTGGTTATCGCCGGCATTCAGAACTGAATCATGTATTTTCTCATGTCCAACTTTGGTGTCCAATAGTGGGTTTCCTCTTTTCTGTTGGTTGCTGCATCCCAGAAGCGCAGATACTACCTGAATTATCCCAGGTATAGTTACAACTCGGATGCTTGTTGCGAGCTCAGCGGTGACTTTTGCAGCAAACAATCTAACAGTTGTATCCTCTTGGCTTGTCCAGTCCAGCATGTTGATAAACCTGGCCATCGTTTCCATAGATCCGCTGAGTTTCAAAATGAACCATCTCCTAGTTGGCTGCTTCTGCAGAAGACAGTGCATCATTCTGATCCCATGGAACTGCATCCTAGGCGTTTCTGAGTTTACAGAATCGACAGCAAAGTTGTTGAGGCTGATGTTCTTTGGAGCAAGCACATCCCCTTGCATGTATTTCTCAAAGGCATATGAATAGTAAAGATTGACAGACTCCACTCCCCACCGACCTCCGAAGCCACCACGACGAGCAAGGGATCTTCGAGGGATGAAAGAAAATAACTCGAGTATGCAGGCCACACTGTAGAGTGTTCCTTGACCAAGCACCATCCCGTAGAATATATTTAGGGATGGTGCAAGGTTTGTCTTGCCCCCATTCCCAGGGTTACTATTGTCAATCTCCCTGACATTATCACCATAGTAGTCATGTGGTATAAGACGCATTAGTGCGAGCACCACGCGCACAATTGCTGCTGGAATCTGTAAATTGCCCAACGACACTGTCGCTACAGCAACTAATTCAGTTGTGATAATGGAAAAAGGAAGAGTATTGTCTGGAAGCGCAAACGCCAACAACACTCCTGTAGTAAGCATGCACGAATTCAGAATGACTCGATGCCAAAAGATTTGTTTGGGGCCCAGAGCATGATCAACTAGTTTGATGATACTTGAAAACCGGAGCCTGCTGATCGTCAAAAGGAGCAGAACCAGAAACAGTAGTACGAATGCTACCAATTCGGCCTTTTGTCTGGTGCCAATTCCATAATTAGTGATTACACGGAACAGAGTAAGGCCCAGAAATAAAATTGGAACGAAGGGGCTCGATAACGTTATGGCACGACGTAGCAGATTGCCTCTGACTCTGAGTAACCTTGCAAGTCCGGGGAACAACCGGACTACTGCAAGTGTAACTAGCGCTACCACCAGTAGAGCCACCCCAGACACTGACGGACCGGTCGAGGTCAAATAAAAACTTTTGCGGAATACCGCAACGCTGATAAAAATTACAACCACAGTCAGCCCATTCCATCCAAGAGGCTTAAAAGCGCCTCTTGTGTAAAAGAACAATTGGTAATCCAATTTGTTATTGCGGCTGAACATCCTGCAGGACAAATGGTGCTATTAAATAAGGAAGCTATATACCCTCCGTCCCTAAAAGAATTTGTTTTGATCTATATAGTGGTGTTCGCTTCGGCGCGTGATGTACAATTGCTTTCTTCTTAAATGACAGAGCAGTGCTCGTGCTATCTTTTCAAAAAAAAAAAGAGTATCTCTTTATCTTGTAGTCAGGTCTATCTAATTAAAACAATACGAGCTACTAAAAAATTATATAGAAACCGCAAAGAGCCAATCAACTTTTGTAGTTCTAATGCATATGCATTTATTGAGGCGGTTGAAAACTAAATAAACAATACGGTTTCTACTCATAATCTTACTATTGCTAATTGGAGACTACTTTGAAGCCTGCACGTGAAGCCAGCTATGATCCAAGATAAACACTCTACAAAAATAGTGAAGTTCTAGAAACTCTCATAAAAATCAGAAACATCAACCTGACAACTCTAATCATAATAGTACTGAATCTGGTATCTTTTCTAATAAATTAGCCACCTCTGTAATTATAAAAGTAGACTAAAGTGACCCCCTAAGGCCTAAACATATATCTAAATTATCCACCTATGCTATTATACGGCGGGCCATAATAGAGTCATTACCTTATAAAAATAGACTAAAGTGACCTTCTAAAAATGTATCTAAATTATCCACCTCTGCCATTATAAAAAATCTAAAGTATTCATCTAATCTTCATGTAGATTATTCACCTATGCCATTATAAAAATAATGCAAATAACCCTCTAAATTTGTATATAAATTATACAATTATATCAGTATTAAAAGTTAAAGTAACCTACGAATATAAAATACTAAATTAATATTTTATCATTATTAATATATTATTTGTGTTAATATAAAAATACTATCTACGATATGTACCACTATGTATTCATGTATAATGAATGACATAAGAATACCAATTCAAAAATAAAGGATTCAATTAAATATATATCAAACATACGGAGTTGTGATGCAAAATAAAATCTATTGCAACTAAATATAATGATAAATATGTATTTTAGAGTACGTGTTAGAATATTTAACAGATGAAAGAGAATGTGCGATAGATAATTACAATTATTAGCTGTAAGATTTATTTTATATTAATTCTAATTAGTCTATGCGGGAGCACAGGTTGATAGGCTAGTCTCTATATTAATTAGAGGCAACAAGATTATTCTTAGAATAGTAATGTGTCTGAAATTTCTAAAAGAATAGTCTATCTAAGATGGAGGGATATATAGGCAAAAAAATTAACCGCAAAAGAAATAGATAAAAATTAAAGGCATATAAATCACGTTGTTTTCAACAAACTTGCATTGGTGGTGTGACGACATAACTATCGATCAGCAATAGCATTACATGTACTTTCTCTGTTCCAAATTATAATTTATTTAACTTTTATACCCTAAGTTTGACCACTCATTTTATTCAATGAAGTTGTACAAACATAGTCAAATTTAAGTTATTTTTCAAGAACCTGTATTAATTAACCAAGTCACATCAAAAGAAGTAGTATTTTGCATATTTTTTTTAAAAAAGATGAGTGGTTAAGTTTGAAGTAAAAAAAAAGTTAAAAATCATAATTTGAAACGGAGGGAGTGGTATAATTTGTATATGGTCGAAATCGTTGTGCATGATGATTTGCTTATTACCTTGAGGCTTCTAGGAAAACTATGGTGGTTGCGAAACAAAAGTCGTCTTTTCGTAGCACCGTGGGATAGCCCCCCAGCAGGACGACGGTCGCCCAGGTGAAGGCGAGCGTGCCGAGGGCGTTGCCCAGCCGCTCCATCAGCGCGACCGCGCGAACGAAGCCGTTCAGCTGCTTTTCCGGCGGCTTGTCTCCCGTGCCCGCCTGCCCGCCACTGTGAGCCGGCATGCGGACGTGGTGCTCCCCTCCGGTGCTCTGAGCCATGGCTTTGCTTGTGCGTGCGGTAGAGGCTTGCAGCTCGCTCCTCGTCGTCTGGGAGTCGCGACGAGACCAATCATATAGCCAGGGGCCAGGGCACAGCCGGGCGCTGCCAATTCAAGTCAATACTACCTTGATAATTATTGATTTCGCTGCTACACAGGTGGATTCAGCCAAGGCCACAAGTTGTCGGGCTTTGACTTCCATTCCTCGCTAGCTTCTGGGAAATCTTAAGCCCTAGATGACGCCAAAATTTCAGGTTATCGTTTTGCCGTTCAGTTCCTGTCTCTCACAGTCACAGTCGTGAGGGTAGGGTAAGTTGGGCGGCACCAGCACGGCAGCCAGAGCGTAGTTTGGACGCGATGGTCGCAGACACGAGGCGAAGCGGCAGCGGCGGGACGCCTCGAGGCCGACCGCGGTGGGACGACGCGCACGCGAGGCCGGCCACAGCGGGAGCTCAGATCTTTCCTCGCTCGCCGCGGGCCGGACGCCAGCAGCGGCGCCTCCAACAACCCCACACGCCATGGCCTCTGTGGCTCTGACTCGCGGCTCTCCCTGCCGTGCCGTGCCACGACCCTGCCCCACTCACGGCACGCAGCGGCCTTGCAGGACGCGCGCGGTGGGACCTCGCCCCATTCCCGGACCTCCTTCCCATGGTTCCGCGACGAGGGGAGCGCGGCCGCTGCTCCTGCAGCTGGTCTCCCTCGGCAGCCAGCACGCGCAGGAGCTAGCGCTCGGCTGCCTCCACAACCTCACCGGTTAGCGCGGTCACCGCCAGTGAGCTGCCCCGTGTCGGCTGCCACACCAGTGATGGCCGGACCGGACCCCGATTGAGCCGCGCCTCAACGTACGTGGCCAGAAATCAGCTATCTTCGACTCTGCTTCCTCCCGTTCTCTGAACTGAACCCAGTGAATTTCGCTCTCTGCAGGTGAATGGAGCTGCTGCTGCCTGGGATATTGGCTCCCAAAATCTGTTCAGTGGATTTCATGCACAATTTAAGTCAGTAGAACGTGAGTAGCTGCTTCTTGAACTGCAAGCCTGTAGTTACTCAGCCTCATGTGAATTGAAAGAAACATAGTAGTGGTTATATGATCAGGGTTTAAAAGGAAAAAAAACCCTCCTTGAACAAGCTTACATTTCAGAGTTGAGAACGATAATGTTAATACTGGCAGCTGATTAAAGAACTCATAAGGTATGAGCCCAACATTGATCTACCTCTACTCTTTTCTTTTGGTATGCAGTTGGAGAGAGAAAAAAAGGATGCTACTGCTAATTTAGCTTGTTCAGAGAAACCAGAGATGCAGCTTTTAAGTTTTGGTAAGTTCAATTGCACATTTGCACTTATTATTCTACAATTTTATATTGAATTTGCTTATACACCTAGTGTGATATCCCGGAAAATTCACCAAAATAAATCACTCGCTAAAAATAATTTTCAAAACTATTGTCGTCGTTGAGCTCAAATCGTTCTAAATCTTTTTTCCATCTGAGTTCCTAATCTCCCAAAATCCTTTCCGACGATCCGCCGTCCCGACACCCGTACTAATTACCGTCCCGTCTTTCTTTCCTCGTTCTGCGTGCGCGTCGCTTCCCGCCAAAGCCACGCAGCACGCTGACGGCCAACCGACCGCCGCGCGTGCTCGACCGGTCCCGCGGTCGTCGCCGCGACCCCCGCCGCCGCGAATCGCGCCGGCAGCTCTCTCTTTCCCTCTCTCTCTCTTTTCCTTTCTTTTTTTCCCTTTTCCTTTTTCTCTTTTCTTTTTCTCCTCCTTCCCTTCCTTCCTTCTTCTCCTCTGCCGCGCACGCGCAGCACGCCGAGCAAAGCAGCTCGGCGCCCCCCCATCAGAGCCACCACCGGCCACCGCATCCCCCACTTGCACGACCCTGCTCACCGCCCCATCGCTGCGCCGCCGTACCCCCTTGGACGCCTCGTCCCTCGCGCTCGCCGCGACGGGCCGCTCCACGCCGAGCTCGGCGCGCCAAGCAGCCCGGCCCCCACCTCCACCACTTGCCCCTCCCCTCGGTGCCGCCGCCCCCCACTTGCGCGCGCGTCCACGCTCCCGTCACCTCACCGTCGCCTCCGTGCCGCTCCGCGACGCCGAGCTGGGGCCGCCGCCATTAAAGCCCGGTGCAGAGCTTGCCTCGCCGGCCACCACCGCGCCCCCCTCGCCCCGGCCTCACCCAGCCTATAAATAGAGCTCCCCGCGAAACCCTCGGCCACCCCGGCCTCACCCACCCCCGAGTGCCCCTTCTCCTCAGCTGCAGCGCCGCCGCCACGGCCGCCAGGGCCGGCCGCCGCCCGCTCCCGTCGCCCCGCCTCCTCGCGCCGCCCCCGCCTGAGGTGAGAGGGGGAATCACTTCCCCTCGTTGCCCTCCCCCTTTCTCCCACCTCCCGGCCGCCGCCGCGCCTCAGGGCCGCCGGTGCCCCCTCCCCATCCTCTGTTTCCCGTGGAGGGAGGAGGAAGAAGGTGGCATTTTTACCAAAAACCCCCTGCCCTTTCCTGATTTCTTTAAAGAACCCCCCCTCTCTCTTCTTTTCCAAATGAGCCCTTCATGTTTCCCCTATTTAAGAAATAACCCCTCCACTATATAAACATAATTTCAAATAGGTCCCTGCTCCTTTCCAAAATACTTTGGATATTTTTAGAAATTCCAACCAAGTCCTTTTACTCCTGAGAATATTTACAAAGAAGCCCCTCTCTTATTTCTTTTAATGAATAAGCCCCTGTAGCGAAAATGGCCTCTCATGCATATTTCAATATAATATTTTGGTGATTGATATAGACAACACAACACTTGGACTAATATGATTGTTAAGATGACCATTCTCAGGCTTTTAGGTTCAAGTGATGACAAAGAGAAGATAGGCATAGCTAGGCCCGAAGGGCCGCCCCTACGGTGGGTCTCAGGGCAGCGCCCTGAAACCTCTTTGGTCCAAAGGACAAAGAATTGAAGAGACTGTGAAGAAACCAAGTCAAAGAAATTAAGACATAGATAGTTTAGTATCACCGGTTGAACCGACGCTGAGAAAATCACATACGTCGGTGCATTGACTTGGAGCACACCAGAAATTTTGGTTTCACCGGTTGAACCGACATTAGGGAAGTTGAATACATCGGTGCAATGGACCCAAAAGCTGAGGCAAGATCTATACACCGGGTGAACCGACGATTGAGTCTTGGTGAACGTCGGTGCAGTTGTCCAGAGAGTTGGTTTTTCAGAGTTCACAGGACAACTACACTGACCGGTTAAACCGACGCAGCATCGGTTGATTGCCCGTACACGTAACGGCTAGTTTTTGAGGCGGGCAGTTTAGTATCACCAGTTGAACCGACGATGGCTATTGGAGGTGCATCGGATTAACCGGCGTTAAGTATTTTTCTGGCAGCTTTTCTCCAACGGCTATATTTGCTTGTGCTGCCTATATATACCCCCAAGGCTGGGTCATTTGAGGTTGTTGGAGACTCTGGAAGTTCTATTGAAGATCAACATCAACACCATCCACCATATTGAGCTTAGTGCCACATTCAAGCTTAGAATATCTTTGTGCAAGTGTGAGCTTGAAAAGCTTAGTGCTTGGGAGGACTTGATCTTGCGAGATCAACCTTGAGCAAAGTCTTGCTGCGGCAAGCAACCGTGTACTCATCGTGTGACCCTCCGACTTGGTGTGGAGAGACAATGGCACTTTGTGCGGGGAAGGAGACCCCTCTTGGTGAGAAGCTCCAATAGTGAAGACGGTGCCGTTGGTGACGCTTTGAGAGAGACGGTGGCGGTGGCCTTGTCTTGGTGACTTGGCGCCACTTAGCCTTTGCTTGCCGGAAGCCTTGGTGGCGAACACAAGACGGTGATCAAGCGAAGAGACTTGGCATCACACTTGTTCTTGTTGGACAAGTGGCCGTGGACGTAGGGAGGGACTTGGTGTCCTAACTGAACCACGTTAAATCGTGTGTCTTGGTGTCTTCACGGGAGTTTGCATATTCTCTCCCTTACCTCTTTACTTGCCGTATTACATTTCGGCATTTACTCTGTACCCAGCCCTGTGATGAAATAAAGACCATCTATCCCCTTTTGTACGCAAGTGTTTGTGGAAAGCGTGCTCATCCTATCTCTGTTTTTCAGATGGCTGAGGAAGGATGGACCCAGGGCATTTGCCAAGCTGCATCAGGCTTCCCCAGCCTTTTGATCAATGCTCTGGAGAGCCTTGGCGTTACGGAACACCCAAGGTACTATAGCAGGGAGTACGAGCACCATGGTACCCTTCGCTGCAGGGTGGCCCTGGTCATCGCCAAAAGTGACCGCTACCTCGACATCCAGCCATGGCGAGTGACCACCACCGGGTTTAGGTACCAAGACACCTATCCCTTGGTTGTCAGGAAGACGCTCCGTTATCTGTGCTGGATTTTCGAGGAACATCTCCCACCCACACCAATGAGGATCTTTCCTCCGGCCATCAGAACCCCAGTTTGGGAGGCTCGCATGAGAAGCCTGGAACGGCGCCGCCATGAAGAGGACCCCCTGTACCAAGTGGCTACTTACCTAGCCTCCTTGGTTCAGCTCTTTGACGAGCAAGCCAGCATCCTGAGGGAGCAGACCCATCGGGCCGAGCAAGCAGTGCTCGCGATAAGAATGCATCAAATCCGGGTGGCTCAAGCCGAGGCAAGAGCCGCAGCCACGGTCAGTAGTGAGGCGGTTGCCCAAGAGAGCCTCAGGCAGGCCCGGGACCTACGTATACAAGAATGGACCAGAAGTGGAACGCCAGTCCCGGCAATTAGAGAAACCCATGTCCGACTTGGTACGCCCATCATGGGATGGGGACCACTTTTTGGGACCCCACAAACCCCACCCGAGAACCCTGAAGGGCCTGCTGCCGCTGTTGAAGGAGAAGCTGCGGAGCAACCCCTAGAAAATGGAGACCTAGAGAACGGCGAGCAAGGACTGCTCATTCCCCTAGAGGATGTGAGTTCTCTTCCAAGAGGAGAACCCACTCAAGCCAATGAGTCTGCCTAAGTGCTAGTGACCGTCAAGGGATGAAGCCGTGTGGTCCGAAATTAGAGTTGTGCCCCTTCTTTTGGTGTTGTGTACCCGGACGTGTAGTACGCGTTTTGGCCTTGCCCCAGTATTGTACCCCCCTTGCAGTAATGAAATTGTTTGTGCTTGTCGCTTGCTAGTCTGTGTGTTTGTTGGTGTGCCTTCGGCAGAAGGTGGATTCTGTCTTTTCAAAAATACGAACTAAATAACTTGAACATCACTTAATCCTAATCCCAGTCTCACAAAAACTCTATCCAATCTACAGATGGCTTCCCGACACGGTTCAAGAGCCTCCCATAGTCGGAACTCTGCAGCCCCTGGCGCAGGAGGACCGCAAAATGGGCACGGACAGGACCCTCTCAGAGAACAGGAAGTGAACCAAGACGAAGGAGAAGTGCCACTGCCCCCACTTCCACCTGTCGAAGGCCTGGCACAGGCAATAAACAATCAGACCCTCATACTAGAAGCCCTGGCCAATGCCATCATCAATAAGCGGCCACGAGAGCAGACCATGAATGACAAGCTGACAGCTTTCCTGAGAACCAAGCCACACACCTTTGCCGGATCCAGCAACCCCTTGGAGGCAGATGACTGGCAGCGTGTGATCGAAAGGAAACTCGAGCCATTCGAATGCCAAGACCGAGACAAAGTTCTTCTAGCAGCTCACCAACTCACAAAAACTGTCTTAACTTGGTGGGAGAATTACTGTGCCGCTGCTGAAGATGCCACCACCATCACTTGGAACGAATTTGTGAAAGAGTTCCGTCACTACCATATCCCCGCAGCCACCATGAAGCGCAAGGCGGATGAGTTCCGCACACTGCAACAAGGGAGCATGTCT
Source organism: Panicum virgatum (assembly GCF_016808335.1). Lineage (NCBI taxonomy): Eukaryota > Viridiplantae > Streptophyta > Magnoliopsida > Poales > Poaceae > Panicum > Panicum virgatum. The sequence continues at coordinate 66,009,094 of NC_053137.1, read as the reverse complement.
GTGGAAGAATACACCTACCAGTTCATGAAACTTACCCGCTATGCACCAGAGGAAGTGGACAAGGATGAAAAGAAGCAGGACATGTTCAAGAAGGGATTAAGCCCAGAACTCTGGACCTTGCTTACCCCTCAGATATACTCAGACTTCAATACTCTGATGAACATGGTCATTCTCACAGAAAGGGCCAAAGCTGAAGAAAGGAAAGAACACAAGCGTAAATTCCTGGAAAGCAAGGCTCGCCAGCAGAACCGCTTCCAGAGACCAAGAAACTCCAGCTATACTGCACCAGGATCTCGGGCCCCAATGCAGTATAGGGCCCAGTCCCAAGTGACAGGCCCCAAGGCCCCTAACACACAGTTCCAGAGCCAGAACACCATGAAAGCCCCGCAGAACAATGCCAGCCAAGTCACCACTAACAACAACAATGCTAGGGCCTGTTTCAACTGCCATGAGACAGGGCATTACATTGCCAACTGCCCATATGCCAAAAACAAGCCTGCTGCATCAGCCTTCTCCAACTCGGTGAATGGGCCTAGGCCACCTGTATCCGGAGCCAACCGTGTCCCCGTCAGCAGCAACAACAAGGGCAACAACAACAGCTAGCAGCCTTATGGACAAGCCCGCATCAATCACATCAACGCGCAGGAGGCTCAGGGTGCACAAGGAGTGGTACTTGGTGAGTTTCTAGTCAGCTCGACTCTAACAACAGTATTATTTGATTCTGGAGCATCACACTCATTCATATCATCAAACTTTGTGGATAAACATAAAATACCTACAGTACTACTAAAAATACCCCTATTAACCCGGACACCCGGAAGTGACATCAAATGCCAACTGGGTTGTTTACGGGTATGGATCAATTTAAGTGGGTTAGAATTTTTAGCCGATCTAGTAGTACTTAAGTCTAAAGGAATAGATGTGATCCTTGGAATGGATTGGTTGAGCCTACACAATGGTCTCATAGGTTGTGCTGACAAGGTAGTACACCTAACCAACTCAGATGGGATACAAGTAACCTGCCATACTCGGGGAAGTGGACCAGACCCAATGGTTTTCAGTATGGTTGGGAAATCCCTAGAAGGAGTTCCAATTGTGAATGAGTACCCTGATGTTTTCCCGGAAGAACTCCCCGGAATGCCACCAGACAGAGATATAGAGTTTGTCATAGAACTTATCCCCGGAACCTCTCCTATTGCCAAGAGACCCTATAGGATGGCAGCCTCAGAACTAGCAGAGCTAAAGAGACAACTAGAAGAGTTACAATGAAGTGGTTTTATCAGGCCTAATTCATCCCCGTGGGGAGCCCCAGTCCTATTTGTCAAGAAGAAGGATGGGAGTATGAGGTTGTGTATAGATTACCGTGCACTGAATGAGGTTACCATCAAGAATAAGTACCCCCTCCCCAGGATTGATAATCTTTTCGACCAGCTAAAAAGAGACAAGTACTTCTCCAAGATTGATCTGAGATCAGGATATCACCAGCTCAAGATTAAGGAAAGTGACATCCCAAAGACAGCTTTTGTCACTCGTTATGGGCAGTTTGAGTTTACCGTGATGTCTTTTGGACACACGAATGCACGTACTTATTTCATGAATCTCATGAACAAGGTGTTTATGGATGAATTAGATAAGTTTGTTGTAGTCTTTATTGACGACATACTCATCTACTCCAAAAGTGCTGAAGAGCATGAGCAACACCTTAGAGTGATCCTGAAAAAGCTAAGAGCACATAAGCTATACGCCAAGTTCAGCAAGTGTGAATTTTGGCTCGAGAAAGTAGCCTTTCTTGGTCATATTCTGACCGCAGAAGGAGTAGCAGTCGACCCCGAGAAGGTTGAGGCAGTTTCTAATTGGCAGCAGCCAACCAATGTTAGTGAAATCAGAAGCTTCCTTGGTTTAGCTGGGTATTATCGGAGATTTATTGAAGGATTCTCCAAAATCGCCCGGCCCATGACGGAGCTGCTTAAGAAGGAAAAGAAGTTCGTTTGAACAGAGTCCTGTGAAAGGAGCTTCCAAGAATTGAAAAAAAGGTTGACGACCGCCCCAGTGCTGACCCTACCGGATATCCATCGGGACTTTGTCGTCTATTGTGATGCGTCCCGACAATGTTTAGGGTGTGTCCTTATGCAAGATGGGAAAGTAGTTGCATATGCTTCCCGCCAACTTAGGCCTCATGAGCAGAATTACCCAACACATGATCTAGAGTTTGCAGCCGTAGTGCATGCCCTCAAAATCTGGAGACATTATCTGATCGGGAATAAGTGTGAGATTTACACTGACCATAAGAGTCTGAAGTACATTTTCACCCAACCAGATTTAAATTTAAGGCAAAGAAGGTGGCTGGAATTGGTTAAGGATTATAATCTGGAAATCCATTACCACCCCGGCAAAGCTAACGTGGTAGCCGATGCCTTAAGCCGGAAATCTTATGGACCCAAGGATGCCCATCTGCAAGAGGAAATGGCACGATTGAATGTGCACATTGTCCCTCGAGGCTCCAGCCACAAGCTGAGTGTCAGACCCACCCTAGAGGATAGAATCAGAAAAGCCCAAGGATCGGACAAGGATTTAATGAGTATCCGCAAACATACCGGAGAAAATAAAGCACCGGATTTTTGAGTAGACGAAAAAGGAGCCTTGTGGTACAAGAATAGAATATGTGTGCCCAAAGAAGGGGATTTCCGGCAAATGATCATGGACGAGACTCATAACTCGGCATATTATATTCACCCAGGGTCAACCAAAATGTATTTGGATTTAAAACAAAAGTATTAGTGGAATGGAATGAAGTCGGACATCGCCCAGTTCGTGGCCCAATGCGACACATGTCAAAGGATCAAAGCTGAGCATCAGAAGCCAGCAGGATTACTACAACCCCTACCTATCCCAGTTTTGAAATGGGACGAGATAGGAATGGATTTTGTGGTAGGATTGCCCAAGACCCAGAAAGGTTATGATTCCATTTGGGTAATAGTGGACCGGCTCACCAAAGTCGCTCACTTCCTACCCGTACGGACCAACTATGGAGGAGAAAAGCTAGCCCAGCTCTATGTGAATAACATAGTAAAGTTGCATGGTGTGCCCAGCAAAATTATTTCAGATAGAGGGACCCAATTTACCTCTAAGTTTTGGAAAAGCCTGCATAAAGCCATGGGCACAAAGTTGGACTTTAGTTCGGCCTATCACCCGCAGACTGATGGACAGACTGAAAGGGTAAACCAAATTATGGAGGATACGTTAAGGGCATGTGTCCTTACTTATGGTAAAAATTGGAAACAGAGTTTGCCCTATGCGGAGTTCTCATACAACAACAGTTACCAGGCAAGCCTAGGCATGTCGCCATTTGAGGCTCTCTACGGAAGAAAGTGCAGGACCCCTTTGATGTGGTCAGAAGTAGGGGAATGTACTTTAACCGGACCAGCTCTCATAAAAGAGGCAGAAGAAGGTGTGGCTGAGATTAGAGAGAAGCTAAAAGTAGCTCAATCACGGCAGAAGAGTTATGCAGATAAGCGAAGAAGAGAATTATGTTTTGAGGTTGGAGATTTTGTATACCTTAAGGTCTCTCCGATTCGAGGAACTCGAAGGTTTCAAGTTCAAGGAAAACTAGCTCCTCGATATATTGGACCATACCAAGTAGTGAAAAGAGTTGGAGCGGTAGCATACCGTATTCAATTGTCTGAGGAAATATCAGATATACATCCAGCATTTCATGTGTCTCAGCTCAGAAAGTGCTTGAGGGTACCTGAAGAAGAAATAGTACCAGTGGAAACAATCGATCTGCAAAAGGATGTTCGGTATCAAGAAGTGCCTGTCAAAATTCTGGACACTGTCACAAAAAGAACAAGGAACTCAGAAGTACGAATTTGCAGAGGCAATAGAGCAGATACGGAGTAGGAGAAGCTTCGTGGGACCGCGAAGATGCATTAAAGAAAGAATATCCACATCTGTTCAAAACTCAGTCGAATCTCGAGGACGAGATTCATTTTAAGTGGGGTAGGTTTGTGACATCCCGGAAAATTCACCAAAATAAATCACTCGCTAAAAATAATTTTCAAAACCATTGTCATCGTTGAGCTCAAATCGTTCTAAATCTTTTTTCCGTCCGAGTTCCTAATCTCCCAAAATCCTTCCCGACGATCTGCCATTCCGACACCCGTACTAATTACCATCCCGTCTTTCTTTCCTCATTCTGCGTGTGCGTCGCTTCCCGCCAAAGCCACACAGCATGCTGACGGCCAACCGACAGCCGCGCATGCTCGAGCGGTCCCGCGGTCGTCGCCGCGACCCCCGCCGCCGCGAATTGCGCCGGCAGCTCTCTCTTTCCCTCTCTCTCTTTTCCTTTCTTTTTTTTCCCTTTTCCTTTTTCTCTTTTCCTTTTCTCCTCCTTCCCTTCCTTCCTTCTTCTCCTCTGCTGCGCACGCGCAGCACGTCGAGCAGAGCAGCTCGGCGCCGCCCCCCATCAGCGCCACCACAGGCCACCGCCTGCCCCACTTGCGCGACCCTGCTCACCGTCCCATCGCTGCGCCACCGTACCCCCTTGGACGCCTCGTCCCTCGCGCTCGCTGCGGCCGGCCGCTCCACACCGAGCTTGGCGCGCCAAGCAGCCCGCCCCCCACCTCCACCACTTGCCCCTCCCCCTCGGTGCCTCTGCCCCCCACTTGCGCGTGCGTCCACGCTCCCGTCACCTCGCCGTCGCCTCCGTGCCGCTCAGCGACGCCGAGCTAGGGCCGCCGCCATTAAAGCCCGGCGCAGAGCTTGCCCCGTCGGCCACCTCCCGGCCGCCGCCGCGCCCCAGGGCCGCCGGCAGTGCACCGCCGGCGCCCCCTCCCCATCCTATGTTTCCCGTGGAGGGAGGAGAAAGAAGGTGGCATTTTTGCCAAAAACCCCCTGCCCTTTCCTGATTTCTTTAAAGAACACCCCTCTCTCTAGTTCTTTTCCAAATGAGCCCTTCATGTTTCCCCTATTTAAGAAATGACCCCTCCACTATATAAACATAATTTCAAATAGGTCCCTGCTCCTTTCCAGAATACTTTGGATATTTTTAGAAATTCCAACCAAGTCCTTTTACTCCCGAGAATATTTACAAAGAAGCCCCTCTCTTATTTCTTTTAATGAATAAGCCCCTCCACTATATAAAATATTTATGAGTAGGTCCCTGCCTAATTTCCAGAGTAGCCCAAATCTTTTCCAAAATTCTATTCAAGTCCTGTCACTCCCAGAAATAATTACAAATAGGCCCCTGGACTCTGATTTAGCCCCTAAACCCCTCTTCGGCCTATCATTTCATGCGCCAAAAATCCTCCGTTTGCTATGAAACTTTACCACGCCATTTCTAACATAATTTCGGCCGTGCCATTAGAAAACCACCCGGAAATATTACTCCTACCTCCATATCTTAATTTCTTCCTATTCGAGCTCAACGATAAAACCTTTATTTCTTTTTCTTTATTGTGTGTTGGTTTGTGTGTGCCGTAGATCACGGTGTGAACTAGGGAGAACCCATCAACGAGCAGTACCGCGAGCAAGAGTCTGAGGACCAGTACCGCGAGCCTGAACCCGAAGGACAGTACCTCGATCAGGACTTCCCGGAAGGCTTTGTGAACGGCAAGTTCAATCTCATCCTTTGATTGCATATTTCGACCCAGTTTTATAAACACAACCTATTGGCCTGTTTTACAAAATTGCATATGCTTTTACTGCTGAAACATGGTTGGATAGCCACACCTTGATTTGTTATAACCATTCTTTGACCACCTAGATTAACGTCTATATATGATTTATTCTTTATGGATGTTAATCGCTGCTAAAGCGCCGCTTAGGACCCGGTACTCACTTTATTACACTCTAAAATGGTTACAACATGCTTTATAAAAAAATACGTGAGTATTGAAAAAAGGGAAATTGGGTTATAAAGAATAAAATGTTAAGATGGGATGGATGAATGGCATACCCTGAGCGGATTGTCATGCGTTGGAGGCTCGTACCATTGTGGTAGAGCAAGAAGGTTGGGAGATATCCATCCTGTCACAATTAAGGACCAAGTTGATGTGTCATCTTGCCTGACTCAACTATCGTGCAAACCACTCGACCGTTGTATGTGGCAACGGCTTAGCATAAACCCCACTAGTTAGTCTGATAGCCATCAGGAGAGCTGAGAGCAACGGGTGACCAAGGAGAAGGGATGAGGTCGTGGTGACTTATACCCCGATTAAACCTCGGTGTCAGGTCAATGGCCCCTTGGTGGAGCCCGTGTTGGCTAGTCAGATGTAGCTAAGGTGGGTAATGGCTTTGATGGGATCTGCACCGACACTAAGGTATCGTGCTGTGGTACCCCACTTGTGGGTAAAGTTGCACACCTCTGTAGAGTGTAAAACCTATTCGAATAGCCGGGCTCACGGTATTGAGCGTGTTATGGTTTGGTCGCACAACTAGACTTTTGGTTGGGTTGGCGTGAGTGTTTTGGAAAAGTGTCCGGCAGTTGTGCTGTGGGCTACTGCGGATGGGGAGTCCGGTAGCATTAAAACTTAGATCCTTTGTGTAGGATCAACCTCACTCAATATACGGTCAGGTAAAGAATTGCTTTGAGAAAACCCATTTCAAAAATAAACCCTTGCATGAGTAAAATCTAGCTTTACTGCAATTAAACCTTAGCCTTATCCTTGATTTATCCTGTGCATATCTGTGATACCCCCCTCTGTGGATGGGGTTGGACTTGTTGAGTACTTTTGTACTCACCCAATATATCTTTGTGGTTTTTCTCCAGAAGAAGATCCGGACTTTGTTGTTGAAGACATCGAGTAGAGGTTGCGTCCGAACCCCAACTTTGCCTGTGGTGTTGGCCCTGTTCAGGATGCTTTCACTGGCGCGATACTCTGAGCCCGAGCTGGATCCCATGTGGGTCGTGCTTTGGTGTATCATCGTAGCCTTTTTTACTTCTTGTTATAGTCTGTCTCGAGTGTCCACCTCCTCGGAGGATTGTACGGTGATGTATCATCTGATGTAATAAATATGTATCAGCCTCCTGTGACTGATATTTGCATCACATTTAAGTCTTCTCTTATGAGGAAACGCTCCACCTAGATGAAAACCAGTCATACGAGGACTGGTACCAAACATACACACCTGACAAAGCAAGAAGATTGTTTGTCCAAGTGGCTTTCCTGAAGCGTACACCTCTTGGGAATGAATTTTCTTGCGTTCATACTTAGATCTGACATTGACAGGACATGATCCAAAAACGAATTTTCTTCATGTACGCATTTCAATCAATAAGCAAGTACAGTTTTTTTTTTCCTCCATGTCCACACTATAGCCAGTATATACTAAAGGTAGGAAGTCTATAGAAGCTGGCGTCTTTAGTATTCACTGAACCAATTTTGCCGAGCTAAATTATCACAAACCTTCATAGTACTCACTGAAGGGCGAAGGCATAAAACTACCAGTTAAACAAGAAACACAGGGTGTAGGCTCCATTCTTAAACAATAGATCAAGTAAGCCTTTACCAGTGGAAGAGAACTTTAGTAATGTTGCCTAATCCTTTGAATTGGGACTTGAGGAGTGACTGGACTTTTAGGATGGGGATGTTTCAAACAATTCGGTTAGTAGTATTGCGTGATTACCAAATTATGCACCACCATTACTACCACTTCATGACTCTTGGAACATTGTTCAAACCTATATCATGTAAGAAGTATTGCCCACAATTGAAAGGAATTGATTAAAAAAAATAATGCCTCTCTACCCATGTGAACTCATGACTCATGAATCCTTCCTTATGACATTTTCTCTCTACTGCACATGGTTTTGACTACAACCTCTCCCAACAGATAAAAAACGTACTCTGCAATGTCAGTAAATGAAAACCGTCCCCACACCAGGTGTGAAAGCATTGGAAAAAAATCTATCCCCTCTCATGTGCAAACAACAAACTCTCCTCAAGAAGAATCCAGATCTTCTCTCAACAGAATGCAGCTTCATTAGCCCCTATTCAAATATGAACACATAGGAAAGAAATATATCCTTCCTTATTCGAATGACAAAATAGTAGCTTATAATGTCAGTGAATAGAAGCCCTGCTCCAAGTGAGAAAGCATTGAAAACATCTGTGCCATACAATTTAATTGTAAGCTGTATGGATACAAGCTCTTAGATCAAGAAGATATTCATGTATTATACCTCAGTTCCCCATTGATATAGTTAGTTATTTACAACATGTTCTGATTACTGAAATAAATTTGGAACTTCACAGGGTAGTCCAATTACTGAAATAAATTTGGAACTTCACATATGTGCTGACTCATTTTAGCATAAAAGTTTTTCCCACTAACAATTTAATTTTTTCTTTACCGCAGCAAGAAGAGACGTGTTCCCATGCCGGTTGCCTCAACAAATTACCAGCTATCTTAGAAGCTAGAACTACATAGTGCCTTGCACTTAGCAAATTCTACATTGTAGAAATCCTGTGGAATCCTATTACTACAAGCAGCCCAAGCATTTATGCTATCTTTTGTAATGGCCGCTACTGAGCGAGCAACATTACTATTAATTCTCTTATCTGTTGCATTCGCCTACATTGGTGTCCTAAAAACTCTAGACTTCCTATTTGCCTGTATGCCCTGTTGGATATATTTGTTTACTGAGCCTTATATTTGGTTGCATATAAATATATTATCTATTTGTTTGCTACTATATTTATACAACAAACTGATACACCTCGGCCAGCACCGCGCGCAATGGCGCGCGTTCTCCACTAGTGTAAGCTGCTACTCGGTCCACCAGGGGCTGCAAGTGTGATTTGCTTAGCCGACCAACAGTGAGAGGTAAGCCAAGATACAACAGAATGACAGAAACTCAAGTTTAGTTTAGGGTAGCCGAACACCTGACACCAAATGACAGGGGGGCATGTGGCCGAGGTATCCCACTCATCACAGTTTAGAGATACAGGTGGTAAAGCAGCTGGCAGCAGCCAAAACAGTCAAATATGCTGGATCGCGATCCGGTATTTTTTATGAACCCCCAGTTTGGATCGTATTTAATAATCATGATCCGAAATAGGGGGTTTTGTGAAAAATACTGGATCAACATTTTACATAAATATCCTTATCTTTTCAAATAAACCCTCGTCATCTGTTTGGGTTCCTTCTCACCTCTCAACAATCCGCCAATCCGCCCGCCACCGCCAATGGCCGCCACACGCGCAGGTCCAGTGCGACCCCTCCCCATGGCCTGCACTCATTTGGTCATTGTGGGCAGGGTGTAACACCTCAAGTGTTTAAAAATAATTAGCAAGGTCATTAACCATGTCATCATGCATAATAACCAAGTTTAAATTAAAACAACAATGTATTCTTATATCTATGCATGCATGTGTATCTATATATGTATGTGTGTAAGAGTAGAATAATCCTATAAACTTTTAGAATCAACTACACAAGTTTAGCCACATACATCCACATGATCATGTTGACCTAGTCCACAGGAACGAATCAAGAGTTGGACCAAAATTTGAACTTTAAAAATGCAATTACATATATTTCAAATATGAGTGTATTTAAAATAACACTTAAACCATTGCTCAAATGAAAGTTTGCCCAACATAAAAGTTGTAGGGTTTCAAATTGTGAACAACTTTCATGTTCAAAGTTTTTCAAGTTGCTATACAAAAATTTAACAAAAATTTGAATTTGGATTCGGATAGGGCAATAACACACATTTGTCGATAATTTAATTTTAACTCTTTAACTAGGCTTCAAATGAGTTTGTGTCTGAAACGAAAGTTGTAGGATTTTAAATTTTGAACAATTTTTGTATTCAAACTTTTTCATGTTCCAATTGAAATTTTTGACGAAATTTGAGTCGAACTTGTTGACTCCCTTGTCTCTCTCCTCTCCCTCTCTCTTCCTTCACTCCCGGCACTCGAGAGCAGAGCAGAGCGCTACGCTGCCGCCTGCTCGCTGCCCAGCCATGATGCCCCATCAAGCACGTGCCGCTGCTGCCACCACGCTGCGGCCGTCGTTGACCCCAAGCCCTAATCGCCGTCTGCGCACGCCACGCCCCGACGTCCGCAACGCGACGCGCACTCGACGCCGGCGGCCATCAATGTCGCCCGGCCATTACCCTCGCCCTCCTCTGCCCAGCTCTCATCCCCCTCATTTCCTTCGCCGCGAAGCCTCCTCTCACTCCTACTCCACTCCATCCTTTTCTCCTAGAGCCGAGCCGAGCTCCTCCCAGCGCCCAGGCGCACCCCGCCACACCATGGCCACCGCCCCTCCCTAGGCCGCCGCGGAACCCTCTCCTCCGCCCTTCCTCGCCCCCAACGGAGCCCAGAAACAGGATCCCCACCTCGCACTGAAGCTCCCAGGCCCGGCCACGACCGCCCACGGCCGCCGGAGCAGCGCCGCTGCCGTCCGCGCCGTCGGACCTCCGCTGCCGCCACCGTCGACCTCTTTTCCAGCCGCCCTAGCCCACCAAAACCCACCCACAGGTAGCCCGCAGTGCCCTCTTGCCTCTTCCCCACGGGGCCCTCGCCGCCGGCCACCGGAATCGCCGGATTCCAGCCGGCCGAGCCGCCTCCCCTGCTCAAGTCCGGCTAGGGGCTGGATTGCAAACCCCCAAAACATTCCAGGGGCCCAACTGCAAAGTTTCGTTTTCTTTTTCTTTTGTTTTAAAAAACATGAAACTTGTAAAAAAGATATAAATTCGTATAAAAATCATAAAAATGCAAACTCAATTGATCTGAGTTCCTTGTTACTAGATCTACAACTTTATTTACATGCACTTTTTCATTTGCTCACTGGTTTTTTGTCTAGATTAAATACAAATTTATTAGGCACTTAATTAGATCTCAAGTTCTATACACTACATGGCTACCATTTTCTGTCAGTATGTTGCATGTTAGAAGATTAGACTTTTGTAAAAGTTTGGTGTCCAGTTGACACACTTAGCTATAGGTTTTATTTAAGTCTTGATTTATGCCTAGGATAAATAATTTAATTATCCAAGTTGTTATTCTAATATTCATGAGCTGAAACTTTTACAGTTGCTCTATTGTGATTCATGCATTCTTCAGAAAAATTTTGGCAATTTTTCGTTAAGTTAAACTGGTCCAAATAATTTATGGTAGAAATAAATGTACTAAATCAATAAAAATAGTTTATCTACATAGAAAAATCCAATATTTTTACTAGAGGCCTTAAATGAGTATATTACCCTGCTGATAAGATTTGAGACTCAGAAACTAAGTACAACTCTCTGTAGAAATAAGTTTGCATTATTGCTGGTATTTTGTGTCTTATTTTTCATGCTCTGTTTACTGCTCCATAAAATATGAAAAATTAACAGTAGATGCCACATAAGAGTAGGAAGCTTCAGTAAAAGTTTTAGCTCCTTTACTCGCATGGTTTGTTCTGTATAAATAGATTCATATCCTAGCAGTGGCTGTATTTTTTGTTTTTCATAAATTTTTCTGCTGCATGAAAATTTCTGAAAATTTTACAGTATGACCTACACTTGTTGAAGTACAATACATAAGAATTTCAGCCCTAAAATCACTGTGTAACTATAGTTTTGGATAGCACATGTTATCTCTAGTGTTTGTTAAAGAAAATGACTTTTGGTATGTATTGGTAAATGATGAAAACCCCAGAGTGACTCTCTGAACTAATAATTGTTGTTTAATACTCTATAAATGATTGCCCTAGGAGGTTGAAAATAAAATGATCTCCAACTTAACTTGAGTTTTGTTGGATTACAACTCTATAGTGAAGAAATGAATAAATCGTTACCACTAAAGTAACTCACGCATATGCATTTCATATAGATTCGACTACTCTCGCTAACGGTACGTACGAGCTGGTGCCGGAGTCTGAGAGTGAGCAGCGTGAAGCTCAAGCGAATCTAACTAAAGCCACTGAAGACCCGAACCAAGTTTCGGAAGAGCCCAAGGCTAGCTACGCTCAGGAAGGCAAGCTCCGGAGTTGACCTATTACTTTCAACCTTATGCAACTTATTGTTTCTATATACTTGTGCATTTAAGTTTATAGGAGTTGATTGAAACCTTAGTTGCATGATCCTAGGTACCTATGTTTGAATACTAGTATGTGTAGGTCGCTAGACAGCTAAGCTAATGGTTCGGTAGAAGTCGAGTGATTTCCTGTCACTCGCGAGCTTATAGGAGTTGAATATCTACTACATGCTACAATCATAAGGTCCATAGGCGGGGCTATGGTACTTGTTGATGCCCCGTCTGTTTAGTGAAAAATGTTAAGGCCGCAGTGTGGTAGTGGTGGTTAAGCGTTTGAACGTACTAACCACATGCCGAGAAATATGGTAATCGGTAAGCTTAAGTATATGATCGGACCGGCGAGTGGACTTTACTTTTACCCTCTTTGAACTTGTTCTCATGCGCACACATGCGGGTACAGAGTCTGTGTACTCTGTAGTCGAGGATGGTAACCCTGATCCACAACCCGAAAAGAAAAGGGAAATATTGCGTGGGGACTCGGTTCCCATGTGTGTGTTTAGGTCTGTCTGGCCAGGTTAACAAATTCGATTCGAATCGTCCGTTTCTCGCGGTTATTGAGACTGCTTAACCCTTTTGCCATATAGAGTAAGAAGTGGAACAATGATGATGATGAATATGGGTGAATGATGAAAAATAATTGTTTTTCACCATGTATGCTATTGGATAGATGCTCACTTAGAATGGTTAATTGAACTAGAATTTTGAAGCTAAAAGCGGAAATTAAGAATTTACTCTTAGTTGCTTTTCGGCGAAACAAACCCTCCAGCCAAAAGCCTTGTATGTTTAGATAGTGGGCTAAGTATACCCATAGTCGGGTAAGTCTTGCTGAGTATTAGTATACTCAGCCTTACTTGTGGCTCAACTTTGTTTTCAGGTGATACGTTTGAAGATTAGATAGCTAGCTTGACTTGGCCGTGTACTTTACCTCCTGGTTGGTCGGTGGAGTGGGATCCGACTCCGGCCAGCGATGACAATGCCGAGTGATATCATGTACGGGCTTCATCATGACATCTTGTATCGTCGTTTAGAACTCGCTTTATTTTCGCTGCAGTTGAACTCTGAACTACTTTAAAGTTGAATTTCAAGTACCTTTCTGAGATTTCAAGCTTGGTTTGTAATATTTAAGTTAAGATTCTGTGATGTAAGAATTTGTGAAATGTTGTACTCTCTGAACTCACCTTCGTGTGAGTTGCATGTAAGGTTTGGGTTTCGATCACAGCTCAGGTGGTTTCATCGGGACTTTACCTGACTGGATTGTCGGATTACTACGTTTGAAGTGCGTGTTAGCCGGAATTACCTTTAGGGTGATGGTTAGCGCATTTGAGCCGGATTAATTCGGACGGTTCTGCCACACAGGGGCGGAGCTACGTGTACTCATCGGTGTCAGCTGACACCGACAGCTGGCTACAAAACAGCAGTGAATTATTGTTCTATACTATTCACCAAAGGAGTGGTGTCCGGTAGAGCTGACACCGGTAGCTCCACCGGCTGGCTTCGCCCCTGACTGTGGGGCATGCAAGACGAGAAGGGGCTTCCATTGCGCCGTGCCGGCGACGGGTCGCCTTCGCCGTGCTAGAGGCCGGTGCTGACTGCTGAGACTACAGCAACCCAGACACAGATTAGTATCATATTCAGACCTCCAAAAATTCAAAACACGGAGGAGGCACGTCTTTGCTATCTGAATCTGACGATGTGTAGAATGACTGCTTGCGTATGGGGTTTAGAATCTGAATGACGGGGAGATGACAACCATTGACCCAATTGGCAAACAGAATAAGTCTACTTGACGATTCATTAATCAATCACAAAACTTGCCAATAACAAAAGATATGCATGTGCTCCTCTGGGGTCGCAGTTAGTAGATGAATCGATACACTGGGCATTCAAACAGGGAAAACTGAAGCCAACGTGCCATCTCAAGGTGCTAATGTGCTATGGTTACAATACCACTCTGGGCAACTGGAGCCAACGCATTGCCTAAAAAATGCTATTCTTAATCTTCATCTGGTATGGTGGAGATTGGGTCCCTATCCACCCTGTGTTTCTTTCGCTTGAGCTTCGGCAACGCCATTATCCAGGGAGGAACTTCACAACCTGAAGATACCAGAACGTTTGCGATATTCCTCAAGAATGGCTTGTCCTCCTCTGTAAAGAATGTGATGGCCTCCCCAGATCTCCCAGCTCTTCCAGATCGTCCTACAATAGATACACATATAAGTATTTTCAGTATCAAGGTGCCTCTACCAGATGCTATGCAGACAGCCAAGATTGCAGACACATTAAAGGATCACTTAAACTTATTAGCAGATCAGAATTCAATTAAAAAGGAACCTAATTGACAAGCTGATGAGGTAGATGTGAAAGGAAACTAATCTTAAAATTCAAAATCAGAAATTCATAATCTTGAATCCATAGGGAGCCAATCAAATGTCGTCAGAGTTCAGACATCTACAATGAGTGTGCACATCAGCCAAAGTCTTACCTATCCTGTGAATATAGGCAGCAACTGACTCCGGAAAATCGTAGTTTATCACGCAGTTTACACCTTTGAAGTCCATTCCCCGAGCAATGACTTCTGTTGCTATCAGTACCCAGGTCTTTCCAGCTCTCAAGTTGTCAACAGCATCCTGACGCTGCAGTAAAGGAAATATAAATTGACAGCTTGTGAGCCTTGATGCAGAAAAACAGCATTACAGCTATAAACAAAATAGCACTGACATTTATGCACTAGCAACAACATTATGCATGCAATACCTGCTGCTCATTCAGGTCTGCATGAATCACATCAGCCCTAACGTCGTCAAATGCCAGTTCTTTGTAAAGCTCTTTTGCCCTCTCTTTGCTTTGAACAAAGATCAATACTGGTGGATTGAGAGACTACAATTCAATAAAAGGTTGATCAACGATAAGTAACAAATTCGGAAATGTGTAATAAAGGGAACTTTGTATTTTGTTCAAATGATTACTACAAGCAGCAGACTAGGTCCAAGCCTGGCTTTTTATTCATATGTGTTGTTAGTGCATAAATGGGTACATAGAGCTGTGGTGGGCTAGTTCAGTATTAGCAACAAAATCTGTGCAGCATCCTTACTTTATACTTCCAATAACTGCAACCTATTTGTGAAATTCATGCAAATACAATTCCACATTTCAATAACTCATTTGGAACTCAAGTATATAGGATATCTGGAGACAACAGAGACACAACCAGATAAGGAATATTAATAAAATACCTCTTGAAAGCTTTGGCGAAGGGCTAACAATTTCCCCCTCTCAGTTCCAGCAAAAATCAACTTTTGCTTAATCAGTGAGGAGGCTGAATTCCTGTCAAGTTGAACAAACAGTGATGAAAATAACAAATCAAACAGGCCTGATTTAGGTTCATATATTAGAGGAAGGTACTCACTTTCTTCCAACAATGATTCGAATGGCATCATGCATTATAGTGCGTGCAAGAGCCTCAATTGAATCAGGCAATGTGGCACTGAACAGAGACCGAATTATGGAAGGATTAGAACAGGCTTCAACAACTGAATCGATCACTTCAACAAATCCAAGCTCAAAAAGTTTATCAGATTCATCCAAGACAAGGTATTCCACACTGCAAAACAAAGTAATCTGTTATTTAGATTTTAGACTACGCTTTACAATACTGAAAGAAAAAATTAAAATATAAGAATACAGGAAACACAGGCCTTGTAATATTTCTAAATCTAAAAAATAGAAAAATAACTGGTAAATTTTCTGAATGACACATGAAGCACTGTAGTCACCTACAAGTGATCATTTTCACATGACATGCTTTGATCTGCACAACTATGCTTAGCTTTAAGCGTTTGGGAAAAAAGTTAGAAAATGGAACTGCAAGTTAACAGACATGATCAAACATAAACCAAAACCCCAACTTCTGAGAAGTGGCCATCAACAAATTGCTTATGGAAACCAATTGTGGTGGGAAACAAAACAACCATTGAAGAAAAAAATTCAAGCTATGATCACAGACCTACTTAAATCAAGGTCCCTTTTCTTTACAGCATGGTCCAAACGAAGCGGGGTGGAAACAAGGATATCACAGTGCATATCTTTGAAATTCCCTGATTTGGAGAGATCTTTGGTCATCAATTTAATATAGTACTTTCTTCCTTTAGCTAACTTCTTGCATTCTCTCACAGTTTGTGCAGCTAATTCCCTCGTTGGGCAAAGAATCACGGCTTTAACACCACCTTTAGACCCTGGCTATTAGAACAATACTCATCAAGTGGCATATCAACCAATTCCAACAGCATAATACGATACTATGAAGACATACCTTAATTTTCATAAGAAGTGGAAACAAGAAAGCCAGTGTCTTGCCAGAACCAGTAGGTGCACAAGCAAAGCATTCCCTCCCCTAGGCAAGGAATGCAAGTTAAATCACCTTAACAGCTAAAACAAGTAAGGGTTTCCAAGGCAAGAGGACTAAATCCAAACAGAGTTCAAACTCACTCACCGAAAGAAGAATGGGAATGGCCTGCCTTTGTATCGGTGTAGGTTCATGAAACCCAAGTTTTGACAAGTTCCCAACCAGATAGGAATCACAACCATACCTAGTGCAAAAATGAAATCAACATAACCACCTTAAACAATTCCACTATAACCGAAGTATACTGTGGTTGAAAACACTAACCTTGAAATCAGTTCTTCAAAGCTCTCAAGTGGTGCTGGAACATTTTGTCCAGCAATGTGAATGTCAAACCTCTTCCTAAGAACTGCAGCCCTCTGCAAAGTGAAAAACCAAAATCAAACTATAAAACTCATATCCAGATGACTCAGTGGTGAGAAACTTTGGAAATCGCAATTGCAAATATAATGCATCTAAACTCCACGCTTCTTTGGCACTACTGTCAATTCAAGTAGGATAACGAAGGGGTCATAACAAAATTTTAGGCTATGGCAAACTTTTCACAATTAATTCTTCATGAGTGGGAATTCAGTCCAACAAAAATTGGGCACATGCTTACATAAATGGGACAAGCATGACAGCATACACCAACACCAGTGCATTACAAAATTTCAATTACCTCGATTTCCCTCTCAATCTCCTTCCGCCGCCTCACAGCCACCGAATCCTCATCCTTCCCTGTCTCCACTTTCTCAGAACGCAGCTCATCATTTTTAGCCGTCAATCCCTTGAACACATTGAACCCCTCCACAGCATCTGCAAAGTACAGCACACGCGGCAGAACGAAATTAGCAACACAATCAGTACCCAAGCGGCAACCACCCGAGGCGAACCAATCGGAACCGAGCCTCACCCGACGACGAGGCGATAGCCGCTTCCGCTCTCTTCTTCTGATTCTTCTTTGCCTTCGCCTTGCCGCTCTTGCGCTTCCGCTTCTTCTCCGGGAACGGCGCGCAGAGGGCGGCGGGTGAGGGAGTCGGGCCCTGATGGAACCGCGCAAAGTCGGCGGAGAAGCGCTTGCGGTTGAAGTGGGTGCCCGCGAAGAGCGCCGACGAGAGCTTCGAGTTCTCCATGGCTCGCCGGCGCCGCCGCTGCGGAGAACCCCTTCGCTTCTAAAACCCTAGGCACCCCCTGCGTCTCTCTGTGGTAGCTGCGGGACCCACCTGCAGTGAGTGGCAAAGTAGAATTGGCTGGGCCCATTCCGCAGTGACGGAGCCCACCCTCCCCATTCCGTGGGACCAACGCGCGTGTGACTGGCTGCCGGGGCGGTCACCATGGGACCCCACAAGTCAGCTTATCTGACAGCCGGGGGCCACCTTTCCGATGACGTCGCGTCCGTTTCCGCTTCTGGTATCCAGTTCTTTGCTTGGCCCCCTCCAGCCCTTTCCCATAGCGCTGCCGTAGAGGGAAGAAGAAATAATTCGGTGCGGCAAATCTCCGCGCGCCACAATTCTCGTGCTCGATTCGCCGCGATGATGATCCCGTGGGGTGGGGTCGGGTGCTGCCTCAGCGCCGCGGCGCTGTATCTGCTCGGGAGGAGCAGCGGGAGGTACCGATCCTTCGCATGTCGTTGTTTTTCTTTTCTCGGCGCGATTTCTGTGGGATCTCTGTGATTTCGATTTGTTTGTTTGGTGCTCAGGGATGCGGAGGTGCTGCGCTCGGTGGCAAGGGCTGGCAGCATGAAGGATTTAGGTCAGTAAGTAACGGGTTAGGGTTTGGTTACTGTATTTGTAGTTGATGTATTCAGCATTTTGGAAGGCTCATTGTTTCATTTAGACTAGTCCTGTTTTTGTGTTTCCTACCGAAGGATAGTGAAACTGAAGTGTGTGTGTTTGTGCGAAAAAAAAAAAATTGGCCGAAGCTTATAGTTGCACAGTTTGATTATACCTGTTGCGACGAATTTAGATTAGTACTCCTTTGCTACTTAGGTTAGCATCCGGGTCTTTTTATATGGTTTTGTTTGCTCGTAGAATTGTATCAGGTTTAAAGTTTTTACACTGAACTAACTTGATTGTGGTTGTATGATTCACACAATTGTCAACTGTTGACTTGCTCAATTGTTTCTTCTGACATTTCACTTTCTTTTTCGACATAAATGCTGATTCTAATGTGGTAGTGTCCAGGAACCAGAACAGTAATATGCTCTTGGCAAAAATGCTTAAATGCAAGTGGGATAAGTTTATCAACTTGGGCTCAGATTTGGCAGTTAGAGCTTGTTTGCAGATTTTTTTCTCAGTATATAATCAATATAAACAACTTTAACATTGTCATGTTTTAATTGGTTAAATAGAAAAAACTTAGATTATGTGTATATTTTGAGAACTTACCAACCAGTTTGGTTATTTAAATTATATTTTTGTGACATGTCTACACAATGTTGGACAGCTGCTATCTTGGACACTGCAAGTAAAGTCCTACCACTTGTAGTTGCCGTTTCTGGAAGAGTTGGTTCAGACACGCCACTTATATGCCAACAAAGTGGCATGAGAGGTGTAATCGTTGAGGAAACGGTAACTATGGAATACATTTGTTCTTTTGTTTGTGGTGATGAGTACACGGGCTGCAAAAAATATACTATTTCTTCTTAAACTTTATATTTTGTAGGCAGAGCAACACTTCCTGAAGCACAACGATGCTGGATCCTGGATTCAAGATTCTGCAGTGATGCTTTCTGTTAGCAAAGAGGTTCCATGGTATCTGGTAATTGACTGTTATAGCTTTTTTTTCTCTCTCTTTTTCAAATACGATTTTCAATTCAGCCTGGGATCAAACTAGCACATTATGTCCCCGAATTTGGGCTCAGACTTGGGATTATAGTAGTGAACCAACTAAGCTCATGGTCTCTGCTTGGATTACCTTAAGCTTTTCTTGTGAGCTTATTGTTTTAACTTGCTGTGTGGATAAAGTCAGCTTCTAAGCTCCAAAGCCAGCCTTGCTAGCTGTGGCTTCTTGTTAGAGGCCAGATTCAAGCCCAAAATTAGACCCTAGCTTAGGCATTTTTGAGCTCCCTGTCCAAAATTAATGATACCTCTGAGCCTAAGATATACCAAATAGGTATTTAAACATTAATTATTACAGCTCAGGATGAAAATGAAAATGGCTATTCCATATTCACTATATGGATCCTTAAGGCAAAAGAAAAAAAATAACTTATCGACAGTTTGCAAGTGGGATGTTTCTCTAACCTTTAAATGTCACTAGGATGATGGAACTGGACGTGTCTATGTGGTTGGTGCTCGTGCTGCAGCTGGTTTAATTTTAACTGTTGCCAGTGAGGTTTTTGAGGAATCAGGGCGGACACTTGTACGTGGAACTCTAGATTATTTACAAGGATTGAAGGTTTGTCTAATCTCATCTTCAACAGTGACAATGCTTAGACAAACATGATTGATGGTTACATAGTAATCCTATAGATGCTCGGAGTAAAGCGTACTGAAAGAGTTCTTCCAACTGGAACCTCTTTGACGGTTGTTGGTGAGGTAGTATTTGCATCACTAATTGATCTATGTTCTGTTGCATTACTTCTTGTTGACATGTCTAATGTATTATTTTGTCTTTTCCTTTTGTTTATTCTTACTTTGTATGAACAGGCCATTAAAGATGATGTTGGAACTATTCGAATTCAGCGACCACACAAAGGACCATTTTATGTATCACCAAAAAGCATTGATCAACTTATCTTGAATCTTGGAAAATGGGCCAAGTAGGAAAATTCGTTAGAACAATCTTTGCCTTAGTTATGGTCTCGTGATGCTAATAGCATGTTGTGACAGGTTATACCGGCTTGCTTCCATGGGCTTTGCAACATTTGGTGTCTTCCTTCTTGCAAAGCGTGCAATACAGCATTTTCTAGAAAGAAAGCGCCGGCATGAACTGCAGAAAAGGTGTCTTAACTTCTAACATCAGTTCCTTTTAGGACATTCAAATGAACAGATCGTTAGAAAAAGTAGTGTCATTCTTTAAATGTTCAGAATCTTTTAATAGGTTTGTCTTTCTTTTTCTGGCTATGGCTTGGGACTTGCATCGTTTTACATCGTTACGTTTTATTGTGTGAGAACTGCATGGTTGATGCTGAGTGGTCTTGTGATTTATGCCTTTCTATTGAAATCAACCCCACATGTGCAACCTGCAGCTAATGTAAACATAAAACTTTTGTAGCGGTTACATGAAATTGAAAATGACAATACTAATACAATAATTCCTCTGATCATAAATATGAAGTCCATTTAGGTTTGTCTTAAGTCAACCCGTTTAACTTTGACCATCATTATCTAATTCGTATGGATTGGCGGCATAAGATTGACATTATTATATTCATTATGAAATATACTTTCATGATATATGACATTGTTATATTCATTATGAAATATACTTTCATAATATATTACTCTTTTCATTTGAGATAATATATTTCAGTAGATATTGCAAGTCAAAATTAAAAAGGTTTGACTTAGGATATATTTAGATGGACTTATATTTGTGTTTGGAGAAAGTACTTAAGTGTGAGTAAACTGTATCTTCTTAACACTGCAACTAGTATTTTCATATTTTGCTTGGTTAAAATGCAACCAAAATCTAAAACAAAATATTCTATTTGCATAATAGTGTTACCACAAACCAACACCCATGCACATGAATGCATACTAAGGTTTTATTGGGCACAGAAGATTCTGATACTATTTTATTTGTATAGGGTTTTTAATGCAGCAGCACAAAGGCAAGCTAGAGAATCTGAAGGTGATTTTATTTTTTTTATAGATTGATTGTGCTGTTTGATTAGTAATGGCCATGTTTAATTAGTATCTTGTATTATTTTGTTCAGGGGGCAATGGTACATCGGACACAGAACCTAACAGTAAAAAAGATCAGTTAGTGCTGGATATATGTGTTATATGCCTTGAGCAAGAGTACAATGCTGTTTTTGTGCCGTAAGTATCATACATCTTCCAGAGCATGACGGTTCATTGTTGAGAATGAACAACCTGATTTTCTCTTTTTCCTCTTACCTTTTCTTTTCCATAATCCCAAATATACTACGCACCATTATGGTTTTCCTGTTTCATGTCAACTAGTTTCTCAATTTCTCAACAACTTGCCTCATAACTTAACAACCACTTGAATTTTGCTAAAAGTGTTAGACAACTCAATAAGCAGTGTTATGTGTGATGCTTCATCATTTGGGTTGGAGCCTGAGCAATGAGTGGAAGTGCAGAAATACAAGTTTTGTTAACATTTTGAGCCCTGCACATTACTAGTTCTGCTATCATTGTTTGCACCCCTAAAAGTTTTCACTTGAAGGAACTCAGCAATTAATAAATTGTGATACAGGTGTGGCCATATGTGTTGCTGTATGGCGTGCTCTTCACATTTAACAAATTGCCCACTTTGCCGGAGAAGAATAGACCAAGCTGTCAGAACTTTCCGCCATTGACGGCAATGTATGATGCTAAAACTGGCATGGGACCACCACGTTGAACTGCTTCTTTTGAAACCAGTTGGTCAACCAAGGACATGAACTGCAATACTGGGTTGAAGTTTCTTCAAGGAGTTTGCTAGCAGAACAGTGTTGCAAGCTCATAGCTAATGGGTGCTCTTGCCTGTAATACTACAATTGTGTACAGAATGTTCTTGTGTAAATGCACCTAGGCTAGCAGCGAGTTTATTGATAATGTGGATGCTTGTAACATTTATCGCTGCCCAATGGGCATTTGTGCAGAGGAATAACAAAGTTGTTTGCGTTGTTAACATTAAATCAATTTTTCTGGTGAATCGAGTGGAAAACCAGCCATGATTCTTTTGTGCCTGGTTTGCTTGGCAGGGTCATAAGAAACAGAAAAGATTTGTAATATGTTGTAGTATATTTTTTTCTGCTCGTTTTGTAACACGTATATATAGGTGAAAACTCCTTGTTGGCACATTATTTTTCGGTCCATTTATGCCTGTTCCTCGTTAATTTGGAGGTGTGCACTGGTGTGCAAACATCAATTTGCTAGATTGTTGCTCTTTCCAAAATTGAAAATATTTGGGTTAATCTGTGCAAAAGGAATACTAGGAAATTATAATAAATAATTTACATAAAGAATATTTTATTACTTAATTTATGCATGTAATACTTTTAATAAAGTCCAATTAATTTTAGCACACCTACAATACAGTCGATGTTGAATGAACAGCTTGCCTCAAAAAAAAAAATAATGGTCAGCCACCAAGAAGGTTTGGCGTATGACGGTGCGAGATTAAAAAAAAAAGATAAGAGGGCTGCTATCTAGAGATTGAACCTAAGGATGGATATGCATTGGATACTACCGATTTTATTGACTCAAAATCAACAAAGATAACACAAGAATTAAAGACCAATATTTTAAATTGGTGGGTTACAGTGGTTTCGTGAACCGCTACCGTGAAAATTACACGATATAGTGCTATCAGCGACTTGACATAGCTGTCGTTAAGTGTCATAATCCGTTATTTAAATGCTAATTTAGACACTCGTGTTTAGTACAAATATCCTTTTATACCAGATTTGAAAAAAAAATTACGCAAGCTTGATCCACTCTTATCTTTACCAAGCTTCTTCACCATAGCATACGGATTCCGTGATCTTCCCACGACCATAACAGCCTGAATCTCATTTGTTCTGTCAAATCATGCACCACTTCTTGATAGTAGTACCTTAACTCTGCTCTCCACTATCATCAGCGATTGGTCTATCTATCTTTCCTCTACCCACTAAATGTACTTTATAATTCGTAAGAGCAAGAATAATAATACAACTAACTGTTTGTTATAAGGATTCTTATAGTCTACCTTTCAGCCAATTAATATAGCAGTTTAGTCCTTTATCAATAATATAAGGTGCATATGTTCCTCTCATAAGATTTCTTGGTTCTTGTGTCCAAGCTGACTACAAACTTGTAGCCCACCTCTCATCTCTCTCATCTTCTCTCTCCTCCACCTCAACATTTAGTCTTCTTGCAACCTGCTATAATACTTACTCTAAATACAACTAACTGTTTGTTATAAGGATTCTTATAGTCTACCTTTCAGCCAATTAATATAGCAGTTTAGTCCTTTATCAATAATATAAGGTGCTTATGTTCCTCTCATAAGATTTCTTGGTTCTTGTGTCCAAGCTGACTATAAACTTGTAGCCCACCTCTCATCTCTCTCATCTTCTCTCTCCTCCACCTCAATATTTAGTCTTTTTGCAACCTGCTATAATACTTACTCTAAATCACAACTCCTTCTCTAACTTTAATACCACGCTAGCTTCTAGACTAAATCTTTAGACCTAATTCTAACCGACATAGCGTGCTCTAAAAAGAAATTCACGCCTCATTACCAAGAGCCCTTTTGGCAGGGCTGAAAAACGGCTCCAAAGCAGGCTCCGTCTGAAGCCCCTGCCAAACGGATAGTACAGTTTTAAAACAATTCCATTCAAGATCAAACCAGCTTCACAATGGTGGTGGAGTCGTAAAACTGGCTCCAACCACTTCGGCCCTGTTTAGTTAGCAAAAAAGTTCCTACAGTATCTGTCACATCGAATTTTCAGACACATGCATGAAGCATTAAATGCAGTTAAAAAAATAACTAATTACATAATGTAACTGATTCATACCAGATGAATTTTTTTAAGTCTAATTAGTTCATGATTGGACATTAATTGTCAAATAATAATGAAATGTGCTACAGTAGCAAAACTCAAATTTTTTCGCGAACTAAACACAGTCTTCAAGCCATTCATGAAAAACAAGGTAAAAATTATTTTGCTAAAATTATTTTTTAAAATAGTTTCAGCTTTACTAAAGAGCTGGAGCTATTATTTTAAAGAGTCGCACTCTTGTCAAACGGGCTTCAAGTAGGTACACATCTATTGGTTACCATACTGCTGGCTGCGACTGGTGGCTGGTGCTTATTTGTTATTTGTTGTGATAGAAAATTACTGCTGATTGGCTGGTAATCAGTACTAGTTTGTTGTGAGAGAAAAATATTATTTGATGGCTGAAGAAGCAGCCAACCAAACAGAGTGTTAGCATCTTCGGCTGCCTGGTGAGATTCTGATTTTCTACCGCCCGGACTGTTATCACTCGGGAAGTCCAAGTTCTGATCTTTATCCAAATCCATACCCATTCCCTGCCAGGAAAGCTAAAGCCGCTGAGGTCCGCACCACTGGGAATCACAATCAGGATCCAGCCGAGCTCCCGCAGAAAACCCTAACCCGATAATCCCCTCCGGCACGCGATTCCCATTCCCAATCCTGCTACTCCCCGCTCGCCGCCGACGTCCTCCGCCTTGGCCTCCGCCGCTCGTGGGGTGAGGCTCCGTGTTCTACATAGCGACACCTAACTGTTCAGATTCGGACGAGGTTTTCACCTTCTTTTTTTCTTCTTTACTTTCAGTTGCTCAAGCGCCAATATTGTCTCATCTCGACGCTCAAAGTGTCAGACAACTGCAGTTGCGGGGCGAAATTTTGTCTTCGCAGGTCTGTTTTATTGCTCTCTCAATTCGTGATGCCATATGCTTTGTATTAGGTTCTCTACTCTGTCATCTTCTGTCGGCACTGTATTTTGTTGCGAGGCATTGTTCGGGTCTGAAGTAATTCAGTAATGTCATGTGCTAATCTACTCGTGCTACGTAATATTATGCACCCAGTCTGAACTGATTTTTGTTGATTTGCTTTGCTTTTTGGTTCCAGGGATGAATCATACTCAAAGCCCCAGAATTGTTCGCGGAAGAGGTAGAAATAAAAGGAAGTGGACAGCAGAAGAAGACGAAGAGCTTGTCAAAGCCTTGTGCCAGGTATCTGCTGATCCTAGATATAAGGTTGAAGGAGGGGGCTTCAAGAACTGTTACTCTCAAGGCATTCAGAGCATTCTTGCGCAAAAGCTACCTGGCCATGGTATTAAAGCGAGCCCTCATGTTGATTCTCGGTTGAAAGTGATGAAGCAGAAGTATTATTCAATCAAGGATATGTTAGCATCGCCAGGCTTCTCTTGGGATGACACAAGAAAGATGATCCAATGTGAAAAACAACGATATGATGAATATTGCAGTGTGTGTTATTCTGAATATTTTGGCACTTGTATATTTTTCATCGTGATATGTTTCTGTTTTGACTTGTTTATTTTCTGCAGGATCATCCTAGAGCCAAGGGTCTGTATGGTGTCCCATTTGTATATTTTGATTCATTTGATGCAATATATAGCAAGGACAGATACAACAGAGAAGGGTTGGAAGGGTCTGAAGAAGCAATTGCTAACATGGAGAATGATGAAAATACAAATGAAATTGGAGATGACGAGGACGAGGACGAGGACGGGATGTCCACAGGAGTATCTGGTCGCTCCTTGGCTGCATTAAGCTCTAAGAGTCAGAAGAAATACAAGCATGATGGGAAAAGGAATATGATTGAATTGAATTGTCCGTCTCTGGACAAGTTCAAGGATGTACATGGTCAGTTTCAGAGTGCCATTCAGCATGTTAGTACGATGGCAGCAGCAATGGAGTTGTTCAAGGATGTACATGATCACTTTCAGAGTGTTGTCCAGCATGCTGGTGCAATGGCCACAGCAATGGAGCGGTTCAAGGATGCACATGATCGCTTTCAGAGTGCTGTTCAGCATGTCAGCACCACAACAGCAGCGATGGAACATTTCAAGGATGCTCTTGATCATTTCCAGAGTATTGCTCAGAATGGCAGGGTGATTGCAGCAGTGGAGTATGGTATTGATATACAAGAGAAGTCAATGTGTGAAGAGCCCCAAAGGAAGGCCAAAGTAACAGCCATTTCTGAAGTACAAAAGCTTGGCTTTACTGGAATTGAAGTGGTCACCGCCGCAAGCATTTTCGCAAAAGAACCAAACCAAATGGACATGTTTTTAGTACTGCCAGAAATCTATAAGAAGGATTACATACTCCAGATGCTCAATGGTATGCCATGCGATTCTCTGATCCTATACTTGGTTTGAACTTTATGGCTGTAAAATTTCATTTAGGATATTTGTTTTAAGTCCACATTGGCATTTGCTGCAGGTTTCAACTTTCTGAGGTATATGTATATGATTGTTAAGCTATTTGCACTAGTTGCTGTTGTTATCAATTTGAGTTTATGCATGTGACTTGTGAGCCATCGGATTTCTCCTAGGAGTGCAACATGCGCAAACTGTAGGGGTTTGGAGCATTAATGGATGGTTCTGCATATGTCATCTTTAGTTTGCTCAAGTTATAAGTGGTCGGTTGCTGCTTGCTTCCGACAGGTAACTGTCAAGATATATGCACGTGAGAATAGATAATTATTTGCTTGTTGATAGTCTTATGAGCACCCCTGTGATGCATTCAAGGATAATTATCAACAATTGCTGACATTGCTGGTTTGTTAGTTCACGTTATAACTCTATAAGGCTATTCCTATATGCAAGAACATTTTTTTTTTGAAAAGCTCAAGAACATTGTATTTAATGTTTTTGTTTATCTTATCCTTCTTATGGTAAAATGTGAACCAGTTTTGTTTGCCTGTCTTTATATTCTTGTTGACAAGTTGCAAATTTGCAATGCTTAATCTCTGATCGCTAGCCAATATTGACATTTATCCTGGAGAGAAGTAATTGGGGGCAATTGTTTTTGTTGCTGCGTAGACGGGGACCAAAAAAAAAGATCTGAACTTCCTGTTGATAGCAAATGAAGCTAACTTGTATGTCATTTTCTGTTGTTTCAGGTGGACAATCTATCCAATATTCAGTTGGTTAGTCGGTATTCCAGAGAACAAGATGGCTAGGAATTTGTGAACAGTTAACATGTGACATTCTTTAGTACTCCATGCATGTGATTCAATTACTGATTTGGTGTGTTAGCATGTCGGCATGTGTCAAGATTTCAAATACCATTCCATGTGTTTCACTTTCTGATGTGGTCTGTCCGCGTGTCAAGATTATTCTAACTTAGCTTCTTAGTGGTGCAAGAATAATCTGTTCGGGGAAAAAGTACCTGTACCTTTCTTGCGAAAAGAAAACTTTTCATGTAACTCCTTTTCTCCAACCAGCCTCCCAGCCCTAGCCCACTCTTTGATTGAAGCATTCCTATGTATTACTGCTATTTCCGTTCTAGTTAAGAGTTAATTAGCCTGCGGTTCTTTGTGGTTTCTATATCACTGGTATTTATTGATCCGAAGGATGACCTCTCCTCTCCAGATAGATGGAACTGAAAGACGACACTTCTGACAACCTGATACCAAGAGTCCAAGACTAACAGTCCAAAAGAAAATTGGGTGGTCCTTTGCATATGTGAAATGTAAGCCGTGGTAGATAGCAACTTGCCATATGTTTTCTGATAGGCCCTTTCCATTCACAGGCAGATCAGGAATTTGAGTTCAAATGACAAATGACAAACTCAACCAGATATCAATTACGCAAAAATATATTAACCAGGTATCAAGCTCTCCCAAACACGCAAAAATAATGAACTGATCCACGACGGCCTTATATTAGCCAATCTCTTGGCGTGCAGGCTTCAGCGAGATTTGTGCATAAGATGGAACAGCGGAGCTGCTGTTAAGCCACATTAACACAAAGCATAACATGATTTCACCTCAAATATAAGCCAGCTTCAATTGAAATGAAACACAGAGGAGGAAAGGAATGGTGCAATTAACTGAAACAGCGATAACGCTGATCTTCAAGTAGCTGGCAGTAGATATCCACAAATACAAACAGAAAATGAAGCGGAAATGTAGTTGAATTGTTCTTTGACAGTATTATTTTGCAATCAAAGAAGACTTCATAGCCTGGATGGTATTACTTCCATGCCCACTAGTTAACCCGCGGAAGTTCACTCCTTTTTCCCAATCCCATGAGACATGTTGTAAACTCCACGGCCCTGTTTAGGAAACAGAGAAACAAATCACCAGGTGAGTGCTGAGTGGGGCGAGAAAAAAAGAAAAGGAGAATAATAAATAGTAATAATAGCCTTAGGGAATGCTGAAACTTACAATCATGAACATGCTGGAGGCAGCAAGTGCAAGGGGGATGGCAACGGAGGTGATCACATCGTAGCGCCCTTTCAGGTAGGTGTGCTTCGTCAAGTTCTGGAAGTAATTCTGCTGCTTGAAGAGCCTCTCACGCGGCAGAAATGGTGCTTCTGTCATCCTGCATTAAAAGAAAAGAAACCTACACGACTTAAATAACACAATGACAAAACTGTTTCGCTAGTCCTCATATTGTAGAGTACGTCTAATGACAGTTATAGTCTGTAGTCACTGATTGTAACAACTGTAAGAAAAAAACATAAGGCCTTTAATCCTCCTAAAATATTTAGTCCACAGACGCTTTATTAGTAGTTTGGCTATTCCTATTAGCACCTATCAGGACAGAAAAGAAATATCGATTCACCTTTACTAATTTTAGAAATTTCTTTTCAAACATCAAAGTACAATTTAGTTGGGGAATAAAACACAACATATCCCATACTACAATAAAACAACTAGCGCAAGTGATCACTCAAGACTAACATGTAGAATGTAGGCTGCAACAGAAGAAAAAAAAAACTTATTGTGGGCAACTCCTTGGCCAACACTCATGGTTGTGGGCAACTCCTTGGCCAACACTCATGGTTGGTCGTGACCAGAAAAGTGTAGGGCAGCACTATACACTAAACTTATTTGAATTTTGTAACCAGACCAAGTTCCAAAGCATGATATGTATGATTTCATGTCTAAGCAAAATCCCATGGGCGCGCTCACACATGCAACAACATTTGAAAGAACCTGCAAGCATATTATGCATCTCCCATCTACCATTTGATCAATGTCAATCACAATGTTGTTCCTATCCATAACCACAGTATCAAAAAACTCTATGGGAAAAAAGCTATATTTTACATCACTTTCACATTCAGTAATGCAATAAACCAAAGAAACGTATTGACATCGCAAGGTAGTAGCAATCCCCGACACCTAGCTCACCATTGACACCACATGGCACAATTCCAGAAGCAAGAACTGGAACCGATAATCCAATCGTACAAGTAGCTAATGTAGACATCAGATCGAACCGGCACCAAAATCGGAGAACACTACATCATCAATCATGCCAGATCGCGGGAACAGAGCCCACCGAGATGCCGCCCCTTCCAACCGATAAACGCATCACGTCAACAGCGATGGAATTAAGGGGGGGAAAACGCAGGCGCGCCAACGCATACCGGCCGGCCGAAGCACACAAACAACGCAGGCGATCCGTTCGGCGCGCCCCCATCACAGGAATGAAACTAAACGTCCTTCGCCCGCTCCCAGTTCGGGGACCCAGCGGCGGGACATGACGCAGGATACAGTCGGGGGGGTGGGGGAGGGGGGGCGGAGGAGGGTGAGATCGACGCATACCTGGCGGTCGAGGGTCGCGACGCGGTGGCCGGCGGCGGAGAGGGTGGGGATCTGCGAGAGGCTGTGATGAGGGGAGGCTGACCTGACCGAGGAATGGAACGAGTCAGGGAGGCCGCGGCTTTTGTTATTTCCCTCGTGGGCTGAATGGGCTAGCCATTTATGGGCTCTTACCAGGCCGGCCTAGTTTCGGGAAAAGGAAAAACTATCTAAGGATTTACATTTAAAAACTTTTTCTCCAACTAGATGTATGCCCGTGCTTTGCTACGGGTGCAATACATAGAGCACAAGTACCATAATTTGATCTTAACATGATTTTTTTTACCCACAAAAAAACATGTTGCTTGATAAAAAAAACAAGCATAAACAAACATAGCATACGAAAATCTCGTACTTGAAGCTTGTAGTTTGGAATTATATAAAAAAAGTACATATGCTTTTGAAGTACATCGTGCACCCCATTGCACATGGTAATTGAAGGCTTCAAAAATAATATGGCATAAGAACATCTCTAGAAACTGCCTAAAAACTATAGAGCTGATCGTTACACAGCTCAATTAAACATGTTCACAAGCATGTTTATGGAGATAAAGACACAAACATCCATTCTACTATCATATAACAGAAACAGTAAATAAATATACCTTGCCCCCTCTACCTTAGAATCAGATTTGCATATCAACTGTAGACTTATCATGGGGTAGTTGAAACAGAGGAAGTCCCCTCTAAAGTCATGATCACTTGGCAGTGTTTTGAAGCTTCACTTTTGCCGTTTGTCCGTGCTGATCAACAACCTCCACATTATAGGCCCCAAAAGGATGACGACAACATCGACCATAACGTTCAGGAAACAGCAAACATCCGTCAAATCCTTCTCTACCAGGCAAAGCAAATATCCTTAAATTAGGTGAGTTCTCATTTATAGCAAAATAATTTAGAGCAGCGATTGTGTGGCATATATCTGTGCGCTCATTTTTCGAATAACATCATCAACAACTACTGCAAATGGTTTGTCTAGTTCATCTATTGAGACTGTATTGCTAGGACTCCTACTGTCATTGCTCAGTTCTTCTACTCTCTAAAACCCTGCACAAGAAAAATGGGAGAACAAAGTAAATAAATTGTCACAACGAAAAAGGTTCATCGATTTCGCAGGAGGTGCTAACTTGCAAAGCATTGTCACAAGAATATGGAAGCTCCTGGATACCTGGCTGAAGTGACATCCCCTTTCAAAACTACTGACTTCTCTTTTTTTCTCTTGTTTCTTCTCTGCAGTACAAAATAATAATAATCAAACTCTAGATAACAACCAGGAAGAACAAAAAAAAATTCATAATTGACATCTATAGAAACAAGAATCAAAACCAGGAAATGGGCAGCATCATTTCGCATCCTTGAAAATTACTGAATTAATATCACCTTGGTTAAAAATCACGCCAAAAGTTTTTCATATCTTGTATATGGAAAAAATGCCAAAAAATTATATCATATCCTAAATTGATAGTAGCTACCTCACGGAATTGCCAGCAGCTAAACATAACATCTATGAATGTTAGGTTAGACAAGGCTTCCATCACAACCGTCTAAACAGGATCTCCAAAACATAGAAGCATCATCCAATCTCATAGTGGATATACGATATAAGGAATAAAGTGATCTGTTACAAGCTTAGAGCTGCATGCTAGTACAATTATTTCAAATGCCTGAGCACTGCTAGCCTAGTAGAGAAGTGGTACCGTCGAAAAATGGTAATCAAGACAATCAACAACATAGATTGAAAGAAGGTGCAATGCATTTAGGTGTTTGAACTTGCATTTAATCAAACACCTAACGTGCGAGCACTAACAGGACAGATGACAGAGCAGCAAGCACAGCAAAATCACCTTGGCGTGGCGAGCCTCCGCACGTACGTGGTGTTGCAGCGGCAAGGCAACCAGAAGACTCGTTCCCTCGTGATGGATCCTGAAGCCACGAAGGGACAGCGTCATCGGAGGGAAAGCAGATAGGCAAGGCTGCGACAGATCGGATCAGCGTGATCTCCGTGGGCACCTACGGAGTGCCACGGCCGATCGGAGAGCAGGTCGCGGCGTCGGAGGGGACGTTGGCCTCGGACTCGGAGGGCCATCAGCGCCGTTGGAGTCGAAGGACGCAGCGGCGTCGGAGTGGTCGCGTGCGTTGCTACGGAAAGGCGCTCCTTCACGGGCTACCGCCGCCGCTGTGGCGTTCCTCATCGTTGTGGGGGCCGTGGTGTGATGGGATGATGCGCAGGGACGGAGAAGCCGCGGCGCGCATCAGAACGGCGGATCTGTAGCGGGGCGGTGTGTCGGGCAGCGGCATGGGCGGCGATTGGGCCGTCGACCGCGCAAGCGGGCAGGCGGGATGGCAACCGGCGGCGCAGGCGGAGGATGGAGGGAAGCGGGGAAAAAAAGGACGGAATTAGTGGCAGGACGATCGCGCGGGGAGCCGGACGGACGAAACGATACGAAGCGAACCGCGCGGGCGGAACGGTACGAAACGGCGGACGAAACGATTGGGCGGAGCGGCAAATGACGACCGAAAAAAACTTACCCTTAGCCTCTTTTTAGTAGTAGAGATAGAGATTTGATTAGCAATCCCGGTTATTTACACAATTAGTATCACACTCTGAACAAGTTCACGTCATGTAAAAAAAATTAAAACAGCGCAGCGTGTAAATACTACACAATCAATGCAAATATACACAGCGTTACGAGTTTTTATCAAAACCGTTGGTGCCCCCGTTAGTATCCAATGGTTTCAAATATTTGTTCCATTAGTATCAGAAGAAGAAAAGGGTAATCAGAAAATGAAGTCAAGACACGGTGCAGACCGCTGCAGAACTTCTTGTGCCATCGTCTGATAGGATCTGCAAAACAAGATACACATACACAGCGAAAGGAGCGTTTGCTTTGCTGAGAACTTCAGATAAGATTCCATTGCGAGGCACGGACATACTGGAGCTCTCAAGACAAGATTACCTTCTTTGCTTCTTCTTTCCACAGATACCACTCAATCAAATCAACTACAGTATACGGTAACAGCCAGGCAGCGCTACGTCGGAACTTCTAGTGCAGTAGAGGGCTTGAGGCGGAAAACAAACATAACAGACATACACAGGTCTTATGCTGTCTGCACTCAAAATCCTGGCAAATATGATGGCAGGCCTCCCAGTTTGGTGCAGCGAGAAGCAAGCTCGGTGTTATAAGGCAATGTCTGTTGTTTTCACTGTGCAGGATGATACTAAACAATCCTTCGAATCATATGTAATTTCTCCAAGAATCAATATGAAGATGTCAAGACAGTCATAATTTATGTCCAGCATCTGCAGCTACTGGATAAAAGCTTGATGACTTATCACTATGCATGAACCAAAATCAGGAAAACGTTGTCTCCAATATCTATGGATACCACATTACTAACAACCAGTGAATATATACGATGATGAAACATGACTGATAGTTCTTTCTGAAAGAAATCGTTCAAAGCCTGTTCCAAATTCTGGCACGGACAATGTACATTTCCAAACAACAATAAAACAAGTAAACAACATATTTACAATACCCAGAGACAACCGAATAGATTGACACTTTCACTTGACATCATCGAACTAGAGAGTTTACAGTTTACACACGTATCCATAGCATAAGCAGAGCAATTAACCAATATTTATTGGCTTTTGTGAGTAATGAAAAGTAAGAAATGTAGAAATACAATTGACACTTCCATACCAGCATTCATGAGTACTCAAGACTTATCATCATCATCCTCGATATCCCAACTCAAGTCCTCATCATCTTCAGCTACACTCAGCCTCTTTCTCAACTCCTTCTGAGCAGGGCTTGGGTCGTGGGTGCTACCCTTCTTTTCTTCATGCTCTCCAAGATCCTCAATCTCATCCCATTCAAGATCCTCTTCCTCCATTGTTCGTTGTCTAGACACTATGGAGTAATCACTATCCTTGCTTGAATCACTGGTCTCATGCTTTGCTGCTTCTTTCTTGTCACCTGATTCTTCAGCATTCGACTTGGAGTGCCCTTCCTTCTCTTCCTCATTCACTACCACCAGAGAGCTACCAATAACCACTGGTTGTGGGTTGTGGCTCATCAGTGTTCTTTGGTACCTCCTTCTCGTCCACTACCACCAAAGAGCTACCTAAAAACCACTGGCTGGGGCTCATCAGCATTCGTCTGTTCCCCCTCCAAAGCAGCCGATTCTTCCAGGACTCTCTCATTTTCCTTTGCTTCCACTTCATGCTGCACTTCTTCTTTGGTCGCCTCTTGTTGCCTTGCTGCTGGCTCTTTTGCATCCTCTTTCTCCTGCTCTTCCTCCTCATCCTCATCATCCACTTCCCAGCTCAAATCCTCGTCTTCCTCCTGAGCGATCACACGCTGCACCAGCTTCGCCCTCGCGTCCTCCTGCTGCTTCAGCCTATGGACACGGTAGAAGTACCTCGCCCAGAACACCTCGCTCTCCACTGTGTCTGGCACTAGCCTGTCGACCATGGCTTCCAGCGCGTCGCTATCGTAGCACAAGGCCTCGATCTCGTCCTTCCTCTCATCCAAACTAAACCCTTCACTCCAAGCCGCGAAGTCCTCTGCGTCCTCGGGATCGGCGGTGAAGGTGGCCGGATCCGCTTGGAGCGCCCGCAGCTGCGCCTCGAAGCGGCTGTACCGGACTTGGGCCCCGGCGGCGGAGCTTTGCTCGGACTCAACGCCGTCAGAGTGCAATCGCTATGGTTATCAGAAAAAAAACCCTTCGGAACAAATCCAGTAAAAGCCACGACTAATAAATATTACTTCCAAAAGCGCATCAACAGCAGTGGAATGCATTGGTACCATCGGCTTCCCAAGGCAAATAAACCAATTAATCTTACACAGCACTGCTGTCGCCTTCCCAATTGTCAGCTTCTCACATAGGATAACATGAAATGGTCGACCAGAAAACGGTGACTTCCATTTTACAGAAGGTAACATCAATCCAATCAACACTTTTACCAGCTTCTAATGCGTCAAAACTAGCTGCTTTTTCCACAATTTCAGTTTCACCTTCCAATACATTGACCTTAATTGTCACCTTCCCAACACATTCAACAGAAACAACACGCCTTGAAAATTTGATCTTGCTATTGCCATCAACAGGCAATTTCTCACCTCCAGAATCAAGCAAGAGGATTGTCTCACGACTAGTTCCAGTGGAGAGTTTGTTGCCAACAGGCATGGGGCATCTGTCAGTGAAACCAGTAGTGAAGGCATTGAATTGACCACGATAACAATCTGGCCATGACCCACGAACAACACGCACAAATATTGTGGCCTCCACAGAGAAAGCAATGTGGCCAAGCTTAAACTCCAGTGTGCTAAGCTTGCTAGTGTAAGAACAGTTGAATAGGTGCGAATATCTGGTGGCAAAGCGTCTTAATGGCGAAACTAGGAAGCTCAGCTGCTCATCCTCAGACTCGGTAGCACCCTTTATTTGAAGGTCGACCTCGATGATCGCAGGATTCAATGCAAACATAACAGCACGGGTAGGACCTGCCAGTACCAAATATGGATCCTGCATGCAACACCATAATTTCAAATTGGAAGGACAGAATGTGTGAATATTGAGCAACACAATCAAAGTAACTGTGTAAGAATCGCAAAATGAAAGCATAAATGATGTAGCTTCATACATCAAAGATGGGAGAAGCATAACATAATACATCAGTGACAGAGAATATGGTATTTGTTCTGCACAAACATAGTCACTAAAGATGTCTTACAAAATTTATCTGCCAATCCCTAGCAAATAAGGCTGAAACATTTTTTGGCATGAATTTATGAAAATGCCAAAAACTATAACGCGCGGTCGAGGTACAACAGAATGGAGTCAAGAGGTCTACCAATGCATTGTGGGGAGCATGTTAAGGGACCATAGTTCATAAGGGTGCAACAGGGTCAGGTTACATTGCACTCATCCCTAGGCCCCACCTATAGTTGACACTGTGTCCTAAAATTGAGGCAAGGGCTTCAGTCCATGCCCTGAATAAGTGATCAGTTGAACCTGGCTTGTGTTGTCCTACAAAATGGTTATTTGACTTATTTTCATAGCATGCATGTCTCTGATCAAGCCCAAAGACATCACTGATTTTTATTATATGCATTCCTCTTTCTTGATTACACATAGGTTGAGCTGCTGATTCCAGTGCTAGTAAAAAAGTAAAGTAACGCATGTGCTAGATGGCAACTCCTAGGAAGCAATGAAACATGATCACTGTAAACAGGATCTCTTTTACAAGCCACCAAATGTGATCTATGATCATATCCAATGGGCAGTGCAACATAAACAAAATTCTATGCATGCCTTCACAATAATGAGATTTCAGAAGGGCAAACAGGTCAATGGGAAAGGTAAAAAATTATGAGCTGTGTTAGGTAGCACAGCTGGAGACAAAACAGTCGTGTTAGCTGCCCAAAACAATGAATACAACAACAACAAACAACAACATAGCCTTTTTTCCCAAGCAAATTGGGGTAGGCTAGAGATGAAACCCGAAAGAAATAAGTTCAAGGTTCAGGCACATTGATAGCTAGTCTCCAAGCGCTCCTATCCAAAGCTATCTCTTTAGAGATATTCCAATCCTTAAGGTCTCTCTTAACCGACTCATCCCACGTCAGTTTAGGTCTACCTCTACCCCTCTTTACATTATCGACCCGCTCAAGAACCCCATTACGCACTGCCCAAAACAATGAATGATGCGTAAAAAATGCTACAAACCTTTTCGGTGAGGGTTTGGCAGTTCTCTCTTTTGCGGTGGAAGATAATATTGCGATTGTGATCAACTGGGTCGCGAATGGCAACCATACCAAACACATCAAGCGGCAACTGTAAGGCCCCTCTTGTTGCAGCAAGTTTCACTGAGAAGATCTGTAGAGTATCCATGTAGGCAGGAAACTCCTCCACAGGTTTGTTTGTGAAACGCATGGAGGGGATCTTGGCTGCAAGCAGTTGTAAAATATTTTAAAAGGATTAAGATCGAGTAAAAACAGAAAATGCAGCAGTGACGATCAAATTTTAAAACCATCCAATCTAACTAACATCAGATGCTAGAAACCCATAAATCAATATGTGCTACAGAGCCAAAATAATCTAATCTAATTATATAGCAAAAAGCAAAATCCAACAATCAGGTCATACAGCACAAAACAAATAGGACGGTGAAGAACATAGCAGATCTTGTCACAAGTTGTCAAGAGATATATGGCTAAACTGGTATTATTCTATTATAGTACTAAGAAAGGGACAAAGTATTATTCTATTATCAAGAGAGATACAAACAAGATTTCTTAATGGAGAACAAAAGCAAACCAGGCCTGATGGTGAACTCACTGGTGTCCTCAAATGAACCGTAGAGGCCAGACCATAGTTCGTTCCAGGAACAGCGAAACTGGCGAACAGTCATCCAGTGTGCCTGGTCATTTGGCCCAATCACCTCAAGTTCTGGTGTCTCATGCTCCTCCGAGTGCCCCTCTTTCTCGACTTCCATCCTCCTGAGCGGCACCTCAGACTCTAGAGACTCTGGCTCCCCGGTCTGCCACAACTCACCACCCAAACAAATGAAGGATGCCAGCTCCGTCTTCCCTGGCGCCTTGAAATTCAGGGCATCTTCATCCATCTCACTCGGCTCCCCGAAACTCAGGGCATCTTCTTCCATCTTACTCGGCGCCCCGAAACTCAGGACATCTTCTTCCATCCGATTCTTTTTTTTTGCGGGTTCTTCGATCCGATTCGACGCCTTGATATCGCATAAACCCACCTGACCGCCCCTGTCCCCATAACGACTCGAAATATAACTACTATAGGCTTCTTCAGAACACGGACCATGAAGCTCCCAATCCTTCCAAATCTTCGTCTCCGCCAACAACTCCCTCCTCCACTCCCGATTCGAAGTCAGCTCGGCCAGCAGATTCTCCTCTTTCGAGTCCTTGTTGCTCATACTAACCTTGTCGTCACCTTTACGGCCGCTCATCCTGCCAAACACCCTCCCTCCGCGGCTCGGCTTCTCCCACACGACCACACAGCACGGGGACGGCAAGGGCAACCGCCGCCGGTAGCGCTCTGAGCTTGGCTAGGAAACCCTAGATCTGGTCTTCGATGTTCTAATAGGTTTGCGTAGCGCAAATAAATAGAACAAACTAAACCCGGAGGGAGAACTGCGCCGGCCAACGAAACGCTCCCGTGCCGAGGAATGGAATGAGTCAGGGAGGCCGCGGCTTTTGTCATTTCCCTCGTGGGCTGAATGGGCTAGCCATTTATGGGCTCTTACCAGGCCGGCCTAGTTTCCAGGAAAAGGAAAAACTATCTAAAGGATTTACATTTAAAAACTTTTTCACCAATTCGATTAGCAATCCTGGCTCTTTACACAATTATTATCACACTCTGAACAAGTTCACGTCATGTCAAAAAAAAAAAGTAAAAAAGCGTAGGGTGTAAATACTACACATTCAATGCAAATATACACAGCGTTACGAATTTTTATCAAAACCGTTGGTGCCCCCGTTAGTATCCAATGGTTTCAAATATTTGCTCCCCTAGTATCAGAAGAAGAAAAGGGTAATCAGAAAATGAAGTCAAGTCACGGTGCAGACCGCTGCAGAACTTCTTGTGCCATCGTCTGATAGGATCTGCAAAACAAGATACACATACTCCATTGCTTTGCTGAGAACTTCAGATAAGATTCCATTGCGAGGCACAGACACTGGAGCTCTCAAGACAAGATTACCTTCTTTGCTTCTTCTTTCCACAGGTACCACTCAATCAAATCAGCTAGACGGTGACAGACAGGAACTTCTAGTGCAGTAGAGGGCTAGAGGCGGAAAACAAACATAACAGACATACACAGGTCTTTTGCTGTCTGCAGTCAAAATCCTGGCAAATATGATGGCAGGCCTCCCAGTTTGGTGCAGTCAAAAAGCAAGCTCGGAATCATATGTAACTTCTCCATGAATCAATATGAAGATGTCAAGACAGTCGTGATTTATGTCCAGCATCTGCAGCTACTGGATACAAGCTTGATGACTTATCACTTATGCATGAACCAAAATCAGGAAAACATTGTCTCCAATCACCCTGTTCGCTGTGCTGGTGCTGGAGGCTGTTACTGGAGTGGTGTGAGAGAAAAATACTGCCAAAGGGCCTCTACCTGAGATGGTTAGAGGAACCCAGCGGCACTCCTCAGGTCCTGGGTTCGACTCCCCGTGGGAGCGAATTTCAGGCTGAGGTTAAAAAAATCCACTCGCTGGCCCTGTGTGCCAAAGCACTGGTTGTGAGCCGGCCCCAGGTCGGCCTGAGGACCCTTACATGGCCCAGGCAGGTAGTCCCCAGGGGTTACGTCTCCCAGTGTCAGGGCAGGGCCAGGGTTCGGGGATTTTCTCGGTCGGGGAAGCCGAGTCTTCTCTTAGATAATACCGGTGGGGCGGTCTTTCCCCACCCGGCCGAGTTTTTTTTTGTGAGAGAAAAATACTGCTGGCTAGCTGGTGGCTGCTGCTGGAATAGTGTGAGAGGAAAATACTGTTGGCTGGTGTGTAGCAGAACAGTACCAGCTGCTGCTGGAATAGTGTGAGAGGAAAATACTGTTGGCTGGTGTGTAGCAGAACAGGGTGAATATCTATGGATACCGCATTGATAACTACCAGTGAATATATACGATGATGAAACATGACTGATAGTTCTTTCTGAAAGAAATTGTTCAAAGCCCGTTCCAAATTCTGCCACGGACAGTGTACGTTTCAAACAACAATAAAACAACATATTTACAATACCACAAAGACAACAGAGTAGATTGACGCTTTTAGCCAATTGCCACTAGACATCATCGAACTAGAGAGTTTACAGTTTACAAACGTATCCATAGCATAAGCAGAGCAATTAACCAATATTTATTGGCTTTCGTGAGTAATGAAAAGTAAGAAATGTAGAAATACAATTGACACTTCCATACCAGCATTCATGAGTACTCAAGACTTATCATCATCATCCTCGATATCCCAACTCAAGTCCTCATCATCTTCAGCTACACTCAGCCTCTTTCTCAACTCCTCCTTCTGAGCAGGGCTTGGGTCGTGGGTGCTACCCTTCTTTTCTTCATGCTCTCCAAGATCCTCAATCTCATCCCATTCAAGATCCTCTTCCTCCATTGTTCGTTGTCTAGACACTATGGAGTAATCGCTATCCTTGCTTGAATCACTGGTCTCATGCTTTGCTGCTTCTTTCTTGTCACCTGATTCTTCAACATTCGACTTGGAGTGCCCTTCCTTCTCTTCCTCATCCACTACCACCAGAGAGCTACCAAAAACCACTGGTTGTGGCTCATCAGTGTTCTTCGGTTCCTCCTCGTCCACTACCACCAAAGAGCTACCTAAAACCGCTGGCTGGGGCTCATCAGCATTCGTCTGTTCCCCCTCCAAAGCAGCCGATTCTTCCAGAACTTTCTCATTTCCCTTTGCTTCCACTTCATGCTTCACTTCTTCTTTGGTCGCCTCTTGTTGCCTTGCTGCTGGCTCTTTTGCATCCTCTTTCTCCTGCTCTTCCTCCTCATCCTCATCATCCACTTCCCAGCTCAAATCCTCGTCTTCCTCCTGAGCGATCACACGCTGCACCAGCTTCGCCCTCGCGTCATCCTGCTGCTTCAGCCTATGGACACGATAGAAGTACCTCGCCCAGAACACCTCGCTCTCCACTGTGTCTGGCACTAGCCTGTCGACCATGGCTTCCAGCGCGTCGCTATCGTAGCATAAGGCCTCGATCTCGTCCTTCCTCTCATCCAAACTAAACCCTTCACTCCAAGCCGCGAAGTCCTCTGCGTCCTCGGGATCGGCGGTGAAGGTGGCCGGATCCGCTTGGAGCGCCCGCAGCTGCGCCTCGAAGCGGCTGTACCGGACTTGGGCCCCGGCGGCGAAGCTTTGCTCGGACTCAACGCCGTCGGAGTGCGCGGAGACTGGGGCGGCCGCGGCGGCGGCGACCTGGGAGAGCGCGTCCTTGCCCTGCGCGACGATGTCCGCGAGCCCGTCGAGCGCGTGCGCGGACGACGGGAGGTCCCGCGCGGCGCGGGCGGCGGCCTCGCGGAGCACCTCGGTCTCGCGGCGCAGGCCGGTGCCGAACTCGGCGAGGTCGCGGCGGTAGGTCTCGAGCACGGTCTCGGACTGCGAGGTGAGCGTCTTGAGCAGCCCGCCGAAGCCCCATCCGCCGCCGCCGCCAGCGGGAGCGGGGGAGGCGGATCCGGACTCAGGCTCCTGCTCCAGCGGCGGGGAGGCCGGGTCCGGATCGGGCTCGGCGAGGATGGACTTGAAAAAATCCATGGGGGATTGGAGAGACGGGGAGGGAGGTCGCGGTGGATTTGGCCGCGGAGAGCAGTCTCGGGAAAGGCAAGTCGCTTCGATTTCGTTTGCGGGGAGCACGGGTTGGATGATTGCCGGAGTCCGGAAGCCTGGAACGGACGCATTCCTGCCGTGCGCCGTTCCGCGCTGAGCGGCTCGTGCCGAGCTTCCTCTTCTTCTCATTTTCGCTCTTGTTCACGCAAATTTCAATGTTGTCACTGCGTATATTCACTATTTTGGTTTTGTATTTGGGTGAGTT
The DNA here is from genome assembly GCF_016808335.1 of Panicum virgatum. NCBI lineage: Eukaryota > Viridiplantae > Streptophyta > Magnoliopsida > Poales > Poaceae > Panicum > Panicum virgatum. The sequence goes on along the minus strand of NC_053137.1, from coordinate 65,967,627 downwards.
TTGAAAGATCATTTTAAAGCACACCACACATAAGCTATACAACTGTTTACTGATAAAATATGCTCATAATATATATATAGTTTCATCTAAACATTCATTGCACATTTAAACATTTGTTATTGTCTTTTAATGTTTTCAACCAAGTGTTGGCAAGATGATATATAAAAAAGAGCAAATGACTTCGCTAAAATTTCGGTAACTATTGCCAACTAAAAGTAAAGGATGATAAAAACGTAAGAGTTTGTCAGGTAAGTGTAGAGTGTAGACCATCTAATTTTCCTTTAGACAAGATTAATATGACATGTTTTTTATAAATATAAAAGTTTTGCATAGTTTTATTGCCATGATCAAGATAAAATCATCAATATATAAATTGCGACTAATCACAAACCAAATATTAGTTTAACAATATAAGCTATAGGTTTATTAATCATACAATATTAAATTAAATTATATTAGTTATATGAATTGCTAAGACGAGACTCCATTAGTATTATATAATTGGATCTCACCCGTCCAATGAGAAATCTAAGGGCCGAAATCAATGGAGACCATCACAAGTGATTTTGGTCTGTTCATTTCCTCCCGTCAGCAGTCTCCCCTAAAACCCTCGCCGTCGAGCTCCCGGCTCCGCCGCCGTCGCCATCGCCGTCCGGTAAGACAATTGAGTGATGGCTTTGGCTCGCCTCGGGCAGTCTCTTGCCCGCCTCCCCCAGCGCCCTCTCTACCTCCCTCCGACGCCGCCGCTCCTCCTCAAGTAACCCCCTCTTCCTCGATCCTCATCGACTCGTTCTAGATCTCGATTGATTTCTGCAACGCGGATGCGATGATTCTTACACCCGTTTCCATTTCTGTTTCAGAGATTACCATGCCTCCGTTGTACGATCCTTAGCTGAGACCCACACAGGCGCATGCTTAAGAGGTGATCTGTTGATGGCTTGCTTCCTTGCTTGTCGGTTCCTGTTTCAGTCCTGCATGGACTTCATTTCAATCAGTATATCTGATGGATGATATGGTAACTAGGTTTTGCAAGCCTGACATACAATGCCAGCAGCATGATTGGCCACAAGCTTGGCGGGCCATCGCCAGTCCACATTGTGAAGGTTTGAGTTATTGAGTGTTCTGCATTTAGGAATTTTAATAATTCTTACTCAATTTTGGTTACAAGTTTGAGTTTGTGCAGGCTCTGGATCTTTTTGTCCATCTGGATCATACTAGACTGATGTCAACAGCAGCAGCATCACAGCAAAACTTGCCGTCTGCTGGTGCCCGAAAGGTGTGAGGACGTTCTGATTTACTTCTGTTGTTCTCTCCAATTGGAAGAGTACCAGACTAAGTGTAGTTACGTTTGTTTCATTTGTGCAGGTTAGTCGGAAGATTGTCATGATGAGTCCTGGTTTTGTATATGAGCCGTACAGCCCTCGGGAGCGCATTCCCTTCTGGAAAAGGTTATTTTTCTTCAATACGTTTTGACGATGTGTTTTTCTCCTTAGAGAAATCAGTATATGGTGCTCAATGCATATTCCTACTCATCTGGCTGTGTGGGAAACATCTGCTAGTGTACATAGGTACCATTAAGCCAATAATAGTTCAACCTGCCTCAAAAATTTGGAAGTTGGAACTATGTTTGATAGTTTCTGCTAGGGTGCAGGGGTATTGGAACAACATAAATTTGCTACATCCATGGGGCATGCAATGTATTGCAAATTAATTAGTTTTTGGACATTAGCAAGTGCTTCAACACTCGAGTGCGACCTGCAACTTGTATTACAATGTATTTCAGAATCCATTAAAATTGTAATATTTCTGCTTAGGACTAGAAGGTTTTGTCGTGGTTTTTGTATTAAAATTGTAATATGATTGCGAAAATATCTACTATCACGAATATACACAATTAAGCATTTATAAAACATTGTAGATACGGCTTAGTTTTTATTGGAGGAAACATAAAAAGTAAGATTCTTTGACTAAACAAACTGAAGACATCTGCAATGAGCAGGGGTATTCTAGACACTTTCTTTCTACATTTTCAAATTTCATATACTCATATTAATATGGGGGGATAACAAAAAGTGTGAGTAGAGTTATTTTTCTGGCTATTCCAGCATTAAATACTCAATATCACTGCCTTAGTTCCAAAAAGTTCAAACCTTTTGGTGTAATATGATCTTACAGCCGCAGACGTTTCTTAAAATAATTTCTATTGTATGATACAACATACAATAAGGCGATGCTATACGGTGCTGAATGTTGGCCTACAAAAAGGCGACATGTCCAGCAACTGAGTGTAGCAGAGATGCGGATGTTGCGGTGGTTTTGCGGGCACACAAGGAGGAATAGAGTCCGGAACGAAGTTATTCGGAATAGGGTCGGAGTAGCACCAATTGAGGAGAAACTTACCCAGCATCGGCTGAGATGGTTTGGACATGTCCAACGAAGGCCTCCTGAAGCGCCGGTGCGTAATGGGGTTCTTGAGCGGGTCGATAATGTAAAGAGGGGTAGAGGTAGACCTAAACTGACGTGGGATGAGTCGGTTAAGAGAGACCTTAAGGACTGGAATATCTCTAAAGAGATAGCTTTGGATAGGAGCGCTTGGAGACTAGCTATCAATGTGCCTGAACCTTGAACTAATTTCTTTCGGGTTTCATCTCTAGCCTACCCCAACTTGCTTGGGAAAAAAGGCTATGTTGATGTTGATGTTGATGTTGATGTGATACAACATAACTTCATTATTTTAACTTTGATTTGTTCTATATTAGATGGTTCACATTAAGTGGCTGGAGAAGGACAAAGGAGGATGTCATTTTGGAGGTACTAACTCGTCTTTACAAAAACTACTGCTGCTAAAGCTCTTTTCTTCATTAGTTACTTTTGGTTTTTCTGGTGATTAGGTTTGATGTCAATTCGTTCTTTCATCTTTTTTCAACCATTCAGTTTGGGGTTTGAAATCCAAACCCTTAGTTTTCTTTGGTAGGACATTGCACCTGTGTGTCACTGATCAAATCAACCTAGTATATACTGTGAATAGTATTGAATGGTTATTCAACAGGCATAATATTGTTTGTTTACATTAAGATAAAATGCCATAATATATTATCAGAAATCTATAGCTGTTTGGATGTACTGATTTAGGCTCATAAAACTTTGGGTTCTTTTGACTTGTGAAATTTGCATGCCACATTGGTTTATGCTGTATATGACAAAGTGATGTGATTAAATATCTTAATTTTGATCCAGTCCTATCGCCACTTAACTTTCCACGATTTTGTTTTCATGTATGTAGATGTGAGGATGTCAGATATTTGATTTGATTGGTGTTTAGCTATTTTCCTTTACCCTATTATCTTTCACCAAATATGTGCTTAGTAGTTGGATGCCTTGACAGATGAAGAACGCATATGCTGTATCAAGGTTGAGGAAGAAAACTGGGTATACCAAAAAGCAATTCTATGATCAAGCATTAAACATATACAAGGAGGTATATTTATCAGTTGGAAACAGCTCACATATTTTAAGCAGTTAAGACTGCATTGGTGTGAGTTTCAGATTTCCTTTATTGTATGTTGATCTGATTCTAGGTTTATGCAGTGTTTAAATCCTTGGAATAAGAAATAATCCCTAACTTGTGCAGGCCAGTATAGTTTCATGAATAAGTCAAGATCAATGTAACTAGATAGGTTTATTAGGTATTAGCAGATCAAGTGTCCAAATTATTGATCTAAGTGCATTATGTTATGACTCATTATTTGCTAGTTCTAATAAAGTTATGACTTTTTATTTGCTACTTCTATATTCTAATTATTAATAATAAACCACCTAGACACATTGTAGTAATAACTAGTGATGAATTAGACACTGTCCTTATTATATTGTTTGGATGACTTGCAGGGCCTTTGCAGCCTTTTTACCATGTTCCATTTAACATTTCTGTCCAATGCTGTCCTTAATCTGTTGTCAGCTGGTGTATTTTTTTTCATCTTTTGGATTGCAATAGTTGCAAATTACAATTTTTCTTCTTATGTTATCTTACAGCATGATCTTTCATCTGTTGAACACATAGCATATGTAACTTGTATTAACAGTCTAATCATTTTTTAAACATGAAGCTATATAATTTTACCCTTCCAACTGTTGAAAGAAATGGTGTCCTCCATGAATGATGTTTATATGATGACACAGTTACACATATTGAAGTGATTGCTGGATGTCGCCTTCTCTCGTCTTTTACTAAACATGTGCCAATTGTCATTTTACCATTGCAATTTATACATCCCTCCCTGTCACCCTCACTTTTTGAAATATGTCTTTCTAGAGATAATAGTACCTCTTAGCACAGAAAGTACATAATATGGTCATCAAGCAGCACTATCATCGCATCATTTCCATTTCTCTCGTGCTACTGCAAGAACCCAGCATAATATTTACTAAAAGCAGAGTTCAAATTGCACAATGTAAATTATTCCACATGGAATCTGTTGACATTGTTCAATCTACTTGATTCAGGTTAACACTCTAATGGCACATGGAGACGCGCCGGCACTCCGGAAAATTCTGACAGAGAGGATGCATTCTGTAAGTTTTCAACATTTCATCAATCTATGCTAGATAATGTTCAAGGACTTTGCTGTTTATTGTTTCCTCTCTTTTTGGCTGAAGACTATAAAAAATGAACTAAAGAGAAGGCAATCCAAGTGGAGTTCTGTACATTGGGAACTGGTGGAGCCTGCCGTGAGTATCAGAACTTTGAGGGCTCGCATGGTAAGCTACTTCTGTTACACTTAAATTCTTTTTTTAATCTAATAATTTCTGTCCGGTAAATTTGTAGTTGTTATACTGTTTTTCCTGATCAGTTGAAGTTTTATTTGCCTTGCAGATTGGCCTCGATAAGAAAGACCTGGATAAAGGTTTTGTACAGCTTACACTTGAGTTCGTCACCAAACAGGTTTCATTCTCTCAGGCTTCTAAGTCCTTATGTTTAAAGTGCAGTTCATATACCTATCTTTTGTCTGTGTTTGAACTATTTGCTTGATGCTGAACATGATTCACTGATATTTTTCTATCTATTTTATTTATATCCATCCTTTTCGAATTTATTTCCCTGTACTTGTAAGGACTTGTATTTTCATCAATTTCCCTGTACTTTTAAGTAATGATCTTTATCTTTAAAATGGACATATATCTTGTCTACATAGAATAAGCATGAGAGCTGTGTACCTTTGCAATATCCATGTTTTATTTTTACCTGTACAATCCATTACTGTTTTGATGTTGATTTTTTGTGTTTTTCTTTGTTCTTGACTTCAAGATCTACTCTGGACACCTCATTGGTACCCAACATGTTGCACTTGTATGCATCATTCAGTTGTTTGCCAGTGTTTGCATGTATCTACCTGACTCTGCAGTTTAGATTGGTCTGAGTGCCTGCAGTACCTTTTCTTTTTTTAAACGAATTCTGACCTTCATTCTTTATGTGTGTATCGTTAAAGTAAGGCATCGAAGTTCACATTCCTATAATAACTAATAAGCATCAAAATTAGAATATCTAGAACTACATTGGGAACACAACGGCAATAGTGAGTTTGTTTTCTTAGATACTCCCCTCTGTTGTGCTATCAGTACCAGTGGATATCTCAAAACTGTGGAAATCTGTTGTTTTGTGTACTTCATTCACATATTCTGACCAATCTTTATTATTATTTTTTTAGAAATTTGAAGCCTATAATTCAAAGGGTGAGGTTGTGTCTGGAGACAAGTCAAAGGAGGTAAATTATATATGCCAAAACATTTGAAACAGTGGTCTCAAACAAGTTAGAAAGAGATTTGCTAGTATACGAACAAAATTTAATAGTTCCCTGATTAATTTTCTCAGGATGTCTTTCTTGCTGACCTACATTATTTTACTGGTTGATACACGTCATGTATGCTAGCATTACAGTAACGTCAACTTGTCAAGCTACACTTGGTCAAGTGTTGAATGTATTTGCTGTTGTGTTGAACGTATTTGCTGTCAGTGGTGATGGATATAACATATAACTAGAACCCAACTTTTTCCCACCTGCCGGCCCATCATATAGTTAGTTGCAGGAAGCCGTAGCTTAGAAAAGGAGCTGAACCAAAATTACCATTTTAGCCAAAAACCAGCTAAGAACTGGTTGATACTTTTTAGGTGGTTTCCGTGTAGTAACAGTTAACTATTCAATACTAGATTGACCTAAGCCATCAGATGATTTTTCTGCGCACCTATGATTCAACAGTACAGTGGACAATCAGTTTTAGTTTACTTAGGTAGCTAGTTTACCCTGACCAATTCTATCCAACCGGTTACCTTACCATCGCTTATCAGGAAGTCAAATATCAAATGGATGGTTTAACAAGGTCATGTTACAATGATTAGGGTAATATGGCTATTGATCAATCTGAGCCATTAGATGAAGTAAAATTGAATGGATAGGCTAGTCATGTGTATAAAATGGTTGGTTGATGTAGGAGGGAAAGCTAGGGTGGTTTCTATATTAGTCTACATATAATTTTTTTTATAATTCAGAGTTAGGCTTTTGTAATTCGAAGTTAATTAAATGCTACAAGCAGTCTTACAGGATTAAATATTTTTGTAGGTACTCGTGAAAGACATATGGGTGTTTGAGAGATCACTTTTTCATCCTGGAGCATATTGGCGTGTATGCGGAAGGATTACTCTGTAATAGTATCTGTTTGGCAAGGACATTTCCGTTCTGAATGAGCTGAACGGATCATTTTGGTTGCACAAATGGTTCTCAATAAATTTTTGCCCTAAGCTATTATTTCTCTCCAGTCTAACTGATGTCTAACAGGATCGTCAGACACAGATATAGTGGTAGTCTTTATATTTTGTTCTCTTTCTTTATGATTTTACTAGCATAAAACAGTGTTGTCTTCACGCTTTTGTTAGAGAACTACCTTGGGTGCGCACTGACCCCTTTGAAAGGACCATCCAATGTAGCAACAAAGTTCGTGCAATATGAGGTGACGTTGTCACAAGTAAACACTTGTTCTACCCCCCTTCTAGACGTTTGCCAAATGCTGTGTACATCACAGTTGATCAGAAGATGATGGTACCGTCAGCTTTTGTTCTTAATATGTTCATGGTAATCATGTGCAGTTGCGTTCCTGCAGGCTGCAAGTTTGCTTCACTTCGTGTTCAACTTTTTGGTTGTAGCGAAGCTAGGGGAAGCCTACCCACTTCTGTGTAACTGTCGTGATTTGGTTATCGTTTTGCCGAACATTCCTCTTGCTTCTGGGCAGCAAGTTTCACCTTCTCATTGCACGGTTGCCGTTTCTTTTGCCGTGAGGATTGTTTTGGTCTCTTCGCTGGATTTAATTTATAGAGTGCTGTTACTTGAGTAACGTCTTGTGCATCCAGGGCTTTGCAGAGTGGTTGCCTTTCTATTGATCAGCCTTAGCATTTCCACTTGCCCCCATGGCCAGGGGTGCAGTGCAGGTGGAGCTGAGCCGGCTGCGTGGAGGAAGGAGATGACATGGGGGAAGAGATCAATGGACTGGACCCCATCCATGGCAATTGTTTACTGTGCTGAGCCATTGGCCTCTGACCAAGTTTTCCTGACGGGCTGCCTCGAGGAACACGGGAGTTGGATGATATTCCTGCGAGGATTATACTACTCCATACATGATGTATGCAAATCTCATCCAAAATACTTGACGGATACGATGGTTTAGCAGACAATTAGATTGTCGCTATCTAGTTTACCATCTTTTTCACGCCCAATTTTATTTGTGGTTCTTATTTCATTTGTAAAAAAAATAATAGGGGCATTAAGGAACCGTGATGCCTCTGGCCCTGCTGACGCAGTGTGGGCGAAGCACACCCGTTGACCTGGGCACCTGACAGCTCGGTTGCACGAAAACAAAGCCCCCGTCCCAATCAGCCTCGCAGTGTCAACGGCTTGCTAAACTACTACGGCTGCGGGCTGCGGCTGCTGCTCGGCGCCCGGCTGGCTGAGATGTCCTCCTGCCCGCACGGCAGCGCGCGGCCGGGCCTGGACAGCGCGTGGCGACGACGGCGCCGCGCTCCATTGGCCCGTCGGGGCCGGATTGGTAACGTGGGCGATCGCCGTCGCTCGGGATTAACATAAGCGCGCGCCGACCCGGCGGATTATTTGTTAACGACTCGAATGACAGCGGGAGTTGCGGCAGGACCGGGAGCGATGAACAGGCGCGCGCGGTGCTGGTACCTGGGGGAGGTAGACGAAGACGACGACCTGCGCGCGCGCAAGTATTTCCTTGCGTGCGGTTTCGGTGATCGCGATTCGCCGGCGACGCAGAGAGGTTATATAAATATGTATATATATGTATATGTATATGTATGTATATATATAAATTAATGGATTCCTCAACGGCCACGGGATGAAGGAAGCGAGCGAAGCGACGACTTTGGGAGGGCGACGGTTATGGCAACAACCAACCAGTAGTGGTGAACTGAAAGATGACAAAGGCAACGAATCGATGCCAATAGAACCATCGTCTCAAATCAATGATCCAAATGACAGCGCTGTGACGAAACCACGTCGTGTTCTACAGCCTACAGTACCAGCCAGTATGCAGCGAGCAACAATGGATCGGAGCATATAAAAGGCGGCGGCAAGGGAGGCTGGGAGAGGGAGCTGCCGAGCTGGGCGTGCAGCTACCGACCGGTGCGGGGGCGGCCAGGCTGTGGCGAGCCAACTGCGCGCGGCTGGCGGCGACAGGGCCCCGACCGCGGCAACCCCCGCGCCATGCTTTTCCCGGAGGGACAGCAACACAACAAGCGGCGGGCGCGGCAGCCCAGAGCAGGCGCAAGTGCGGTGCGAGGCACCACCCTCCCCCCTGCGTCCGCTTGCTGCCTGTTCCGCCGCTGCGCCCCCCGGCCACTCCCCCAGGGTGGGTGCCTCAGAAAACATTTATATATATACATATATATAAACATTGATACAACCAAAAGGGGTGGCCGGCTATTATTTTCAAAGAGGCATGGTAGACTACTACTAGCATGTCTCTGGGTTTTTCTTTTAGGAGAAAAGAGAAAAGATGATCCAACACCATGTCTCGGTCTCGCTCGCTCTCCTTTCTCACGAGATTTGCAGGATCAATGCGGTTCGGTAAAGCAAGGACATGTATGTATCTGTTGCGTCTCCTGCCTTTATTTCCAGGCACCCGCATTTCAAACGGGGCCCTGAGCGCGTCAACTCGATTCAGCAAGTATGAACGCTTTTTTCCCCGAGATTCAACCATGTTTGATTCTTAGGATGGTGTAAAGCGCATTGACCAATTTGCCCGGCTTCTTATTCAAACTTTTTGGCCATCGCCTCACCAACCCATGAACAATAATCTCTACAATTCCTTCATCAAACCATACTCCGAAATATAAAGAAGAGAATAAAAGGCGGCATAAATGGTAGCAACCTGCTGGAGGACAGAATGGTATATTCAAATACGAAAAGCTCGCAGCCTTCCAAGAACAAGAATTCCTCCTCTGTTGCCAAGCAGGCACAGGCAACTATATATATAAGCCTGGGGACGGCGGCGACATATGCCATTGCGGCCTCCTGCCACCACGAAAAGGCGGGCGGGGGCAGGTGCCTTCTCTTCTACTGCATCGCCGCCGCCGCCGGAGCGCACACACGAAGAAGCCCGGGCCGTCATGTGGTGGCCGTGGCCGTGGCCGTGGTCGTGGCAAGCGACCGCGCTCACCGCGGCGGCGTGGCTGTGCCTGCACGTGGCGGTGGCGCGGCTCATGGAGGCGCTGTGGTGGCGGCCGCGGCGGCTGGAGCGCCACTTCGCGCGCCACGGCGTGCGCGGCCCGGGCTACCGCTTCTTCTTCGGCAGCTCCATCGAGCTCATCCGGCTCATGGTCGACGCGTCCTCCCGCCCAGCGCCGCCCGAGGCGGCCCACGACGTGCTCCCCAGGGTGCTCGCCTTCTACCACCATTGGAGGAAGCTCTACGGTAACTCACCGACCAGCAACACACATGCTTCAATTGATCGATTCCTTGCATTGCTCCGATCCAGTCATCATCTCTCATGGGAACTTAACAGATTGATCATCAAATAAACTCATAGCTTAATTGCCACTTTTCTGTGCCATCCATGCCTATTTTTTATTTCCCTCCTAATCTTGGAAATGGGGACAAATTTCAAATAAATTATGGTGCCATCATCTTAAAAAATGATGAATGGTGCAACTTTACAGTGTTTGATTATTCCAACTTCACATGAAACTTAAAGAAGAAAAAAAAAGTGCGCATTTGCTACGCGTTTATATGCAAAATATTATAGTAGAGGGATTAAAGAGTAGACGCTCACGCGTAAACCGCAGGAAAGGAGGGGACACATGCTTCCATGCTTTTGCAAATAGAAACAAGAGGACAAACTCTAAACTATGCTTGATTAGGTGAGCTTCATTTCATTCCATTTCACTTTGGTACTATATAATCCTACCACCACTAGCTGCCTCCATCACTTTAGTCGTGATGCATGACAGCAAGCTCTGCGGGCTAACAAATTCACCTGCAACCTCCCAAGTCAAACCTTCCGGTATTGCCTCTCCATGATCCATCGACGATGCCTCCACACCAGGCTGTCAATGTAGGTCAATGATAATGCGAGGGATTAACAACAGGGTAGCAGCTTAAGATTGGCTATATATATGCGTATAGCAGAGCTAGCTAGCTCACACACAGCCATTTAGATCCATCTATACATCCATCCGGCAACTCAGAGCTAGCTAGAGCACATGCCTTCATGCTTGCTTTGTGCTTCAGTTGCTCTGCTCATTGGGCAGCAGCATGCATGACACTGCCAGAGCATTTCAGTTCAGGATCCAAACCAGCTGGCTACTCGCCGTTGAGATTAGTTTATGCTAACCTTTTGCGGCGATCGATGATAATTCCGCTGTTTTTCAACGGTTTGTGGAGTATAATATGTACAGCCTTTGCTACCTGCAGGGGAATTATGTGATTTGCCCACATGAAAACACTGAAGCTAAGTTCTGGCTTAGCTTAGCTCTACGGCAACCCGGTAGACCATGGCCTTGGTATCACATGCATTAATGCTTGATTCGTTGCATAATTTCATACTACGTCAGCTTATTTGTTTAATTTGATGAAAAAATTAATCAATGTCAGCTCGAAGTGTGTCGATCTGATTTTGTCAAAACGACGGCGCATCTATTCCATACACAGTAAAGTAAACATGTTCTTTAATTTCTGCTGGCGCCAATCTCGACCGTCCAATTCTCCATGGGACGGTCTGATTAAAATGGCATGAAATAATTGTGGGTTTTGCGTATCTTCCTGGAAATTAAAATAACGTTGATCTTGGACAATTTTTGCTTATTTTTGTCTAATATATAATTGTGGGTTTAATATGCATGCAGGTCCAATGCACCTGATTTGGTTCGGGAGCACGCCGCGGCTGATCGTCAGCGAGCCGGAGCTGATCCGGGAGGTGCTGCTGTCGCGGGCGGAGCACTTCGACCGGTACGAGGCGCAGCCGCTCATCCGCCAGTTCGAGGGCCTCGGCCTCAGCAACCTCCACGGCGACGAGTGGGCGCGCCGCCGCAAGATCCTCACGCCCGCCTTCAACGTCGAGAACCTCAAGCTGCTCGTGCCATTCGTCGGCGACACGGTGCAGCGGATGCTGGAGGAGCGCGTGCTGCTGCCCGCGGCCGCGGCGGCCGCCGGCGAGGTGGAGGTGGACGTCGCGTACTGGTACCAGCGGCTGCCTCAGGACGCCATCACGCTCGCCACGTTCGGCCGGAACTACGACGAGGGCAGCGTCGTGTTCCGGCTGCAGGGCGAGCACGCCAGCTACGCCACCGAGGCGCACAGCAAGGTCTTCATCCCCGGCTACCGGTTCCTCCCGACGAGGAAGAACAGGCGCGTGTGGCGGCTGGACAGGGAGATCAGGAGGCTCCTGGGCAAGTTCGTGACCGGCCTGCAGAGCGGCGACCACCGGGGCGGCGGGGGGCGGGACCACGGGCGCGCCGGCGGCTTCAAGGACTTCATGAGCTTCATGGCGCCGGCCATGACGGCGGACGAGATCATCGAGGAGTCCAAGAACTTCTTCTTCGCCGGGAAGGAGACGCTGACCAGCCTCCTCACCTGGGCGACCGTCGCGCTCGCCATGCACCCGGAGTGGCAGGACCGCGCTCGCCGGGAGGTCGTCGACGTCTGCGGCCGCCGGGGCCTGCCCACAAAGGACCACCTCCCCAGGCTCAAGACCCTGGGGATGATCGTGAACGAGACGCTGAGGCTTTACCCGCCGGCGGTGGCGATGATCCGGAAGGCGAAGCGGGACGTGGATCTCGGCGGGTGCGTGGTGCCGGCGGGCACGGAGATCATGATGCCGATCATGGCCGTGCACCACGACGCCGAGGTGTGGGGCGCCGACGCCACGGAGTTCAACCCCGGCCGATTTGCCGACGACGGCGACTGGCCGCGGCAGCAGATGGCGTTCATGCCGTTCGGCGGTGGCGGCCGGGTGTGCATCGGCCAGAACCTGGCGCTGATCGAGGCCAAGGTGGCGCTGGCGCTCGTGCTGCAGCGGTGCGAGTTCCGGCTCTCGCCGGCGTACGTGCACGCGCCCAGGGTGCTCATGATACTCAACCCGCAGCACGGCGCGCCGGTCATCTTCCGGCCGTTGTGACCCCCCATACTCTCACGTACGGCAGCTCAGAAATCCCAATAGGATTCAATTAATTCCTTCCTGTAAATTGTCCCCATTGCCAATTGCAAATATATAAAGTATACCATACCTGATAGGTATCAGATATGTAAAGAAGGATCGATAGCTAAAAAAAAAAGAGAAACTGTTCTAGCTCTTATTGTCCACACTTATGTAGAATTTGAATCAATAAATGTGTTTTCAGCAGCTCAATCTTCACTATGTGGCCTGAATCACATGCAAACCTTGTGAGACTTTGTAAGCATGAGATTAATTCCCGATGGTACCACACGAAAATGGAAATTATTCTGGACATGGAATCTGTTGCGATTTCCGTGTACCAGTATATCATGTCCACAAAGTCATTCCCCAAAAAGACAACCTCTATAGTCTATACTCTATACAGGGGAGCATATTACACAGGATGTCTTCAAAATATCGCCTTGTCCTGAAACACAAGGATATATTTGAGTTTACTGAGGGTTTATACTGATAAGCGCACAAGCTTCTCGATTTCTTTGATAATTAAATCTCTCTCCTCATCAAGTTGTTCATCTTCGCCTGTGAAACGGAATGCATTGTTAGTTTCCCATTTTGCATCTATCAGCAATCTAACAAGAAAATCCATCAGCATTGAGATTCAGCTATGATGTTTTGGTCACTCTATTGCTGGCATCAATTGTATCGCCAGAGAATAGAGCTAGGGTTAAGTACAGGAAGTAGGCAATACACAACAACATTAGTACCTTTGCTTGTGGGGAGATTGTGGAGTAGCTTCAACACTTCTCTGTGATTATCAACCAAAACTTGAACAATCTCACGAGGCTTGTTTGGATTGGCAACAAATACCTGCTTCCAAGCAACAAAAATGAACATCGGAAAATGGTAAAAAGCTGAGGGTGTGAAGCCACTACAAGGCTAAACATATGAAGCTTTGAAGCATGAAACTTATTACCTTAAAAATGTGGAAGGCGCATATCCTGATATTTTTGCTTGAATCCTACAAAAAAATCACTCAATAGAGGCAATTACAGAGGATGTGTATAGGAATGAAAAGGTGGCAACTAGTTATGAAGAATAAAGAAAAAACTATCTATAGCTAATCTGTGTTGCTTTCATCATTCAGTTGTCTTAATGGATTAAATTTGTATCACTGTTTATTGGAAGTGTGAATGTTTTAACCACTTTTGTATTAGAACCTCACTTTTAGAGACAATCCGAACTGGCATGGCATCCAAACAGTACATGAATGGCTGGGAGAAAATAAACTGATAGTTACAGTGCTGGGCATGAATAATGGTGCTATGCATTTTAGGCTTTTAGCTATAAACTGAAAGTCATTCAGTGGATGGCTGGATGTCTGGTAGTCACCAGAGACAATCGCAAGAGTACTGCTATACTTTTGCAGATAACAACCTTAGCTTGGCAAGATATTAGGTATCTGAAAGACAGTAAAAGAAAGCAGGATTTCTCATGTATATTTGCTTGGTAAGATATTAGATATCCAAATGCCAGTAAAAGAAAGAAGGATTTCTCATGTATTGTACTAACACAATATCCACCATTGTTTTCACTTGATAATGGCACTAGACACTTGTATGTCATAGCTACTGGGTTGGAAAATAGAGTAGCAATTATATGTCCCTAATACTAGAGATCATCAAGGAAAAGTAGTAACCAGACTAGATAAAGTGGAACAGAGGAAATGAGAATGATGACCAATATCGTTGCTGATTCCTTTGAGTAGCAGGACATTTATACATAATATTGTAATACCTTCAGCAGACCAATCATAATGTTTAAGTAATGAACATCCAAAATGTACCGCTTCATTATTTGAGCATTTGGGGCCTCCAACAGAAACTCCGAAAGAAACTGGCATGCAGCAAAGCACTTTTAAGCATTTTATTTTAGTAAACTACAAAAATTGCAATGTAAATAGTCTAACCTTCACTGATTGTCTTCTTGTCACATAATTAGTTGAAGATAAAAGCCTTGTGTAGAGTCCAAAAAACTGCAGATGTTTACATGGATCAGTGTTTAAAGCTTTTATCAATACAAAAACAAATTTTTCATTAAAAAATAATGAACATATGCAAAAGATGGCATGGAAGAAGATACAAGGAATAGGGTGGACAAAAACTATTGATCCTCTTATTTTGTTGGCATAAAATTGTGGATTTCAATCATTCCATAGAAATATATCGCTCAGCTGACCTGTTCATAATGGGAGCTCACAAACTCAGAGACTGCATCTTCATGTTTGGTTAGCAAATCCTGCAAACATCTTGTCAACAGCAAAAAACAATCCTGAACAAGCAAACAAAAAGCAATTTTTCCCTTTTTAGGGAAAAAAATCGACAAGATCAAGTTTACCTTGAATGTGTTCAGAGCATCGGAAGCAATATCAAAGTTTGGCAATTCAACATACTGGAAAAACAACTCAAAGCTACTTGACTCCAGTATATATCTGAAACAGCACTACAAAATCAAATGTATGAAAAAAATAATCAATTGCAAAATTAATTAAATCAGCTATTTGCTTGTTTTCTTTCATTTTATTGCAAAGCCTGACAGATTAGTGTACATTTGCATGTCTGCTTGTATTGATGATGGTGTTATGTACTTGATCTGTCCATGCATATATAGAGGTTCTAAAAAACAGACATGACAAACAAAGGGATATATGCTGCAAACAATATGCTATTGCAGACAGCAATTTCAAATAATGGCTAAGACCTAGTAGCCACTAAGAAATAGGAAATATAGTTGAACAAAGACTCCCAAACCTTACTTTGCAAGTGTAGGATATTTTATGCATTCTCGCAACATGTTCCCACAGTTCAATGCAATTTCCAAGTTCTTGTAGCTGGTAGAAAAGAGTTAAATCAATCAAACACAAGAGTGTTATAATTGTATATACTAGATAATGAAAGCATATGGTAAAAAATACATAGCTACAGGAAATAATAGGACATCTACATATTTCACGCGGTGCATTGCCCCCCAAGATACGAATCAGTATTCTCAGATTGGTTGTTGTTCCAATTCATAACTTGAGAAATACAGGCCTTACCAAACAACAAGGAAATCCAAAAGGTCAACATGATTTTCAATATACTGCACGCAGCAATAGCTTTCATCAACCTTCTGTCTCAACAAAATAGACCAGCAGTGAACAAGATCCTTTCTACCCTGCAATAGAGAACCAATAAGGCTGATAAACTCAGTGAAAAAAAAAGAGTGTTGCTCAAAAAAAAACTCAGTGAAAAAAGGATCACATTCAATACATGAATATAGCATACCTCCCAACCCAAGGAAGGAAGATTCTGAACAAAGAGGGAAAGAACACCCTCCTTGCAAATCTCAATGGCTATCTGCAAAACCTGCTCTTGATTTGGTTCTACTTCTCCATCACCAGAAAGCATATGCCTCAACGTAAGTATGTTTTTCTCAGCATCATCGAGAGCCTAATAAGGGCACATGCAAATTCGTGAGCAATATGCCTTCTATATCAAGGTGTTTACTGTTCAGTGTGCAGTGTGCACAATAATTGTAATATGAGGACAGCACATCAATCAGACAACTAAAACTGTAAATAATAAAAGAAGTAAACATCCAATCGCTAATAGCAGGCTCAAAATGTTATCCACTTGTTCGTGAATACTTTTAAAAAGAACATGAACAGAACTGCATGTTTACAAGTGATGTGGCCCTTGTAGTTCTTTTTTGTCAAAGCTACATGGTAACATGCAGATAGATACCAACTGCTAAGTTATCCATTCAATGTCGTACTGTCGTGATTATTGACTTGATACTTACATAACCTGAAATGCCCACTCAAAAAAAAGAACCCACTCAATCTAAGTTGGTACAGTTAAAGAAGGAAACATTATTGTTTAACTTCAACCTACGAACCCATGAAACAATGAGTTATTTTCCGATTAGGTAGAGACCAACGTCATGTCAACTAACGTTTTTCAATTTAACTCACCTCAACACTAATGCCTTTGCTGCCGCCAACATGGAGACCAATACGTGCAATCCAATGACCAATGGTAACCGGCTAACCGCAACCTCATCGGACCCATCACAATACAAAATTCAACAGTTTTCTGAAGTTTTGAGCGACAGGCTGAAGATACAGACAAACCACTCTCACAAGTACTTTCCCTACCACGTTTCCTGTTTTGCAGAAATCTGGCAAATTATCAGCAGGCAATGCCCCAACTAATAGCAGCAAATCTTTACTTCTAGTTGCCGAGCAATATTCCTCAACAACAGAGAAATGGAGCAGTATGCCAGTATCAGTCTGTCGCCAAGATCCGGGAGTCTATAGTCCATACAACTCTACAAACACAGCGACAGATCCAGCGAGCCTGTACAACTCCAGAAACAAAGCAACTCAATCTCATAAACAACACCCAAGAACGCCCGGCTGGGGTGGGACGAGATGCTAGCAGAAAGCATGCGCCGCGGATTGGCTGGGAGCGGACGGAAATGTGGAAGCAAGACGCGTAGGATCGCATACCTTGGCGCCGGTCTTGGTGTCGAGGGCAACGAGAGAGTCCTTGATGGAGCGGACGATCTCCTGCGGCGACGAGCGCTGCCGCGACCCGCCTCGGAAGAGGAACGACATCCCGCCGCTGGCCGGAGCAAATCCAAATGGATCGGGGAGCGCTTCCCTTGCTCCTTCTTCACTCCTGTACTCCTGTCGCACTCGTAAACCGTATTCCCGTCTCTAGAAGGGATCTCACCGGGCAGGGCAGGGCAGGGCAGGGGCGGAGCTCCGGCGGCTTTGCAGCAGGGGAGAAGTCGTTGCAGTATGAACCCTCGTGTTTGCAGTCTTAAAAATGCAATTATTTCTCGTGTTTTGCCACTGCGCAAACAAGGTGGTGTGATGGATATTCTAGAGCGAGGCCTTGTTTGGTTGTTTTGGGCTAATCCCTAGCACAAATTTCTTTTCCATGCATGGAGTACTAAACAAAGTTTATTTGCAAAATCTTTTTAGGGATGTGTGTAACTTTTTGCGACGAATCTAATGACGGTAATTAATCCATAATCGGCTACAGTGATGTTATAGTAACTATCGCCTAATCGTGCGGTCAAGGGTCTCATTAGATTCGTCTTGTGAAGTAGTGCAGGGGTTGTGGAATTAGTTTTGCAAATTGACTTCATTTAATACTAGTAATTATTAGTCAAAGTTCTCTATCACAAATTGTGCTAGGGAACCAAACAAGGCCCGATTCTATTGGCCGTGTTTGGATCGCGCTACCTTCTCTAGCGCTCACGTTTTTTTAAAAAAGAATCTAGTATGTATGGAGCATTAAATGAAGTCTATTTGCAAAACTTTTTTAAGGATAGATGTAACTTTTACGACGAATCTAATGACGATAATTAATTAATGATTGGCTACAGTATTCATTCTCTAATCACGCGGTCAAAGATCTCATTAGATTCTTCATGGTTCCTAGCGCAGAGGTTTTGGAGTTAGTTTTGTAAACTAACTTTGTTTAATACCATAATTAGCGGTCAAAGTTTTCTAGCATTCACTAGCGCGGGGAACCAGTGCCATTGGAATCAGGGAGAAGCACTACACTTGCGCGAGGATCCGAATAAGCACTCATTTTGGTCAGTTCAGGGTTTGATTCGACTATATTTGTGGGTCTATGTTGATGTGGTATTATGTGTTATGTGAAATTTGGTTTGTTTAGTTTGGAGGATGCAAGCTTTATCAATGGCATGAGGATGACCAAGAGAGGACCCCCATTTCTGACACGGATCCTTAAAAGGATTGCATGACTCAATGTATGGATTGTTTGGATCTCCAACCTAAATTTCTGAAGCTAAATTTTAGTCTCTATCATATCATCGGATGTTTGGACGCCCTAATTGCATAAATGGAGACTAGTTCACGAGATGAATTTATTAAGCCTAATTAATTTATCACTGCCATATGTTTATTATAGAACACAATATCAAATCATAGACTAATTAGGTGAATTAACTTCCATTTATGCAATTTGGTGTGTAATTAGTCTATATTTAATACTCCTAGTTGCTGAAATATGATTTGCAAGAGAGCAATGTGGCACTGGATGGCATGAAGAGAATTGATTGAGCAAACTAAGAGAAATTTCAGTATAAGGGTCTCAGTTCGCCCACCTTTTATTATTTGACACCTAATTTGTATACCTTCCAAGATTTAACACTATGGACTGTGAATTCTTCATTTTAGGTGTTTCTCCTATTTTTTGTCCTTTTCTTTTCTTTTCTTGTTACAGTTCATTTGAATGGACACACTGAGAAAGGGTTTAGGTATTGTTGTGTTTGGGCTTGCTGTCGTATGGTTCATAGAGCTGTAAGAATGTGATGATGTACTGAACATGTACCTTTAAGCTGAATGGAGACAAATGCAGAATAAGAACAAGACATGGTGGTGAACCTGCTTAAGGATGGAGTCTCTTCCTCTGCCCCCAATAATCTTCGATAATTAGAATAAGAATGCCTGAAGATAAATGCGTTTATCATCAATTTTGGTAGCCCAAGATGATGAAGATTCTTCCATTGAAGTTGAAGGGAGAGATGTGTAGTGTGTTCCTCTTTTATTTGTATCTGCATTTGTGTTCGTGAATTGTCCAACTAATAAGGCGATTCGTCCTTTCAAGCATACAACACATGAATCGTCGTTTGATTTCTCTGTTTTGTGTGTGTGTGTGTGTGTTCAGTATAGTACACGCAAACATACAACATGCTTTTGTTAGTGTATTCTCCCACTGCACCACCCCTAATCTCTTTACAAACACCCCAGCCCCACTGACCACATGACCTATACAAACACGACGAGTAGTCCAACCAAGGGCAGACCGATCGATCGAATTGTGTCCGTACGTGAGAACCCAAAACAGGAGGCCTTGCTCATCGATCCCCTCCTACTCGGCAATCGCGTCGATCATCACCCTCGGATCGGATCATCTTCTTCCTCCGGCCAGCTCCCCCCTTCTTCCATCCACACCCCGACTCGGATAGGATTTCGCCGCACTGGCATTGCATCGCACGCAAGCACACCTCGATCGAGACGAGACCCAACCCAAGTGTGCAGGAGTTCGTTGCATTGCATGCGCATGCGCTAGTTGAGCACTGCTCATCATCATCATCATCTCTGGTAGGTGCTAGCTTCCTCTCTCTCCCCCTCGATCGGCGCGGCCGTCGTCTGCCCTCCGGATGACTCGACACGCTCCCATCCCATCTGCTAGCTCGATCGATCGCTTGCCGCGCGCGCCACCATTTCTGGACTCGATCGATCACTCCTCGAGCGAGGTCGCCGCAGCCTTGTAGAGGTCGTAGGGCGCCCAGAGGTAGTCGACGGTGCAGGGCTTCCTGGAGTCGAGGCGCAGCCACGGCTTGCCCTTGCCGCTCCAGTGCAGCAGGCTGATGGGCCCCGGGTGCAGGCTCCGGCACCTGCCCTCCATGTTGTCGCCGCCGAGCCCGTGCTGGTTCCACCGGTGGTCCACGGCCTTGATGTCGCCGGCGAGCACGAGCAGGAACGGCGGCAGCGAGCCCAGGTGGTAGATCCGCTTCCGCTTCTGCACCGCCATCCACTCCTCCACCCGCCGGGTGTAGCCGCCGAGGCGCCACCTGGCCACGTCCATCACCATCACGCCCGTGTTGAAGTAGCAGGGCCGGCGGCCGCGGAAGGTGGCGCTGAGCTCCGGGTCCGACCAGAAGGCGTCGGTGAAGTACTTGGTGAAGTTGGCGTGGCAGTACTCGGGCGCCGCCACGACGTGGCCGCCCAGGTCCACGGACCAGAGCTTGCGGACGTCGTCGACGACCACGACGTCGGAGTCGAGGTAGATGACCCGGCGCACGTCGGCGGGGAGCGTGTCGGCGAGGTAGATGCGGGCGTAGTTGAGCGGCTGGTCCAGCGCGTGGCGCACGGAGCGGGAGATGCGGCCCCGCACCCGCGACGGGTCGAAGCGGTGCACGGTGGGGTCCAGGTACGGGAAGGTGGCGCGGATCGCCGCCAGCGGGTCCGGGTCCGGCCCGTCGTCCCGGCGCCGGCGCGCCGCCGCGAGGAAGTGGAACGCGACGTTCTCCGGGCACGCCGTGTGCTGCAGGATGGAGAAGACGGCCGCCATGGTGCCGCGCAGGTAGTTGGCGTCCAGCGTCATGGCGACGTCGACGCGGCCCTCCGGGGAGCCCCGCGGCGGGCACTCGTCGCCGTTCCGGAACGCGGGGGCCTCGCGGAACGCCGGCGCCGAGGGGAGGCGGATGACGTCGACCCGGATGCCCGACGCCCCCGCCAACGCGACGAGCAGCAGCGCCAGCTGGAGGGCGGTGGAGGCCGCCATCGTCGTCCAGGCCCGCGCCATGGGGACCGGACCGGGAGAGGGTGGTGGCAAGCGTTTGCGCCACCACCGCGCGCCGGCCGGAGGTGTTTGTGGGGCTCGGGGAGGGGAGGATAAAGTTGGGCAGGCGCGGGACGGACGCGCGCGCGCGGAGGGCCGGCGCGCCTGCAGGAGAGGCGACGCCTGCCTAGGCGCACCAGCTGATGCCTATACTTAGACGACCATCAGTTGACGGCCGCCACATGATGCTCTGCAGCTCTAACCAACCAACCAATCTTCTAGCCCTCCCAATCATTCTCACCACATGCCTGCCTGCCAATGTCCCTCGATCGGCGGAACGAAGAAGAAATGGAGGCAGCTAGCGGCGGCCGCCTGATGATTGGAGCGCGCGCGAGAGAGCTGCTGGATCGACGGAGGAGCCGCCGTGACAACCATATGCTGGAGGGTGGCCGGAGTTTATATAGCTGACGGGGATGGCTGGTGGAGGAGGACGTGCTGGCTGTTAGTCCAGCTTGCATGCGCGTCGAGCCGAGTTGGCCAACACCGCCAGCGTGGCATGCATGCATGTATGTATGGTGCTGCCATTCTTCTCCATCATCAGCGGTGGTTGGAAGGTCGTCCTGACGACCGACCTTCTGGCATCTGTCATATATCCTCTTCGATCAGACTTTAGAAGTTCAGATAGAATGGAATGGAATGGAATATCGTTGCAGAGCCAGAAAACATTCAGAAGAAGAGACAACTGAATGTACTAGTATACGTGAACGCGGCAGCTCGATGTGCTCGGCCAACGACCAGCTAGCCGTTCGCTTGTTGACTCGCCAGTCGATCGATCGCCACGTTCACCAACCCATTTGTTTTGCCTTTTCTTTTCTTTTCTTTTCTTTTTGGCGAAGAACAACCGACCCATCTGTTAATTCTGGGTTTGGTAAAAGAAAATGATTGGCGCGGATCACTAGTGGTACTGTATCAAGCCTTGAGAAGGCTCGAATCGCCATGTGTGGGTCTAACTTAATTACCTCATGATGACTGAGGACTTGAGGATTTAAGACGAGAGAGGGAAAAAAAAATTACATTGATCGATCCAAGTCAGTGCGTGTGCTCAGGCACGTTCGCGAAAAAAATCAATGTGTGTGCGACAAGCGTAGTAACCAAACAATGACATCCAACCGACTGACTCACAGAAACTGGATGCTGTTTTACACTGTAGAAAGAAAAATGAATCCGTCAGCGAACCAAATCGACCACCTGGTGAAAGAAAGAAAGAAAGAACACCATTTTTGTTAAATAATAAAGAGAGAAAGAGAAAGAACAGCCTTTTTGTTTCCGACACCCAAAGAAACCTTATTCCTGAATAGGAATATCTGTTTTCAGATGCCCAAAGGTGCTTCCCAGTCATGACATTGCAGCTGTATGCAGCTTCCTGCGATTTATTTAAGGAACTAATGAACATCATTGCCACTAACGTTGCCTGAGGAAGGACTCAAGTTATATGCTTGGAAGTGGTTTGTCTATAAAATCCTTCGGTAATTTTCAAAAGAATAAAATCCTTCGGTCGTCTGGTCAAGCTGGAGAAAGGGTGGAGTCATGCTCATGCACCCAGGCCAGCTACCATCAGATTTCTTCAGAAAGATCTCGCTTTCTCATTCTCTTTTGTTTTTATGTCGAGCAGCAGCAGCAGCTGGCCAATTCGATCTGCTCTTTTTTTCTTGGACGCAATGTGGGGCTCTTGTGGCTGCCGTTCGCGACGACGTTCTCTCTCCAAAATAATCGACGGGTCCAGAGTTTTCAGTACTTCATGCTGGCTCCATGGCCAGTCCTTTTTCCAGGCTTTATAGAGTTTCATCAGGGTCAGGACATCCATGCATTCCCCATGGATGCAGAACAGTACCAATGCAAGAATTTGCCAACATCTAGCATGGAGGTTGGAGGCATTAGATCGATCGATGTGTTAATCTTCTTCATCAGGTAAACTGAAGAAGATTAAGAACAGTATTACAATTTGTAACAGATGCATCTTTTAGATGACGCGTTGGCTTCAGTTTGCCAATTTTTAATGTCTGAAGCATCCATCAGTTTCATGGCTGAAATCTGAGACGTCTTTTATTCAGATTCTTTTTGCCGCAAACGAGCGCCGTGGATCCGGTAGCCTGGCTGCACGGCACCCCTGCATCTCCCGCGGAACGGAGGAGGGAAGAGATAATCCTAGGGTTTGAGGCGTACTGCTGGGCATTGTGCTCGTACCGTGCGGGAGATGCGCGGCCGTCGGAGCCGGCGAGAACGGACAGCGGGGCAGGAGTGTTCAAGGACGCCGTTAAGGTCTCTGGCGCCCGGGCCACGACCCGCGGGTGCTACAGCTCCGAGATCGTCATGACCATGGAGGCCATGGCGGCGGACGGCGTGGACGCGCTCTCTGTCTCCGTAGACCGTGGGAGATGCGCCGATGCCACGGCGTACAACAAGGACGGCGCCGATGCCATCGAGAGCTAAATCTTGGAGTTGTCAAAACTAACACTTTTGGTAGCACTGCACTCGCTGTTAGGCGTCAGGAAAATGAACTGCAAATTTGCAGCAGCCCGAATTGAAGGCTTGATTCATAACATGGCTCCGGACAGATGGAGCAAGCTTCTTCAGAAAAGGGGAAATCCAGCTCTTTGCCTTCATTCTGTACTTTGAAGTCACAAGATGGATTTCTGTAACTGCACTTTCTCTGGGACTTCAGGGAGGTCTTGAGGAGCTTCACGTTGCTGCGCAGTTCGAGTGCCGGGATAAGCAGAACATCATAAATAATTGAGCCCAAGTAATCCAAGAAACATACAGAATTCTGCACAAAAGCATTGAGATTATCATTTGCCGGACATGCAGATTCTCGAAATGTGCTGAACCAACCAATTCAGGAAGCAGTCTGAAGAGAAAAAGACCCGACCAAACACAGCCTATGCGACAACAATTTCACTCTTCAACTCGCTATCCTTTTAATCAACTTGTCTACTAGTGGTTGTCTGTTTTCTCCGCTAGGACAATGTCTCCGCTAACCTAAACGCAACACAATCTTCCCTGTTTGGCAACAATCACAAACCACAGAAGCAACATAGACATAGTACAGTACACATACCACAAGACGTAATTGCATCTTCTTCATGGCCTTTCTCTGCCTGCCGGCAGACTTCGTCTTCGTCTACTAAATCCGATGTCAACTGTGGGACAGTTGGGAAGCATCTGTACTTGGCCATTGATGATAGATTTGACGGCCTTCTCCACCGGATCATTTTGACCTTCAGATATCATTCGGACGGTGAGACCGATACGTCTGACAGATGAGAGGTGCCCAATGCCAACGTCTAAACTGCCGTATGTTGATTGTGCTTTGTCTGCGTCGAATCCGAGCCTAAGCCATTCTAGCATTGGCATGCCTCCTTCAAATACTAAACTAGGTCCATCGATATTATAGAATTGGAAGCATGTTAGACATGGGAATGCGCCTTGACTGATGAAGAGTCCATCATCTGAGACTTGCTTCACGTCAAGGTATAGGAAACGAATGGCAGGCAAATCTTCAAGAATACGTAGATATTCCTTCTCCATCTTTTGAACAAGTATATCCAAGTATGTGAGATCACAGAGACAGGAATTAATCCACTTTGGAAACCCCAAGTATTTACTGATATGAATAAACTTTTGGAGGCGGCATGGAGGAGGGTACCATGAATCCACAAAACAATCTCCACCGCCAACGTTGTCATAAATGTAGACACAGCGAAGGCTGTTTCCTCCAAGTTTGCAGAGGGATGACAACAAAGATTCCCTTCTGGTTCTCAGATCAGTTGTGCTGCCCCACATGAACGTCACTCGGAGCACCCTTAACTTGCTCAGAAGTGCTAGATCTTCCCCAAAACTTATGGAACAGTTGCAGCCATCAAGATTCCCTAACTCCTGAAGGCATTCCATGTTACCAAACCCATCTGGCATGATGAGTTGGTACCCAACAAGACACATCAGCCGCTTGAGATGAACAATACTTCCTGGCAGTTCTGTTACTTTAGCTCCACTTAAATCGAGGGTCTGCAGGTACTGTAGATTCCCAATTTGGGCCGGTAGCATGACACCACGTCCTCCACCGAACCTCAGATATCTTAGATGAAATAAACTTAAAATGCAATCAGGATAAAAATTCTGATACCCAATTTGGGCAGGTAGCATACCTCTACTGAACATTAGATGCCTCAAATGAAATAAACTAAAAAAGCCATCATGATCAACAATCCACGAATCATCGTATTCCTCTAGATCTAACACCCGAAGAACAGGTAGGTCCAAAACAGGAGGCATCGTCCAACCTCCAACATTGCATATACTAATTGAACGGAGATGAGACAGATTCATGGTTCCTCGAAAGACTGCTACAGCATGTACTGTATTGTACCAGACAGAGAGCCGACGAATCCTTCTATCTGAAGATGGAAGACCCTGGTTATCCAACATAGTTACAAAATTTTCTTCAGCTGATCGAGAGATGAGGAAGTTCAGTACAATATCATGGACTCGGCACCCTTCTTCTACTGCATTCATTCCATATCTTGGAACCAAGGTTATCGGCTGGATCAAATTCCTATTTATCAACTCATAAAAATAACTCTCGGCAACTTGCTCCAAAGAAAAACCTTGTTTTTCAGTGATAAATCCTTCAGCTATCCATCTCCACACCAAGATATTTTTGTAAATCTCATGATCCTCTGGAAATGTACTGAGATGCAATAAGCAATTTCTCGTATGATGAGGTATGTCGGTACCCTGCAACTGGGGTACTCACTCCTACTGTGCTAAGACTCGTGTAGTTATCCGCTAAGGAGCTGAGCAGCCGGACCCCTGGGGTCCGACTCCATCTCATCGGACCAACGGTCCCGGACCCGCTTCCCGCTCGGGGACGGGTCCGGTGTCACCACGTGTCCCAGAGGTGGAAATGCTCAGCACCTGTGGCCGCGGACCCGGACCCCCGCAGGTGGGTTCGGGACCTCCACGTGCCATCCGGACTCCCGCAGATGAGTCCAGGACCTCCACGTGCCTATCCGGACCCCCGTGAGCTCTCGGCTCAGCTAGCTGCTCGGGAGGGGTCCGGAGCCGCCACATGTCACACAGACGCGGGCGCGGGCACAAGCCTTCCACTGGAAGCTCCATCACCCACCCGCATTAAGTGCGAGTGGTTAAGGCGGGCTCTGCTGTCTCTGGGCACGAGACAGCTTTTGTCAGTCCACACTGTGGATCGCCAGTTACCGAGGCGGCTCGTTAGTTACCAAGGCAAGCATTAAAAACTCAGCGCCACGCGCATGAGCGACGAGTCATAATGACCAGCTACTGACTGGAGCAACAGTGCACGCTGCTACAGTGGGACTGAGTCAGTAGTTCGGCGCTTCATCATGACCTCGACGCGCGGCTGCAGAGGCTAGACTCTACTCTGACAGGACAACTCAAGACCATCCCTGGTCAGAAGCTACGCACGGAAGCCGACGGAAGCCGACGACAAGATCTCCGGATTTGAGGCATTGAAGGCCAAAGTGTAGTTTATAATATATCGTCGGATCCACATATCGGGGCCCCGCTCAGTGTACGTGCTCACCTTGGACATATAAAAGGGAGAACACGCCCGCTAGAACACAGATCCTCTGACTCTCTCGAGGCTCTCCAGAGCACACACAGACGCACGCTGGACTCAGCACAAGCTCTCGCAGACCCTGTCGAGGCAAAGGAATACAACACACAATGGACGTAGGGTATTACGCTCCGGCGGCCCGAACCACTCTAAACCGGCTGTGTTCATCGTGTTCATGAGCGAGATCGAACTAATCCTAGCTAACCCCCGAGTACTCTCTCTGGGCTTAGGCGTGTGCATTCCGCCACCCGGCTGTGGTTTGCCACACCACGACAAGGTAGATTGTTGTAACTAAGACAAAGTATCGTATACATTTTGTCCAGCCCACTATCTTTTTCATGCATATAACTGATAGAGTTAAGTGTTCTCTCCCATTCTTTTGTTCTCGGTTTAGTAGCTAACAAGCTAGCTAGAGTAACAACAGCCAGTGGCAAACCATCACATTTTTCAAGTATCTCATTTTTAATCCCCTCCAGCTGAACAGGAAACTTATCTTCAGCACGGAATATCCTTTTGAGAAATAAATTTTCAGAATCGCTTCTGCTAAGAGGTTTCATTTCATAGACGAAACCCTCATCTGAAGTGCAGCTGAACTGACCTACACTGTTGTTGCGTGTTGTCATGATTATTCTACTTGTCCGCGCATTTTTTGGAAGAGCGCATTGTATGGTTTCCCATGCTAACTTTGTCCAAACGTCATCAATCACAACAAGATACCTATAAGGAAGTTTGTTAGGAAGTGAGATTCACTTTTGCAATAAATACAGAACTTTGCATACATATGCGCAGGGCGAAGCTATAGTATCACCCTAAAAAATAGAAAAACAATTGATCATGCTCAAATTTTCATCATGCGCAGAGCACGGCACGGCACGGGCACGAGCACGGAGAAGCACGGCACAGCGGGGCACGGCGGCGCCGCCGTGCCGTGCCGCGTAGTGCCGCCGTGCCAGCATCCCGGCCCAGGCACGGCCCGGCAACGGCGCCGGCATGCCGTGCCGAGCCCCAGAAAACACGGGGAGGTGGCCGGCGGCCCGACGCAAAGCAGTGCAGGGGGAGGACCGGAGGAGGGGATGTCGGATGGCGGCGACCGGGGAGGTGGGGACGACTTGCGCCGGCCGGGGGCCGAGGGTGGCGACGGCGGCGACCGGAGAGGTGGGGACGACCTGCGCCGGGTGGGGGTCGAGGGTGGCGGCGGCGGCGATCGGGGAGGTGGGGACGACTTGCGCCGGTCGGGGGCCGAGGGTGGTGGCGGCGGCCAGAGTAGATCTGCGCAGGCCAGGGGACGGGGGTGACGGCGGCCTGAAGCGGCGGCGGCCGGCGAAGGCGGGCGCGCAGCAACTGCGCGTGGAGGATTGGGGATTGGGGAAATGATTTAGGATTAGGGATGGGGATTGGGAAAGGTGCCAACCAAGCACGCCGTGCCGCCCCCGTGCTGTTGCCTTAAACGGGCCGTGCCCGTGCTCGGGCCGCGTGCCGCGATCGCGGCCCAGACACGGCACTGGGCCTGGCACGGGCACGAACTGGTACGGGCCGGACCGTTCTTGGACCGTGCTTTTTCGGCCCGTGCCAGTGCCGGCCCGTCAGGCCAGGCCCATCTGGCCAACTATACGTCCAACGATTGAGATTACCCTCCGTCGCTCCTCTGGGTTCCCGTCGACAAGCCGAACAATAATCTCTTGGCTTGGTTTTTCGATTCCCACGAGTTTTTCCACCTCCACATAGAGTGCCTGTAACCGAGGGTCGATCTCCGTGTGCGAGATGCTAGAACTGCCCTCGGCGATCTTGTATCTCTTTCTACGCTCCTCTGCTACTTTGACGTTAGCAAGGAGTTCTTTGATCTCCTCAGCAAACCTGTAGCGGTAGTGTAGTTTCTTGAGCTTCCGGATCTTCTTGTGGAAGAAGCTCTTGACTCTGGTGGTGTCAGCCGGTTCATAGCCGACGTGGTGACTGAACAGATCGATGCTGTCTTCCATGTCGTAAGCCAGCTCGCGCATCTCCGCCATCCAAGCCTTCGCCTGCACACCCGGGCTCTCGACAGCAGCGTACTTCTCCAGCGCGAGGTTGATGGCCATCAGCTCCTCCCTGAGCTGCTCCAGCTTCTTCCTCAGCTTCTTGAGCTCGGTGTGCTTCTTCTCTATAAGCTTAGTGAGCTTGCCGAGGACGGGGCTCATCACCCCCGTCAAGGCGCTCACCATGATATTTTCCCCAACTCCTCCCATCTTCCGATCTTCCTCCTTTTCAAGCGATTGATCCTCCCCTCTCCTCCTCTGACTCACATTACCAGCGGATCTAGAAATTTGGGAGTAGATTTGGATAATTGGATCCAAGAACAAGTTGGAATGAAAGAAAAATGAAACAGAAACCGAGGATGCTGACAGGTGGAGAGAAGCACGATTCAACTGGTGGTGATGCATGGACAGGGACAGCATGGTTACCGCATCTGCAAGCTAAAGAATAACAACCCCACAACCTCACCCCCCCCCCCCAGTCTGCACTCCGTTGACCGAAGCCTCTTTTGCGACGAATGAAAAATATGAATTTTAAAATATATCAATCGTACACACAGTTTCGTTCAGAACCTTTGGAACGAAGCATCGTAGATCGTACTCTATAAAATTCTT
The DNA here is from genome assembly GCF_016808335.1 of Panicum virgatum. NCBI lineage: Eukaryota > Viridiplantae > Streptophyta > Magnoliopsida > Poales > Poaceae > Panicum > Panicum virgatum. The sequence goes on along the minus strand of NC_053137.1, from coordinate 65,938,312 downwards.
AAGAATTTCTATAGGATGTAAAATTGTATAGAAATTTGGAGAAAAACTAACATAAAGTTGAACGTCACTAAAACTTTTTTTTGGTATATTGTTGCGCTCAAAGGATACTTTCGAAACTATCTTGCATATGGAATTCCGGTAGAATTGTAAATTCCATAAAAATCTAATCTTGTACTTTCCGATTCCTATGTTTTTAGAATTCAGTGTGTCTGAAGAAACCTTACAATTATGAAAAAAATCTCATATAAAGAGAAGCCCTATGCTAACACAGAGGAGTGGAGACTGGAGATTGTGCTCGTTGTCACCTTTTTCATACCAAGACGTTAATTTCTTTACTATAGCCCGGATAGGCGAGGACCACGCTCGTTTTTTTCTTAAAAAATAGAAACCCAAATAACTTAGAAAAAACTAAAGAGCCGAAATATTTGATTTCGGCTAATTGGTTTCCAAAGTTAGACCATTATTGGAACATTTTGTGAAACTTAACATCATATAAGAAAATTTAATAAAAATAGAAGATGGCTATAAAAAATGGATTGCATGTCAATCCTGGATGGGCAGGCCGACTTGACTTGACTTGAGTAAGGTCTTGCATGTCTTTTCACTATTATTGGTCCACATCAGGTCGACCCAGTCTGCCAATCAACTCACACGGTATTATAATGTGCTTTATTGTTATTTCTTGTGAGAAAAAATAGAATTTGAAATAAAATTGGCAAAAATAACCTAAACCACAAAAATATTTGATCCGGTTAGTTGGTTTCCAAAGTTAAACCGCCTAATTTTGAGCACCTTGTGAATCATCGAACAAGAAAACGAAACTTACTAAAACAAAAGGCGCCTATTTTTTTGAAACGAAAAAAAGACGCCTATAAAGAATGGATTAAATGTTGGTCCTGACTAATATTTGCTCCACCTGGCCAAAGACTTGGGTGAGATCTTCTGTCTTGCTCAATTATTGCTCCAACTCAGGCAAACCCAAGCCCGTCCAATCGATTTACACGCTTATTGCATTCCGGTTTATTTGGCTTTTACTTTTTAGAAAGAGAAGGACTCATGTGTACCACGGGCCAAAAGGTATCAGAAAGAATTTCATACTTAGTTTTTTTTTTCTTCTTAATTTACATTGATTCGTTGATCAAATTACTCGTTTCCATGTACTTTTTGTCTCCCGAAGTCATGAGGCTGTTGTGGTTCCGTTTTCCTGAAAGAGATTGATTCGAGAAGTTTCAGACTTTCAGGTCGAATATTCAGCATCGCGTGGGTACGAGGCGCTAGGTTTCCAGCGTCCCCCGTCGGACGTGCGGGGATGGGGCCAAACTTCACCGCGTCGGCCCGCGACAACGAGCTCATCAGCGCGAGGCCCTTCTCATCCTCGTACCAGGCGGCGGCGAAGGGCGGCGCGCCGGACTACCAAGGCAAGGAACGGTGCTCGGCGCGGGAGGTGGCCGGCCATAGCCCACAGGGCGTTGCGGCGGACGGCGCTCCCTTTCTCCGTAGGAGATGAACCGATGCCACGGTGCACTACAAGGACAGCCATCTGCAACTGCAGCGACGCGCACGCGGTGCAGGATGCAGAGAGGCAGAGCCATCAAGAAGAGCCGGCGTGCTGACCATGAACACGACGGGAGTCTGGTACTGATGCAGCAAAACAGGATAGCAGTGGAACCAAATAACCCGAACTGGAAAAATCCTCTACAAGAAGTCAGATGGTGAGGTACTTCTCAAGTAGTTCAAAACCCAATGATCCAGGGAGCAGTCTTGCAAGAGCTAAATTTGTGAAAACTTTCATAGGCAACTTCATGAGATAACCGTATAAGCTACTCAGAAAGTATTCCTGACAACTAAGCAGGGGATTGCCCTGGCCATCTTCTTTGTATCTTTCATCAGCAACTTCAAGCATTACCAGTGAAAATATGAGTTCTGTAAGATTCTAGATTGTCGATCTAGCAAGAGAGCTAGAACTGCAAATAGCGAGAGAACAAAATTGGGGCTAGCGGACCAAGAAACAGGCTGTTATAATATAATCTCATTTCCAGTGAAAATATGAGTTCTGTAAGATTCTAGATTGTAGATTTGAGCAGCCATAAATTGATAGCATCATTAGGATGTACCGATTTAGGAGAGAGCGCCCAACAGCTTTCGGAACAATTGCGAAATTCATGCACATAAATCAACCAAGGAGATTCAAATTGTTATGAATAACACTTGTATTCATTATGAGGACTCTAGGCCCGAATATATACATATATAGGTATTAGAAAATATGCACAAAACCTCTTATACAACGAAAAAAACTACAAAAGATACATATACATCTAACACCCCCCTCAAACTCAAGGTGGATCTATGACACTGAGTTTGGAGAGATAGAACTGTGCTGAACTCTGGTTTGTGCCTTAATAAAGAAATCTGCCAACTGAACCTCTGAAGGCACATACTGAAGAGCAATAACATCATCCTGTACCTGTGCTCGTGTATAAGAAGCATCAACACCAATATGCTTAGTGAGCTCATGCTTCACCGGATCACGAGCAATGCTAATAGCACCTGTACTGTCAGACAAGAGAGGAGTCGGCCCAGAAACAGAAACACCAAAATCCAAGTAGCCACCACAACCAAGTAACCTCTGCTGTCACAAGAGCCATAGCTCGCAACTCAGCCTCTGCACTAGAACGAGAAACTGCTACCTGCTTCTTAGTCTTCCAAGCAATGAGAGAACCACAAAGGAAAACACAATAAGCAGAAAGAGATCGACGATCAGTGGAATCACTAGCCCAAGTAGCATCAGAATATGCATGAAGTCGTAAAGAGCTGGAGCGAGGAAAGAACAAGCGATGAGATATGGTCCCACGAAGATAACGCAGAACACGAAGAAGATGACTATAGTGGATCTGAGTGGGAGCAGAAACAAACTGACTCAGGATATGGACAGCATATGAGATGTCAGGACGAGTAACGCCAAGATAAACAAGACTCCCAACAAGATGATGATAACGAGTGGGATTGGCAAGGGGCTCCCCGTCAGTGGCACAAAGATGAACATTAAGTTCCATAGGAGTCTCTACAGTACGGTGGTCAGTGAGAGAAGCACGATCAAGAAGATTCTGAATGTACTTTTCTTAGGACAGGTAGAAACCGTGAGGTGTGGAAGAAACCTCAATCCCAAGAAAGTAACGAAGGGGACTTAGATCAGACATAAGAAACTGCTCACGGAGACGTGCCTTCACAAAGGCAATATACTCAGAGTCATCTCCAGTGATAATCATGTCATCAACATAAAGGAGGAGAAGAGTCCGACCACGAGAGGAAGTGTGAACAAAGAGCGCATGATCATGAGTACTGGCAGAAAAACCAGCAGCAGTGACCACATAAGCAAAACACTGGAACCAAACACGAGGAGCTTGCTTGAGGCCATAAAGCGAGCGGCGAAGACGACATACCATACCCTCAGGAACCGAATACCTAGGTGGCGGCTGCATATACACTTCCTCACTGAGTTCACCATTAAGAAAGGCATTCTTCACATCAAGCTGAGATATAGACCACTCACGAACAGAAGCCACAACAAGAAGAGTGCGAACAATGGTCATATGAGCCACAGGTGCGAATGTCTCATCATAGTCCCGACCATGCTCCTGCTGAAAATCACACGCTACAAGACGAGCTTTGTAGCGCTCAAGAGAACCATCAGAGCGGGTCTTAACCTTGTAAACCCATTTACAAGTGATAGGACGGACATGTGCGGGAATAGGTACAAGATCCCACGTGCCAGTGCGCTCAAGTGCAGCAATCTCCTCGGCCATAGCATGCTGCCACTCCTGATGCTGAATGGCATCACGATAAGAAGTCGGCTCAGATAGAACAGTACCAGCAAAACCAAGCCCCCTCCTCCCTCAGAAGAAGACGCTGCTGGAAGAGGCGCCTTAGGGGAAGGGGCGACAGCTGGAGACGAAGAAGACCGAGCAGCCAATACTGAAGACGAAGAAGAAGAAGACTGCAATAGACCAGCATGCTGAAGACGCAGTGTGTCTTCTTACCACAATAGTTACAATGAAGACGACCACCCCCTCCTCCCTCAGAAGAAGACACTGCTGGAAGAGGCGCCTTAGGTGAAGGGGCGACAGCTGGAGACGAAGAAGACCGAGCAGCCAATACTGAAGGCGAAGAAGAAGACTGCAGTAGACCATCATGCTGAAGACGCAGCTCCTCATTACGAACAGCAGCAAGAGCCTCCATCAGAGAAACACAGGGCACACGGGAAACCAACTGAGCTCGAAGCTGCTCAAACTCATCACGAAGACGACTCAAAAAATCATAAGTGTGCCTAGTCTCCAGATCAACCTTCTGAGCCTTACACGAGTCACAAGTGCTGGGTGATAGTGGAGGACCAATAGAGTCAAGCTGACGCCACACTGCAGACATCTGAGCATAGAAATCATCAACTGTAGAATCACCTTGACGCAATAGTTGTTCCTAACGTAGAGCAGCAATATAACCAGGCTGACCAGTGGGCTCATAGCGCTCATGAAGAAAGGCCCACATCTGATGTGCATACTCAAAACCAACAATATCTGCAGAAAACTACTCCATACTAGCAGCAAAAACAGCACCAGCACGAGCATCCTCATCCAACCATGTATTATATGCAGCAAACTGAGATGCATATGACTCCATACTAGCATCATAATCAGCAAGTATTTTTGTCTTCTCAGCATCGGTAGCCTTATCGGAAATAATGGGCTTGACAGGAGCAATAGGAGGAGGTGGGCATGGTATATCACCAGTAATGAACTCCCAAAGATGAAGACCACGCATGTGCCAGCGTAGACGAGGAACCCAGTCGCGATAGTTGGTGCCATTGAAAAGCACCGGACATTGCATAATCTGCACACCACCGGATGACGGAACGGAAGGAGACGCCATCCCAAACAGCAGCGGTCGTCGGCAAGAGCGCAAAGGAAAAGCGGCGGTCGACGGCGAGAGCGCAAAAGAAAAGCGGCGGCAGCAGCAGCGTTTTTTTCCCGAGTACCCTACTGATAAGCCCGGGGCGAAGTAAAGCGGCAGAAAGAGTCGACAGCAGCCACCAGATCACAACAGTAGTCCTCTTTCTTTCTTTCTTTTTTTTTACACAAGAGGGATGCCTCTGTTTAAGGCTCTAGTGAGCCAAAACAGAGCTTCCCGACGGAAGCGAGCCAGGCGGGGTGGCGTGCGGCCCTTGGCGAGGTAGGGCGCTGCAGAGGCGGCGGCGCGGACCCCGACGGGGGGCGGGAGGAGGGCGGCATGCGACCCTTGGCAAGGCGACGCGCGGCCCCGACGGGCAGCAGAAGGAGGCCGCGACGGCGGCGCGGACCCGACGGGCGGCGGGAGGAGGCCGCGACGGCGACGAGCGGCAGCGTCGACGAGCAGCAGATGGCTGCAGGCGCAGACGGGGTCGCAGACGGGCGCACGGACGGCGACGAGGCAGCAGCACCACCAATCGAAGCATCCAGGTGGCGGCGGGCGGCGTCCAGCAGGGGCAAATCCCGGCGGCGCAGCGGAGGATCCCGGCGACCCGACGCCAAGGAGGAGACGACGCATCCACGGGTGGGCGGGCAGGCGAACATGTCCCAGCGAAACAGAGGATCGACGAAGAGGTTGCACAACGAAGCAACCGGCACGCAAGTGCGACGTGCAAAAGATGGATTGGGAGAGAGAGAAATCCTAACTCTAAATTTTGGATCTGTATACCATGTTATGAATAGCACTTGTATTCATTATGAAGGCTCTAGGCCCGAATATATACATGTACAGATATTAGAAAATATGCACAAAACCCCTTATACAACGGGAAACTACAAAATATACATATACATCTAACACAAATATCAGAACTTCAGTCAATCGCCAAACAAAGACAAAGGGTTTCTTATAGAAAGACGGAGCCTGATCTAGAATAGGTGATTCTTTTTTTTTTTTGCGAGGTAGAATAGGTGATTCTTGCGATGATAAGATCTGGTATTGACAAAAACATAACTGTAAAAGAACAACTGTCGTAATGGGCCAAAGTTTACCAAGAAAAAGAAAATAAGGTCTAGTAGCATAATACACAAAACGAAGAATTGGACTTCACTAGAGGAGAAAATTGTGTTTCTATCAAGCTTTCACTAAAAGCACGCTGATGGCCTGATTCAGAGCCGCACATGGGTCTACCTAATTATTCAAGTTTGCCTTTAGATCTATGAAATTCAGTATTCAGAATAGCGTTGAAGCATGGTCTACTTAATAACAGAAATTCAAGTTTGCATAGGACATCTGAAGCTCAGATGATCATGCATATTCAGGAATCAGGATACAGGACGACATTAGGTCTGCTGATGATAATAGAAAATCAAGCTCGACTAAGTGCATCTAATCTAAGCGATATCCTGTACCCTGATCATCTGGAGTTGATCTACTTTTGGTGATGCACTGCTGTTCTTCATTATCCATTCCAATTTGTATGCAGTCAGAAGGAAGACTGTACTCCAGTTTTTTGTCAGGGATCCAAGTTGGTGTCTTCCAGAACACTAAATTTTCGTACCAACTGCAATCTCTAAAGGTTCCAGAGTCATCAAACCTTCCATTCCAGGTTCTAGCCAGATAGGTCAGACTGTAATATGGGGACATGTATGTATCAGTGCTAACTCCAATCTGACGGCAAACAGCGAGAACATGAGAGCATGGCTTGTGATGCAGCTGCGGCTTGTTGCAAGAACATGTGGCAATTTTCCTAATTGTGCACTTTTGAGACTTTTTAATGCTACGAATGTAGACTGATTTTAGTTGAACATTAACATACTTGTGCCTAAGCTGAACCTTAAACATTTTATCCATGTCCCCTAAGAAATGATTCCTATCCTTGGTGTTCATGTGGATCACTTGATGCACCTGGGATTTTTGCATTTTGGCATTCATGTCATCCTGGACATGCTCAGGGAATTTCATTGAAGGATTGCCCAATGCTTTCTTTGCTGCAGCACTTCTATTGTTGAAGCACTCCCCCATCCGCCGGAGTGTCATATCTACCATTCCTACAAGTGGAAGGCACTTTATCCCCTTCAATACATGGTTATTATTTAGATCTGCTGTATCAATGCCCATGACACTATACCTAGCCCCCATATTGTCATGCAACAGTGACCACTTCTCCATTGATTTTGGACGAATCCATTCAGAAAATATAAGCTTCTGTTGCTGTCATCGGAACCATTTTCAATAACCTTGTTCTCCACAGATTTGAGATTATTGCATAGGCTCAGTGCCTCAACCACTGCCTCATCAGTCATCATGCTCTATTGACTGCTGCTGCATTTCTACCCTAGCACCACCTTCTTTCTCGGCCATGTATTTTAATGTCAGCTCATCCAGCTCCTTCCAGATTTTGATAAACTTACTCGGTTTTGCTGGCAAAGTCTCTTGAATAGCACCATCAGCTTCTTGTCCCCAAAATGTGCCAAGAAAGTTTCAGCAAGGTGATGCATGCACCACCGGCTTCTCATGTCTCTCCATGGGTGTGGTTGCTGCTGATTACACTGGAGGTCCTCTATAGCATCCAGCAACTCCCTTTTGTAGTCATGTATAATGCAGACACCAGATCGCTCCTTCACAACTGCTTGTTTCAAATTTCTAAGAAACCACACCCAGCATTCCTTGCTCTCACTCTCAACAATAGCAAATGCTACTGGAATGTAGTTGTCATTAGCATCTAATGCAAGAGCAGTCAACAGCACCCCTTGATATTTCCCGCATAGTAGCAGGCCCTTAACGCAAAGCACGGGGCGACATGATACAAAGCCCTCTATACTTTGTGCAAAAGCCCAAAATATACGGTGGAGGACTCGGAAATCCTTACAGCCTATAACCTCTGTTTCCTTGATGTCGACAAAATGATGGCTGTTACCTCTGTATCCTTTCATTTTCTGGAGTAACCTTGGTGCATAGTTGTATGAATCATAAAAGGTACCAAATTGCAACTCCAATGTCTTCTGCTTTACCCTCCATGCATCAGCACGACTAATCTGATAACCATATCTTTCAGCAAGGTATGCTACAATTTCTGAAGTTGTCATTGTCAGGTTTTCCCTCAGGTTGTATGAAATGCGGTGGGCATATTCTTCCTCACGAAATACCTGCGTAAGAGTGTGTGGAGGGCTGGCGCCCGTTGCCACTTGAGAGTGAGCATCATAAGCATAACCGGCTTTGAACAAACTTTTGTGGTGCTTGATTTCAGAGCAATTCACATACAGTACGAACACTGGCATCCCATCATTTCTTCTCTTCACTTTCTTGACATAATAAGCCCATTTAGCATCAGTCATCAAATAGTGGCAGTCCCAGTACAGATCAATCTGCGACGGATCAGGGACAAGGGGGCAATCTTCTATGAAGAACCCCTTAATTACAAGATCTTGTGTTTCTGAATTGAGCCCAAACAACTTGATAATCCAGCACTGCAGATCCACAAGTGACATTGACCGTGTCTGCGAGAGCTCGCCGATGACGTGATCGCAACCTCCCAAGTCACTGTATAGAGGATCATCTCCTCGTAGTCCGTAGTACACATAAGCTTGATTTGTCCTGTAATCCTGCACCAAGCAATGACATATTCTTACCACAAACTCATGTAGCATTTGAGGACAACGATGGATAGAAGATTCCAATCTGAAATCAAACTATGTAAAATCAAGTTTTCGTCCCACTGGTCAAGATACATTCTCTAGTCCCAACAACAAAGGAATCAATTAAACAAAGATGCGAGAAGCAAAGGTCAAATAATGATATTCTTTAAGAGTATCCAGCATCTGTTAAGTTCTTCGATTGCGTAGTTGCTAAAAGATGCTGGACCTGTCTAGCTGAGATTGTGGATGGGCATGGGTTTTTTGCTTTCAACTCAGTAGCTAAGTTATGGTTATGTTAAAAAGAGGCGTGTCATCCTGAATATGGTTAGTAGCAGCCCTCTGGGCGTTATGGAAGCCATGGAACTCTATTTGTTTTCAGAAATGTTGCAGCAGCTGTGGAATGTCACCATGCCCATGCTCAAAAGCTGGGCACTCACTTGGAGAAATACAATATCTGGCTGTCAAGAATGGAAGCCTTGTTAGAACTGGAAGTGCAATATGAACAAGAAGCAGTGCAGGCCCCAACCTGGTGACCTGGGAGACAGCAGCAGACGTGAGAAAGAGAGAACTTCCACCTGCTCAAAGGTGAGGAAGGTGGAGACTGGTTAGATGTAGAAACCTAAGTTGCAACCTTTTGATTTGAACGATTGAACATCTGAACTTGTGTGTTCCTTAGATGACTATGAGCTCGTGGTGTGAGTGAGCTTACATCCGTCGGTGCTGTAAAAACGCTGGATCTGGTCCTGTTGGAACTTGCAATGCACAGGGACCGGGGTGAATTTTTTTCAAAAAAAAAGGACCGGGGTGTTTTCTCGCTGGAACTGTAAAAATATTTTTGGATGGTACGGAATGGCTGTGACACAGTGACAGTACAAACCTTGGGAGGCTTCCGAACCTTCTTCTTCGGCGCGGCGGCTGCCGCCGGGCCCTTGCGCTTCCTCTCGCCGGAGCTGCCCCCTGAGAGTTCCAAACGTGCATGATTCAATTCAGGAATGCGAGGCGGCGACCAAGGGGCAAGGGTGGCGGGGGAAACTTTTTGAACAAAATGGCAGGAGTGGCGGGGGAAACTTACAAGGCCAAGGGCGGCGGACGCGCCGGCGGGGCCCGCGACGGAGGGAGCGGAGGCCGAGGCGTCGCACCCCGCCATCGGAGTCGGAGTCGGAGGCCTTCGCCGACCGCCGCGGAGCGTTTCCTTTCCGTTCTAGTGAGGTGAGATCTCGGAACTCGGATTCTCGGCGACGGCGAGCGAGGCAGCCACTACCTCGCTGGTTTCGAGGGACTCCGCTCGGCCCTGGGGAATGGGAGTGTTTTCCCTCCGTCGGCCTCGTTTTCCCGCCATTTCTCGTGCGGCGGGCCGCAATGCCTCGTCCAACGGGCCCGTCAAAAACTGAAGTTTACTCCCCACTGGCTACTGGTCAAGATATCTTGGGCACAAATTCACCACTTCCCTCTAGTAGTACATGAGAGTTGTCGAATTTCTTTTCGAATTTGGCAAATTTTCAAACAGAAATTTTGTGTGCGTGTGCAAGCCAGCTGGAAATGGGTAAGAAACCCTCAAATTTAAGTTATTAAAAAGAAAGCAAGCCCCTCACAAATTATAAAAAAATGTAGGCTCAAAGCCACTTCGGATATCAGCAATTCTAGAATAGCAATATAACCAACATGGCCCACAGCGTCCGTGCCTCGAGCCCGTTACAGATTTCTTTGCACAATATGAAGACACAAGGAACATTGAGATAAGAGACACCACAAACCCATTTCACTCTATAATCTATATCCAACACCCATCCAAGTCTAGATGGAAACAACGTAATGACTGGAGAGGGGTTTTGGGGTCATGAAATCTCTATCGGGAAGATGATCAGCAACTACATACAAAAACAAGTAAATGTACAACATGCTACTATTATCGACCAAAACAACTTGTCACCGAAGACAAAAGACCGGAAGAGATGAATTTCAATCCACTAGATCCTCCGGGGAAGTAGGATATGGTATAATATGCAAGGGCCAGAACCTGGGTCAAAAAGAGAGAACTGAGTGAGTCCGAAAAGTGGAATATGCAAGAGAATGAGGAGGTACCGTATTGCAGTTTTGCAGACCATAAAGGCAACAGCAAATCATAACATTGTATTGTTCGAAGGTAAGGTAGAGAAGGAAATTTTTTATTTCTATTTTTTTAAAAAAACAAAGGTTAGAAGGTTGAGAAGGAATTTTTTATAAAAACAAAAAAGCAAAAAAAAATCGCAGTCCCCTTTGAATGAATAAGACATTGATTCATTGTTCAGATAAGCAGCATGTTCTAAACGTGCTGTGAATGGAAAGAACATGAAATGCACTAAAACAGGTGATCTCTCACAGACAAACATAACCGAGTCAAACATTGCATTGGAAGGACATACCTGAAGGACTGAGAAGATCACAGAGAGGAAATAGCTGTGAAGCACCATAGAAACATAAATCGTACCAACCATGCATCCAATAAAACCCACTGAGAATGGTAGCCTCTGAAGAGGAAAGCAGAAGAAATTCTTCATCAGATATCATGTGCTTTCGAGTGTACAGATATTGCAGCTATTTAAGGAAATTAAGGCCGTAGAAGAACAATCGATAACTTCTGAAGAGAAAAAAAAAGCCTAGCTTCATCATATATTTTCTCTTTTGTTGTAATATGTGTTGACTCTCACATGCACAATTGAACAAGAGTCAAGATGCACTCACTGACATGCACCCAACTGACTTGAATTCGCAAATTAGAAAGTTCAAACTGGCATAAGTGGGAAGATGATGATAGAGAAGAATAAGCAGCTGATGAGGATTTGCAGTATTTAAAGTGTCTTAAAGGCAGTAAAGGTGTGGAGTGTGGATGAGGCAGGCTAAGCAGCAGCTAAGTGCTAGGCAGAAGTCATTTGGCCATTGGTATGGAAGTAATATTGTCACCAGTTTGAGAGAGGGGTGAGGCTGGACAAGTAAAGAATGCCGCACAGCTGCAGCATCTTTATATTGAACTAATTTGGGCTCCAACCAAAAAAATGCATTTTTCAATTGTATATTGTACTAGGCATGAGGGGGGAGACATTAGTCTAGATGGGCAAGTGATGGTCCAGAAGGATACTTTTCGGTATTTAGGATCGGTGCTACAAAAGGATGGCGACATTGATGAAGATGTTAGGCATAGAATTTCAGCTGGCTGGTTGAAATGGCGGCAAGCTTCTGGCATCCTTTGTGACAAGAGGGTGCCACAAAAGCTAAAAGGCAAATTCTATAGGACAGCAATTCGTCCGGCGATGTTATACGGTGCTGAATGTTGGCCTACAAAAAGGCGACATGTGCAGCAACTGAGTGTAGCAGAGATGCGGATGTTGCGGTGGTTTTGCGGGCACACAAGGAGGGATAGAGTCCGGAACGAAGTTATTCGGGATAGGGTCGGGGTAGCACCAATTGAGGAGAAACTTACTCAGCATCAGCTGAGATGGTTTGGACATGTTCAACGAAGGCCTCCTGAGGCGCCGGTGCGTAATGGGGTTCTTGAGCGGGTCGATAATGTAAAGAGGGGTAGAGGTAGACCTAAACTGACGTGGGATGAGTTGGTTAAGAGAGACCTTAAGGATTGGAATATCTCTAAAGAGATAGCTTTGGATAGGAGCGCTTGGAGACTAGCTATCAATGTGCATGAACCTTGAACTTATTTCTTTCGGGTTTCATCTCTAGCCTACCCCAACTTGCTTGGGAAAAAAGGCTATGTTGTTGTTGTTGTTGTTGATATTGTACGACAGATAAAACCACAGGAGAGGCTGGATAAAATAAAAGAATGCCACACAGAAGCAGGATGACCCAATTTGGGCAGATAAAAGTGACTCCAGCCAAAAGATATACTTCTTTTAAGTTGTCGGAATTTCCTTGAATTACTTGACGTTTTTAAAAGGCTTGGGACAGATGATAAACACTGCAAATTTTGATTCATTAGAAATATGCAAAGATGAATCAACAGCATATTGGAATCTTGTTATCATCAAGTCTCAACTGAAACCCCCCTTTTTTTTGCTTCAACTTATCTTAAAATAACATTTGTGGGTTGTTGGAGGAGTCTAATCCTGTGGATTGTCAGGTTGTCCCCACCATCATTTCCATTACAAAGTTGCTAGCTTTCAGATGAAGCTAAAGAAGCCTTTCGTCCATTCCAAGAGTATTTCATCCACACACGACACACCCCAGATCATTTTTACCAGGCAAATTACTCTAGCCAGCTTTATTAGAAGGCTCGGAAATCGTTCTACATTGAGCCAAGATATTTTATGCCTAATCCAAAAAAAACCAACAATGAGTATGAGTTAGACAAAAGTGAGTTAAGGAAAGGCGTTATCGACTGTTTGTTTAAATTGATGATTCTTTCTCTCTAGATAGATTGTTTGAAATTTTATGCTTCTTGTACGAAACAATGTATATAGAAAACAGGAGGATAAGAAACCTTAACTTAAACTTCACAGATGAGGAAAAAATGCACCAGAACATACCAAAATTCAAGAGAAATGCTAAAAAAGGGAGCATTTTAGTGGCAGTAATAACAGACAAGCTACAACTAATTCAAGAGGAATATTCATTGCTAGGCATCAAAACAGTCTTTTGCTGCTTGCAGACAGCTATAATTTACAAGCATTGCTTGCCAAGTAACTTAAATGAGCAATATTGCAACTTGTTTCCAGATGTTCCAAAATGTTTAGTGCTGGTTATAAAATCACGAGTTCAAAATTCTAGTGGTAAATAACTGGCTGCCACATTGCCATCAACAAATCCTGACCAATATAACAGGATCAAACTGATGACTAGCTGGTTTATGGCTTCAAGGTCTCGGTAATTTTTGGAAAATAGTTTTAAAACCCATTTTGCCTGTACTTTCGTAAGTTTAGAACAGATTATAACAGCAACAGGCCAACAGCATACCTTCCCAAAGGCTAAACTGAGACTTAATTGGGGGAAACGAAGAGGCAAGTCAAGCAACAGAATTGCGGAGCTAATCGCATTACCTCCTTGGTGGTCATGTGGGCGAGCTGGTTGGCTGGCCCCTTGAGCGCGAAGAGCGAGGCGATGATGAGTGCGCATCCGAGTGTGAAGCTGAGGGCGAACTTCTGCGGCATGAGCACCATGACGGGGAGGAAGAGCGCGAAGGCGATGAAGATGAAGAAGATGCCGGTGGCGAGGAAAAGGCTGAAGTACATGAGCGCCCTGCCCGAGGGGAAGCTGCTAGTCGCGCTCTGGAAGCTCCCTGGCAGCTCCCGCACGCCCTTGGTCACCCTGCGATGGTCAGATCAGATCCGATGAGGGGGAGAGCGGACCGGATCTGAGGGTTTGGGGATTGGAGGGGACGGGACGGGGGCTCACGAGCTGAAGGTGCCGGAGACGGTATCGTTGGCGGAGCGGACGGCGGCCTCGATGTCGAAGGAGAGCGGGGAGGAGGAGGAGGAGGCGTCGGAGCGGGCGGCGGCGTAGGAATTCCAGTCGGCGAGTAGGGACGGCTGCGACTCGCTGGCGGCCGCGGAAGAGGCGGCGGTGCCGCCGGTAAACCAGGCCTGCGCCGTCTTGTGCATCGTGGCGGCTGATGCGGCGGCGGCGAGGGTGGTGCGGTGCGGGGCGGGGCGGGCGGAAGAGGAGAGCGGAGAGCGGAAGAAGATGGAGGAAAACGACGCGACTCCTCTGAACAGTTTTTTTTTTCCTCGTTACCGACGAAGGTTTTGGATGCGCGTCCAAGTTTACCACAAATTGCTTTATTTTCGGCCCCTCTATAAATTTGATTAAGTCCAGCCATGCAAGATTAAGTCAAACAGGTGAATGCATGATTCTCATAGCACAACCTACACTTCTTTTTTTCAGCGATATAGATATGATCAAAGTCCAACTTAACCTCTAATTTAGTCGATCTAAAAAAAACCTCCAATTTAGTCAACATGCATACAAGATTATATCCAAGCGAATGGTTATCTGCTTGGATCCAATGCAGTAAGTCAAGATGAACTGTAATCAAACCATACAAGTCAAGATATATTTGTTATTTGTTATGAGTGAGTACGATAGGAGGGCCGCAGTCAAGATACAAATATATCTCGGATGAGAGCTCGCAATCCACTGCATGCAAATCAAGATGTATAGATGTAGGAGAGTAAGATGATGAACCTGTAAACCACTATTGATCTAAAGATATCTCGACTAAGAGCTCATAGTTCAATGGATGCATGCAAGATGCGGGTCTATATAAGCCAATGCCCGTGGCCCTAAAAAACACAACACACCATCGCATTGTCAAGTTCTCATTTTAATTTTTTTTTCTTCTTCACCAAACGCTAATCCATTTTTCTACGAGTAAGCAGGTAAGCATTCATACCTATGGCACATCAATAGTAAATTACCGATTTGTTTGTCTGTTTCTTATGTATCACAATAAGTTCCACATATAGCTAAATGGTCTGTTCTACAGCGCAACACCATGTCGATCTCAACAGCTACGACATTCATATCATTTGACGATGCCTTAAGCCGTCCTAATAATTCTTATGTTGACGTGATTGGTGTTGTTGCTGATGTTGGCGCATTGGACCGTGATACATTCTTTCCCGTTGGGATTAGAGAGGTGACCTTGAAAGATGACAGGTGTGCTTATTTTTTATTTATTATGTATTAAAATTTAATACATTGTGATTTATTTAAGTTCACATGAGTTTTTTTCAATTTAGTCATTATCACCTGTGAAAATGCGTAGAAATGAAATGTGACTAATCTGAAAAAATGTGAATTTAAATAAATAGCAATGTATTAAATTTTGTTACGTAATAAATAAAAAATAAGCACACGTATCATCTTTCAAGGTGACCTCCCTAATCTCAATGGGAAAGAATGTATCACGGTCCAATGCGCCAATATCAGCAACAACAGCAATAACGTCAAGTCGTCAACATAAGAATTATTAGGACGGCTCAAACCATCATCCAATGATATGAGTGTCGTAGATGCTGAGATCGACATGGTGTCGCACTGTAGAACAGACCATTTAGCTATGTGGGAAACTTAATGTGACACATAAAAAACACACAAACAAATCAGCAATTACCGATTGATGTGCCATAGGCATGAATGCTTACCAGCTTACTTTGTAGAAAAATGGATTAGCGCTTGGTGCAGAAGAAAAAAATTAAAATGAGAACTTGGTAATGCGATGGTGTGTTGTGGTTTTTTAGGGCCATGGGCATTGGCTTATATACACCCATATCTTGCATGCATTCATGCATATTGACTTGCATGCATGCAGTGAACTGTGAGCTCTTAGTTGAGATATATTTAGATCAACTCGAGTTGCGTGGTTTACATGTTCATCATTTGACTCTCCTACATCTATGCATCTTGACTTGCATGCAGTGGACTGTGAGCTCTCATCCGAGATATATTTAGGTCTTGACTTGCATGGTTTGATTACAGTTCATCTTGACTTGGCTGCATTATGCATGTTGACTAATTTGGGGGTTAGTTGAACTTTGATCATATCTATATTGCTGAAAAAAAGGAGCGTAGGTTGTCCTCTGAGAATGCATGCATTCACCTGTTTGACTTATTGTATATAAGGAGATACTAACAGCATAGAGATGAGGTATGTCACGATTTCCACATTTTTCAATAATTTTATTCGTTTAATTAATCACATTATCAGAACCTTACTATGTGACAAATACCCTTTGTTTCAGGTTGATGCATTGCACTACTCGCTCTTGTGTTGGAAATTGGGGATCATGAGGTGACCAAGCTGGGAATACGAAGTAATAAACATGCTTATATGATCATCATATGGCTGACCTCATAAAGAAAAAAAGTATAAATTACTCCCCTAAATTATAGCCAAAGTTTAGATAACCTCTTTAACTATTGTTTGGTTCATTTTAACCCCCAAAACTATGCACTTTGATTCAAATTACCCCCTAATACAATTTGTCTTTTCGTTCCTCCATTCATAGGTGGAGTCTTAAGCTGAAATTTTACAAGATAGTACACATCATAACACATCTTAGAAAAATATATCATAATTTTTTATTATTATTTTGATATAGGTTAGGATATTTAAAAATAAAGTAATCGTTGGAGTTCAAAATTATATGAAAAATAACAATGAACAACTTATAACAAATTGTTTTAATATGCATTGTGATGTACACTACCACTCTGCAAAATTTGAAATTAAAATTCAACTTGTGTATGGAGAAACAAAAAAGATAAATTGTATTATGGGATAAAATGGACTAAATTGCAAGTGTAGGGGTAAATTGAACCAAATTATAGTTTAGAGAGTTATCCAGACTTTGACTATAGTTGAGGGGAGTAATTTAGACTTATTCCCCTGATAAATGATGTATCTGTCATATATATTTTCTATTTTATTATATAATCATCATGCGGCTTTCTGAATCCGGTCTGATGAAAATATTATTTTGGTTATGTCATTTTAAGATTTACTCGGGAATTTTCTTATATGTGACTACGGGTGGATGGATATTACTATATTAGGCTTATGAGGATCACTCTTTATCTTTCGCGCAGATATCTATTTTGCGCTGTTCGTAATGGCAGGGTCATTGTCGTTGGACCTGACGTGCATGTGCCGAATTGCACTCGAGACCGATGGTGTTAAGTACCAGTTTTGAGAAGATGTTACTGACCTTTGGTTCTGCTGGTCATAGACAACTTTGTTCATCTATTTTAACATAAGAAACACAACAGAAATCATATATATACGTGCTTTGTTTTGAATATTCTTATGTGAAGCCTCATCATGACATTTAACATGATATTGGTTTTTGGTTTTGGCACGTGCCATGTTGTGCCACGAAATGTTTATTGCGCAATGTTGCTTCATTTCACATTATTATTGTCTGGTGTCTGTTGTGTACTGCACTTTCTTATATTGAATATTAACGTGTGATTTATTTGAGGGTGCCCTATCTTTTAGCACCCATAGCAACGCACAGACATAATCCTATACTGTATTTATGGCAGTGACGGAAAAGAATCTTCGAAATGAAGGAAAACTCCCACGTTTGAAACTGGTGAGACAGCAAACCCATAATTCCTTCTTTCATTTTTTTAATCTTTGATCTTTCAAAATTAGGAGCAAAGGAATGAAATTCATTTAACACCTCACCTCACAAATTCTTGCTTTTCGAGTACAAAGAGATTATTTGAGTGTGGAAACAAATCTTGCTTAGCCAAGTGGTAGTTGAATGGTCAATGTGACCACGAAGGGTCAAATATATTTAGTTGCTTATGGCCACTGGTGAAGTGATGTTTGGAACAGTGATGATCTTGGCACGAGAAACAAAGAAGTGTTGGAGTTTTGCATTATCTGAGCAGGCCCGAGCGCCTAAAAGGGACTGTGCACCCTGAACTAAATATAAATATATTGATTTTTTTGAATGATGACACTTTTTCTCACCTTCTCAGAAGATCAAAGTAATTCTTTCTAGAGAAACTACAATAAGTTATTTAGCAAACAGATAGCTTTTGAAGCAGGTGGCATAACTATGCGCTTGACCTTATAGGGATTATATTTATATTTGGCGAGTAATAATTAAACTATATTACGTCAGCTGGCGAATTAACAGGCCGGCCGGCTATACCTCCAGCCCACCGGGATTTTACTTTTTTTTTAAAAGTCTGCACTAAAGAAAAAAATGGGCTGTTTGGGCCCAAGTGGGCTGTTTGGGGCGAAAAGCAGCGCACCTGCTCACCTTCCGAAAAAAAAAACAAAACACGTGGGAGATCCTGCGAAAACGACAGATCGAAATTGTCTTCAAAAAACAGCTGCAATTTTGCAAAGGTCAAGCTTGAAGGCTGATGGCTCAGCGCAGGTGGTACAATTTTGTAGCTCTTGACTTCTGCAATGCAATTGCACTTACTCTGGGTCTGGGACTTTCAGAGCCTCTCTCATCACTGCGCACTTCAGGTACAGGAACAGAAGATGCAGCTAAACAGCCTTTGTGTCCTTTGTGCTGATCTCGTGTGTTCTTTGTGCATGTGCTTTTATTTGCAGTCCAGCGGGTTGCAAGAGCAGAATTAGCGAGAGCTGTGTTCTTGCAACAGCTCGATTTCCGTTTTTCTGGGGAGTGGGGAGAAATGGCGACAAAGTCGGATCCGGGATCCTTGGCACGGCGATGCTCGTCTTTCAGATGCCTTGATGATGTGATGGTTAATCACTCTGCACCAGACGCAAAAAAGTGCTCGATTGTGAAAGGTAGAATCACCATGCCACTCGTCTGTAACCCAGCTCGGAGGCAAAGGTTAGAAATGTCTGCCGCCTCCATTCTTTTGGCCTTTCTTTTGCACAAGAGATGCGATGCAAGAATCAACGTGCATACATGCATATATGCCTGCAGGCATGCATCCGCCGCGAGGCGAAACGGCAACAGCGAAAGCAACGGGGAGGGAATGCCTCTCATCACACCCGGCTCCCAAAAGGGGGCTGCCGTGCTTACATGAATGACGCGTTATCTTCTTACTTGAATCAGACGCGCAAAGCCTGTGCTTGTGCTTTTCGAATAGATAATACACTAGATATATTCTCATTAACTTGGGAACGTATCCGGTAGAAATCACAGTCTTTATGAAAATTCGTGCAAACCACGGCAAAAAAGTCATTTAAATTTACAAAAAAATCACATATGTAGATGATATGATGATACACAATTTTATAAAATATCATGTCCAAACTTGACTTCGTTTGTGAGATATAAAAACAATAAATTTCAAGCCAACAAGCTGTCCAGATGATTTATTAGAAATTTGTTATTTTTATATCTCACAAACAAAGTTGAGTTTGGACATGATATTTCACAAGATTGTATATCATCATATCATTTATATGTGTATTTTTTCGTGAATTTAGATGACTTTTTGTTATGATTTGCACGGGTTTTCACAAAGATTTAATTTCCACCAGATATATTCCCTATTAACTTTTAGGATTATGCTAAGTGCATGCACCTTCTATGGTTTCACTAGCTCGTCCCATTCATCAATTGTAGGGCAATTTTAAGAGGAAGTCAGTGCAAAATATTCTGGTCTTTGATTTCTCATTTCTCTTGCACTATGTACAGATTGCCATAAAGATCGATTGTTAATCAAAAGCAGTAATAATACTTGTAGTAAACTTTGATATGTTTGCTAAATGAAAATATGCCTTATATTGATGGATATAGATTATGGATATGATCACTATTTCACAATATTTAAGATGTCTTTGGTATGCAATCCGAGCGAAACGAGGGGGGCGGGGGCGGGGGCGGGGGGTAGTACTAAGTTTCGAACATTTATATGACACGTCCAGCTTGACCAACTTTATTGGATCAATTGGATAGTGGAGTAGGCAAATTTCTCATTCTCGAAAGGACATGGAGGTTAGGCAAATTTCTCATTCTCGAAAGGACATGGAGCTAGGCAAGTTGACTTTGGAAACCATGAACTTCACAAATAAAACGAAACACCCACGAAAATCTCAGTAAATTCAAGTAACCGTTACTTTTTTTTCTCCCTGTCTGTCCCAGTGATTTGGACGCTAGCCAATGGAACCTCTCGTCAGTATTCCATTCTTCGTCTAGCTAGAACCCAACCGAGTGACACGCATTTTCCCCTGTAGTTCTACGGTGGTTTGATGTTTTAGCCATGTGCGTTGTGCCGGTGCTTTCCGCTTGAATGGTTGTACAAGGGTGAGGAAGTCTTGATCTGGTCCTAGACGATAAAATTAGCAAAGGACGGTGTAGAAAGGACAAACCTTTGAGCGCTACGGTTCCACAAATGATCAAACTATGTTGTTGGTTAATTCGTCAATGCGGTTATCTTAGCAACCGCAAGTGTTTAATACTTTACAAAAAAAAGAATTTGGTTCTTATTTGACACTGAACCACTTATAAAGACATCTTACTGTATGAAGGCGCTAGTTGCATGATACAGTAAATTAGTAACATAGGTGTACATAGAAAAATACATGCACTTCTTTTTTCCGATCACTTTATTGTTTCATACGGTTCTTCGCCTCATCCTGTCCTTTATTTCATCCAATTCCCAAGCGTATCACAACATGAATCAAAATCCATCCATCACAACTGACTATCTTGATATGAAGTTCATACTACATCCCATCAAAAAAAAAAAGTTCACACTACATCATATGTGTTTAATGGAATGTATTTGTGTCCTGCCATTTAGTATTTTTAGTATGATGTTCGCAACCTGTAATCTTTATAATTATAAATTATTAAAAAATTCTAGCCTAATATGTCTTCACGAAAACAAAAGCAAAAAAGGTTTACCTGATGTTTTTGTTGGCATGCTTAACCCATGTCCATTTCCGCGTCACTCTCACTGTCCACTTGGGTACCTAATTAATTTTCTATGCGTGCCGTGCGACTCCTCTTGCTCTACGTGTCGGCCTAGCACCGTTTGAATCATTCTCCCCTTCCCAGTCTCCTCTCTCCTGTCTTCTCCCTGCCTGCCCCCATTTTCCTTCTCCCCCTTCCAATTCTTAACTGCCCGAGCCCCCAAAATCACGCACCCAGAGAGCGCGCCCCAAACCCTAGCCACACGTCCATGGGGTGCACGCAGGGCAAGTGCTGCCTGCCTCGGCCCCCGGGGAGGGGCTCCGGCGGCGGGCGGGGGCGCAGCGGCGCCACCCTCGGCCGCGCCGAGGTCCCCGGCGCAGGGCTGGTGCTGGAGTACGCCACGCTGGCCGTGCCGGGGCTCTACCCGGACTCGCCGGGCCGGGAGTCCCAGGACGCTCACCTCGTCGCCACGCGCTTCGCGGGCGACCCGGACCTCCACCTCTTCGCCGTCTTCGACGGGCACGGCGCTGCGGGCGCCGCCTGCGCCGGGTTCGCGCGGGACGCCCTCCCGCGCCTCCTCGCCGCTGCGGCGGGGGCCGGGTCGCTGGCCGAGGGCCCCGCCGCCGCGTTCCGGGAGGCGATGCTGAGCGCCAACGCGGAGATGCACGCGGTGGCGGGGGTCGACGACTCCATGAGCGGGACCACCGCCGTGGCGGCGCTGGTGGCCGGCGGCGCGCTCCACGTGGCCAACGTGGGGGACTCGCGCGCCGTCGCAGGGGTGTGGCGGGCCGGCCGGGTCGTCGCCGAGGACCTCTCGTGGGACCAGACCCCGTTCCGCGCCGACGAGCGCGCGCGCGTCAAGGCGTGCGGCGCGCGGGTCATGTCCGTCGAGCAGGTGGAGGGCATGCGCGACCCGGAGTCCGAGGGGTGGGTGCCCGACGAGGGGGACCCGCCGCGCGTCTGGGCGCGCGACGGCCTCTACCCTGGCACGGCCTTCACGCGCAGCCTCGGGGATCTCGCGGCCGAGGCGGTTGGGGTCATCGCCGAGCCTGAGGTGAAGAGCGTGGAGATCACTCAAGCCCACCTGTTCTTCGTTGTTGCGAGCGATGGCGTGTTCGAGTTCCTCTCCAGCCAGGAAGTTGTTGACATGGTACTGCTTTCATTCTCTTCTCAATTCTTTCCTGTTCCTTCCCGTTTGTTTATTGACCAATGTAGATAAATTCTAGTATTTTAGCCACTGCGTATCGTGGTCCACGAAATAGACAGGGACACAAGTTGTGCGCCTTGCAATGTGGTGAGTCTAGTGGGTGCGGGAATTAGCTGCTACATTCTGTCTGGATTACTTGCAAGGACTACAGTAATCACACGTGTTTGTTCATTTATCCAGCCAACTACAGCCTTGGTGTAGACTTTTGATGTCAAAGGAACTGATTTATGGATAGTCACGATGCATTCCGGGATAATCATACTTTAGGGATTAATCATAAGTTGACTTTCTGCATAGTGCGAAATGATTTCATATGAGTTTGGTGTATGGGCTGTTAGGAATGGTATAAAGATGGTGTGGAGTAGTTGCTGATGAGTAACAGTTTGCCTATAGTATAATAGTATAATGGCCCGTTTTAACATGCGGCAAACAGTACAAATGGACTACTTTTTCTCGCATACAAAAAAGCATTCTGTCAGCCAAGTTGCTTTTCTCAAAAAGTTGGAACTGCAGGATGGTGTAATGATTATGGAACGGTGAGGGTTTACACTTTCAAGGTCGATTGATGTTGTCATTATGAAAGCTCTCCCTCTCTGAATAAAGTTCTGCATAAGTGGAGGTAACTTTATTGAGTTGTAGAAGAATAGACTAGCATTTGAGCTGTGATGAAAAATTGACTAATCAGAAGTGCGAGCAGAAAAGTGGAGGGAGAAGCTAGGTAAATGAATGCAAGGACTGAGTAGGCATGTCTTTGAAAACTTTCCTAAAGTATTGATGATAGAAAAGGTATATTAGCCATCTTATTGGTCCTAAAAAACTGGCAGGCCACTTCAAATTGAACTGCCGATTGCTGAATCACTAGGGCTGTACCTGCATTGTCATTTTTTTTTCTGATTAGGGCAAACATGAGCTGCAGTTAACAATGGATGGTCCCCTCATAACCTCCTCTTTTCTATGCCAACATTTTCTTCGAGTTTCGGAAGTACTATATATAACAAAACCAGGCTGCTAACAGCTGTTTTGCTTCTCACGCCTTATATATATTCTTTCTCTTTGCCTCTGGTGCACATCTGCATGAGGTGCACCTGTGGTACTAATCTGTTACATATGACATTCTTGGAGTTACCAAAAATTTTCAGTAATGATCTAATGTTAAATATGTGATTTTTCTTGTTTGGCTTTGCCTGCGATATCCTGTGGATCTGTGCCACTAATTCTGGACTCTTTCTGGTTCGCTACAGGTTGCTATGTATCAAGATCCTCGAGATGCCTGCTCAGCAATCGCTGCAGAGTCATACAAACTATGGCTGGACCATGAAAACAGGACAGATGATATAACAATAATCATTGTGCATATCCGGGACTCTGAAACTGTAGGTGCACAAATTTTTTAATTCTGCAAGCATAAAAAGAGAACTTATTCAGTGACTTGCAGAAAATTTATTTTTCTTTCCAAAATTTACTCAGTCAGGTCCTGCAGGGAGCAACAAAGTGGACTGTGGTAGCATCGGAGCATCAATAGCTGTGCGCACAGTACAGTCAGAGATACCTGTATTTGTACCACCAGAAGCAAGTCACTTGAACAGATGTGCTGCTACCGAAATGCAGTCATCATCCTCAGGCTCTCCAACAGAACGAAGCCTCTCCTGCATTGTTCCTTCTATGCACCCTTTGTTGATACATGGTAGAATATCAGATGCTTCCAAGCCTGTGCGGAGTGAGCAAGCTGCATCACAACAAGTACAACCTTGGCATAGGGTGGATGGTGGTACTGAGCTGGAACTGCCTATGCAGTAAAGTATCCATCCAGCCTCCTGCAGAATGTGGAGGTAACCCCGCCAGTCTTCTATCCTTGTTTATATATATATTCCAGTCTTCTAATTCTTACCAGTGAATGGAGAAAATGCAAGCAAGCTCACATAATTTGTGCATTCCATTGCAGTATCCAAGTTAAATGGTGAAAAGATGCCTTGCCATACCCATGGCCATCCTCCGTAAGATCTTACCCAGAAACTCTAATATTTTCTGTTAGATTTTTGGGGAACTATTATTGAGAGGCTGTTGTCTTCTGCAGGGAGCTACTAGCCATGCCATGGATGTGATGTTGGTCAGCGGCAGATCTCAGTGTTGCTCGTGTTTTCTTAGAGCACCTGCCGCAAACTGACAATGGGAAGGTTCTGACCGAAGTTGGGGGGGGGGGGGGGGGGGTCATCTAAGCAGGGGATTGATTAGTGGTGTTGGGCGCCACCATAAGTGTTCTCTGTGGAATGGAATTATTCTCTCTTTATTGTATTTGTTCACTTTACCAGTAAATTTAATTTAAGCTGATGCTTGCCGTGGTATGGTATGGGATGCAACCCAAGTGTCATTCTGCCACAGAATCAGGATCTGGAATTGAAATGCAGGTGCCGTGCGGAACAAATCAGGTCGAAGCTTTCACAAGGAAAAAACGAATATGGGTCGCTTCTTTTAGCTGGCTCTTTTAGTTGACTATGGTCTTATTACCTTTATTCCGTTATATGCTTTTCCGGTTGCCGCTGCTGGAACACGAGTTGATCGTGTTATGCAAGCATCTATTATTTAATTTTTGACAAACTGGTGCTCTTATTTGTCACCTCCGTACGGACGGAAAAGGATTACATATGGGCCAAGAGAAGCTACGGTCATGCAAGAGAGTACTTGATGCATTTGATTGATGTGATTCAAGAAAGAATCTTCTACATAGCTACAATATAATATAAGAAAAAAAACTCAACCTGTGGGGGCAAGACCACCCCGCAATATTACCGAGAAGCAATCAAGCCGGCCAAGAGAAGGCACACCTAGGCTGATCATGACCTACTATAGTAACATTTCATTCATGTCAAAAAAAAAGCCATGATTTCCCAATATTTCTTTTCTTTTTCCTTTTCTTTTTGCAAAATCTAATGTTACAAGTTACAACTAGTGTAGTAGTGTGGAAGAATGGTGTAATGTAACCCTTCCAACATTCCACAGGCTCAAAAGTAAATGGAAAGCGTTTCGTCGATCCTGTCCTGCAGCTTGGTACACTGCTCGAGTAGCCGGGCAAGTTTGTCGTCCCTCTCGAGTGGCACCAGCTCTCCCAGCTCTACTCTTCTTGGTATGTACATTTCATCACTAATACCATGCACCATGTTTGTCTCGCTGTTGGTGTCTGCTGGTGCATGAGGTTCTTCATGAATCTGGGTGGGTGGTCGTGGCTGTTGACTTGCAGGTTGCGCATCAACACCATCAAAATCACAATTGATCTCGATGATTTCATCTAGTGAGAGGCCGGTTGACACAGCAGGCATCATGCTGTGATCCTCCAAAATGCATGCCTCATCACAGGTGTTGCTGTTAGCAGTGAGCTCTTGTGTGGTTGTGGCACCATTAGAGTTAGCTGCTGCAGGAGCCTGATAGAGGTGCTGGCTCAGGACATAAGCTTCCGAGAACTCTCCGGTAGAAAGCTTTGCTAGCCTCCAGTTGTAAATACGCCGGAAGATAGCCACCCATCTTGGAACAAGGTAGTAGTACGAGTCCCGGAGCTCAAGCCCAACATATTTCTGCACCATAATATTCACTTCGGTGGCCACCTGAGTTTCATCTAACAACTGAGTTGATTCAGTCAGATATCTCACTAAGCACTCCTGAAGGAACTTCTTCTGATCTTGAGTTTGCTTGCCCAGGTGAGAACCTTGGTTTAGCCAAGATAAATCATAACGGAACTCTGGAATCTTGCAAGTGTTAATGGCTGCAAGCAGTGGCTGGATCTTTGAAGGTGATGACCATCCTGTGCTAGGCAAGAACATTTCTGCATATCTCCTCTCATTACTTGTTCTATCCAGAAGATCAATCTCAAGAGCTGGCCATTGGTTTGCGTTTGTGCATGCTGCAGCCAAAATCTCTTCTGCAACTTGATCAACAGCATTGTTGAATACTGAAATGCAATCTCCAGGGCCAGCTCCAGGTACAACATGGGTATTAAGCAGCTCAAGTTGTGGGTTCAAGCAGTTCAGAAGCAACTCATGGGTCTTCACAAGAGTGACATCAGGCTGTCTTGGTAAACTTCTAATCAGCCATTTGAGACCCTCCCGCAGATTCTCATCATCAAAGAAACCATTGGCACAATCTTCCATGTGTTCAACAAGAAAAATAACCAATGATGAAGCGATCTTTCCTCTATCCAGACCACTGAGGCCAAGCCTGTCAATGATATACTGTGAAGCATGGTCATACCCTTCATGATATGTATCACTGCTCAAAATCAGGAGAGGAAGATGGGATTGAGCTGGTATGGAGGCTAAGAGACTGCTAAGTCGTGCCTTGTGCGTTTCCCATGAAATGCCTTCAGACACTACAAACACTATACAGCTCGTACTATTGGCAATATCATTACCAATAACTTGCTGATCACTGGCCCTAACAACAGACAAACAGCATGTGTTCGGAAAGCTGATCCACTCTGTCCAAATTGATAGGCCTTCTGATGAAACAACCAATCCACTATCTCCATTTCCAGAACCCATGAGCTTCCTAAGTAACCATTTTGAGGCAAAATTGTTGGTCTGGGATTCCATGGCACCTGGTGGGACAAGTACAAGTAACTTCCAGCAGAAGCATCTAGCATCAGGGTTAGTTTCAAGTAAAATGGGACCAGACAACTCAGAAACATTGAGCTGTGACCAAGATCTTTGTTGCCTCGCTTGTCTTTCTTTAAAGGCATTCCCAATGTCCAGCTCTTCAACAGCAAGCTTAGGAACCTTCATAATAGACAAGTCTTTATCATTATCAATTTTTAATAACACAGAAAAAACTTACAGAAACATCGTTGTGTACAAAAATTGCACGACATTAACACACTTTCTTCTTGGAACCAAAGTTAAAATTGTTTTTATCTATCAACAGAGGTGATAATCATTCATTTCAACCTTCATCTTGCAAAAAGTAATGTTTATAACACTTAAGAAGTAAAAAGCAACATCTCAATTAAGCGGTTCTGGAAACAAATATAGCATGTCTTAGGATGACTTACCATTGCAGTATTATGAACTGGTGGGCCAAGTGATAGAGAACACAATGCTGCAACAGCAAGAGCATTTTTCTGCTCCCTATGAAATCGCTTGTCCGCAGCACACTGCCTCCATTTCCTAAATATCACAATAGTGATCAAAGTTTCATAAGGTACCACCAAAACCCTATTGATGGGAACATAAATAGTTTCAGGATAGGAAACAACCTCAGTATTGCCTTCAGCTTTTCATCGGAAATTTGTTTCTCAGGGGACATAACAATTGGTAACCAGTCATTAACTGTGTTGTTACTAATATTATGATCATCATATTCATTTTGATCAGACAAAAGGGAGCCAATAGGTGAGCCAGGTTCGATAACCAGAACTTCATGGTCTGGTGGAGTTCCCTCATCCATGTCTAACTTGTCTTCCTCTCCAAGCATATTGGAGTAATAATCTAAAGAAATGTCATCCGAAAGAGAATGTGAAACAATTGGTTCTGCCAAAGCATTGATGTTTTCTGTATTAGCTTGTGACCACAGTATCTCTGTTTGCACGTCCACTTTTTGAGGGGACCCTGCAATTCCACTATCTTGGTCTTCAGCTGTAAGATCATCAAACAACTTGGCCTTGCCTTCGGCTTTTGGCGATGCAACTTTTGGTGCTTTTGAGAATATCTCCATTTTGCTACTATGTGGAGAAACAACAGTAGGAAAGGTTGAAACACTGTCTTCTCTATCAGCATTTGGGACAAGAGGATTTGGACGTTTTGAACTGAATAATTTATTGGCAGCTTTTGGAGAAAAGGGGTCAGGAAACGGTGAGCTAATATGTCTGCCAGGAGTGGTTGAAACAGGCCCAGAAAACAATGAAAAGAGATCCCTTCTGCCATCATGTGGAACCACAGGAGCATGCTGTGATGGAAATAGATCTCTTTTACCACTAGCAAGTCGACTAGGATATGAAACTGAAGTATTCTTTTTGCTTATAGGAGCACAAACTGGCCCGGAAGAAACATCAACAATGACTCTATGAGATTTCTTTAAATGCACAAGCTGAGAACAGCCAGATGGGAAATCGGTTTCACTGTTAAGAAAAGGTCCTTCTTTTACTAGGTACAGCTCTTCATACTGCCTCAATCCAAAACCATGGTACTCTAAGAGACTTTCAATGTCCTCATCCTTGAAAAGAATGAAGGCATAAGGATTGCAATTTTCCGGTGTTAAACTAGTTACTGTGCAAGCAAGATAACACACTTACCTCCATAGCAAGCCACTCAACAACTTGTGAAATAGGGATGCCTTGTCCACTCTGGAGACCACTGTGCAATGAAGCGAGTGCTTGCCTTCTTAGCTGGAAAGAGACTTCAGCTGTTAAGAATTACACAAGTGCACTTGAAATAGAAGAACATCAATAGGCTACACGAAAGTACCAAAGTAGTGGCAACTTAGTGAAAAATGACACTACAATAAAATCATCCGATGCACACAACCCAATAATGTGTAGCAATATGCATTAAGTCACAATATATTACATTTAAACAATTTGCAAGTTTCCAATGTGATAGTTGAAACTTTAGTTATTTGGATGGTTTAAAGCTTTGTAATTAGGGTGGCTTTATGTCTATCTTTTTAGCATTGTGGAGAGCAGGGGTCTCCCCTTCGTATCTTTGTGCATGTGCATAGCTTCAGTTCTTAACTTCATATTAATATCAGAAGGGGCCGATATATTAGTAAGAAAGCAGTACGATAACAGGCATATGATATATTCCATAATGACCAGTGCCACTTCCAATCATTCAACCAATATTCCCTTATTAGTCTTTAGGATACATATTCCTAATATCATATTGCCATCTAAGCCGGAGCATTTGATAATTTGCCACCCTCAAGTGTTGAGTACCAGTTTTCACTGAGATGCGGGGCCATTTAAGTCCCTGACAGGGTGGAAAAAACTCTGCCACTCAAATCAAGAGGGTGGAAAATTTTAAATGACATACAATACAATGCTACCATACAACAACTAAAATTAATCAAGTTTACGCTACAGCGCAATTTTTGCCTTGGGAAAAGAATTCACGGGTCACTATAACATGGTTAATTCCATTATAATATTTCCAGCATAACTGAGAACTAAGAAATGTAAGAACATCTAGGGAAGAATAATTTACACTAAAAGGCTACATTGATGAACAGCTTTTAAAGGCAATGATTCTTACCTTTGCAAAGTGAGCATGCATCAAACAGGCCTGCAAATATGTTGCTTTCCTTGCAAGACGAAAGAAGGCTATAAAATTCCCCATTCTGCAAGCTCTGAATTGCATAGAAAATGTAGGCAGTGAGATAAAGCTAGTGCAAACATGATAATAGTAAATGACATTTGATGGTATGACTACCTCGCAACTTCTCTTGCAAACAAGATTTCTGGACTGCCTCTGATTTCACGAGACATCTTAGCAAGATCCAGAGATAACTCAGCAGGTTCGACCTAATTCAAATGCGTGTGCAAGTCAGCAAATATCAAAATGCAACTGACCAGATCTGTCAATGCCTCACCTTGTAACCAGGATGCTTGTCTAACTTGAGTAGTGCATAATAACCCCGAAATTCCTTTTCTGTTGAGAAGAAAACACCCTTTCTCCTATGGTCATCATACATTTGAAATAGCTCAACTGATGTTTTATTCATCTGCTCAATATTGAGGTGTGCATCAAAACCCTCCGAAAAACCTTCCCCTTTGTTGTACTCACATAATTCATGCATTGCAATAATGTGGAGTCTTATCTGCTCAGAAAGAAAAGACATATTCCAAGATGAAACACTCCAGGGAACACAGGTACCCACAGAAAGAAATGCATACTGTATGATAAAATAAGCACTGGCCAACATAGGGACACATGAAAGTACCATTTGCTCAAGCATAGAAATAGCCTCTTGATTGAAGAAATGTTGCATTCTAAGATCCATTCTTATTGCTCGCATCCTGTCCCACAAGAAGTTGTATAAGCCCAAGAAACTGTCATCATACGTGTGGTCCAGCAAACTAAGAAGGTAATCCATTGTCCTCTGTAGAACTGGCAAAGGCCTTATCAAGTCTGCATCTCTCTCAGCGGTCCTATTATACTGTATCAATCAGATAGGAACTTCCATCATGATTCCTGTTATATGTGATCAGAAATAATTAAAGATAGAATACTGTCATACTGCCAGGTTATAAGGAAACATTATGTACCTTTTTGACAGCGAGAAGCTCAGTAGTTAGGTTTCTGTCTCCATCTAATCTCTCATACCTATCGAGATCTCCTTTTCTCTCACGCTCTGCCCTTTCAGGTTCTAGCGAAAACAAGGATACAAGCAATCTGTTAATACCATGTTTGGAGAAAAATATATTGAAGAGGCAATGTGAATGGCTAAAATTGTATCACATGAAAATAAGTCGACCTAGAGCAGTAATCACCTGGGCACATGTCTGGACAAAGCCCAACAATTGCAGCTAACATTGGGGAATCCATGTCAGCCAAGGTATTTTCATCAGTATCATCAATTTTTTTCATCGGAATTTTTCCCACTGATGTGGCTTGTTTGGGCTTATCTGCAGAGCCTTTGAGTGCTTTTACGAAGTCATTTGTATTTTCCACTGGCCTGCTTAATTCAGCATGGAAACGAGCCAGCCGCTTGGCTTTTGCTTGTTTCTCCCTGCAGGAAAAGTTTCATGAGTAACACCAACAGGCAACCTATATAACGGAAATATTGTTGCAAGGAGAGAAGTGAAAGTCATGTGTCAGGGCAAGAATTACCTCTCAAGTTCAGTCAAAGGGGTAGAGTGATCATCATCAGTGGTATCCAAAGGAGAGGTCCCCATTCTTCTGGTAGCACTAAGGATAGATGGCTTTGGTGGAGAAACAGCAGGTGTGTTAAGTTTGTTGGAGTCGTCCGAAAGACTAGACATCTGATGTGGTGGCGAACGTGCGCCACCAATGCGCGATTGTATTTGATTTCTGAGCTTGGGAATGGATTTAGACCTGTAATAATGGCAAAAAAATCCAGTTGGTAAATAATACATTAACGATCAGCAGGCACAGAAAGAGGTCATTCATTTGCTAGCTAGTACTTCAAGAGGGTGGGGGAGATATGGGATGTTGAGAATGCTGTCACTTTCACAAAGCAACACACTGACCAAAATTGACATGAAACGAAATAAATTCAAAGCAAAAGGCTTTACTTCTGGACATCGGCATGTGCACGAAGATTCTGGGCTGAGTTGGGTGATGACCTAATATTGTCTCTGATATCTGATGGTGGTGATTTGGTCATGCGTGTGAACTCTGATGCAGGCGGTCTCATCCTTTTTGAGGTTTCAACATTTTCATCACCGATGAGGTTATCTGTATAGTCAACCAGTCTGCAAACAAAGCAGGGGGGTTATGATCTCTAGCAGAAAGCCCATAGTAAATATGTCACGTGACTAAGTGGAACTGTGGGACATGTGACTTACAGTGGGTGAATCGAATGAACCAAGAGGGAGAGCGCAAGGATAGAGAGCCAGTAGATAAGCAGTCAGTATGGGCCACTTGGGCCTATAGAGTATATGGGCCATACTTAACACCCCCCTTCAAACTCAAGGCGGAAGTGGAGGATCTGAAGCATTAAGTTTGAGTAAATGAAGTCTATGTTGCTCTCGAGTTTGTGCTTTGGTGAAGAAATCTGCTACATGCAATTCTGATGGCACATACTGAAGAGCAATTGTTTGTTGATGACAATGAGACCGAGTAAACGAAGCATCAACACCAATATGTTTTGTGAGTTGATGCTTCACAGGATCATTAGCAATTTGTATGGCTCCGGTATTATCACAAAGGAGCGGTGTGGGGGTATCACAGGAAATACCAAAATCAGCTAGCAACCATCGAAGCCATACAATCTCTGAAGTGGTAGTGGCCAGGGCTCGAAGTTCTGCCTCTGTACTTGATCGAGATACAGCTGACTGCTTCTTGGACTTCCAAACAAGGGGAGAAGAACCAAGAAGGATACAATAACCTGTGACTGAACGACGATACGTGGGATCACTCGCCCAAGTGGAGTCCGAGTAGGCATGAAGATGGAGTGGACTGTCATGAGCATAGAGCAAACACTGATATAATGTTCCCCGTAAGTACCGTAGAACACGAAGCAAGTGTCCAAAGTGAACCGTTGTAGGGGCACTCACAAACTGACTCAAGATATGCACAACATGAGCAATGTCAGGTCAAGAGTAACTGTGAGATAAACAAGACTCCCGACAATATGCCTATAGCGAGAGGGATCCTCCAAGGGAGCACCATCAGTAGGACGAAGCTGTAAGTGAAGATCCATAGGTGTTGCAGCTGTCCGATTATCAGTAATGCCAGAGCGAGCAAGAAGATTTTGTATATATTTGGACTGAGAAAGATAATAGCCCTTGGGAGAATGCAAAACCTCAATGCCTAAGAAATAGCTGAGAGGGCCTAGATCAGACATCTGAAATTGCTCCCCAAGTTGCTTCTTCACTTGAGAAATATGTTCTATATCATCTCCCGTGATTAACATATCATCAACATACAGGAGAAGCAAAGTACGTCCATGCGGAGAATGATGAATAAAAAGGGCTAGATCATGCTCACTTGGTGAAAAACCTGCAGCCCGTATCACAGAAACAAAGCGCTCAAACCAAGCACGAGGAGCTTGTTTGAGACCATATAAGGCACGACGAAGACGACAAACATACCCTGAGGGTGCATGAACACCAAGTGGGGGCTGCATATATACTTCCTCATGTAAATCACCATGGAGAAAAACATTCTTAACATTCATCTGAGAGATAGGCCAAGAACAAGAAGCAGCCACTGCAATTAGAGTGCGAACAGTGGTCATGTGAGCAACAGGAGCAAATGTCTCATCATAATAAAGACCTTGAGTTTGCTGAAAACCTCTGGCAACCAAACGAGCTTTATATCTTTCAATAGAACCATCAGATTTGGTTTTAATTTTGAAGACCCATTTGCAGTGATAGGCACAGCATGTGACAGCAGTGGAACAAGATCCCAAGTACCTGTACGATCAAGGGCAGCAAGCTCCTCAGACATAGCAAGCTGCCACTCTGGAATACTAGCAGCTTCCTGATAAGTGGCTGGCTCAGAAATAATAGCATTCATGCTGGGAAAACCATACTTGTCTTCAGGATGAATAGTACTACGATCCCGTAGATTATATCGTGGACCAGCCTGTAACTCATCATAAATAATGTGTCTCATCAATATTATAGTTAGAAGTGTCAACAGCGGGCACGTCAGGACTGGCCGAGATGGGAGAGCGAGAAGAAATGTCAGTGGGGATTTTGGAACGGCGCGTGAAGAAGCGGGTGATAGGTGGTTTTGAGAACAGATGAGGTGAAGTAGGTGTCTCATAGTGTGGAGGCGAGGTGGAAATACAAGGAGCAGGAATGGATGCGGGAGATGAAGTGACATCATCTGTGGATGAAATAGGAGGAAGACTCATAAAAGATGTGGACTCTATGGGAGAATATGAGGGTTGTGTAGAGGGGTTATAAAAGAAAGGACGGTCCTCAACAAATATCACATCACGAGAGATACGCATGCGACGAGAAGAAGGATCATAGCAGCGATAACCTTTATGCTCAGGACTATACCCCAGAAAAACACACTCAATCGATTGAGCAGTCAATTTAGTGCGCTCACGAGGTGCAAGCAGAACATAGCAGACACATCCAAAAACTCGAAGGTGGTCATAGTTGGGAGGCTTACCAAAGAGGATTTCACTAGGGCATTTGCCAGACAATTTGGATGATGGTTGTCTATTTATGAGATATACAGATGTGGAGAAGGCTTCCCCCCAGAAATGAGAAGGAACAAAAGAAGCAATCAGAAGGGTGCGAGCAGTCTCTATGATGTGGCGGTGTTTACGCTCAGCAACACCATTCTGAGCATGAGCACCAGGACATGAGAGCTGGGCAAGAGTGCCTTCAGAGAGTAAAAATTTGCGAAAAGTGTCAGATAAATACTCTCCACCAGAGTCAGAACAAAAAACACGAATAGAAGTAGAAAATTGAGTATGAACCATGCGAGTGAAAGTCTGGTAAATGGAGCACAATTCAGATCGATGTTTTATGAAGTAAATCCAAGTGTATCGAGAATGATCATCAACAAAGATAACATAATATTTATGACCACCCTTAGTAGCAAAAGGTGCAGGACCCCATACATCAGAATGAACAAGATCAAAAGGCCTAGCAGAATGTGATACACTAGAGAAATATGGAAGTTGGATCTGTTTTCCAAGTTTACATCCCTCACAATGAAAACTAGGCTCTATTGATGTACGGCCTAAGCAACCACTATTGATTAATGTCGACAAGCGAGAGCCACATAGATGACCAAGCCGATGAAGCCACTTCGCAAAGGATGATGTGGAAGACAAAGCAACAGATGACACACGAGCGGTGGAGGCAGTAGAGGAAGGAAGGCGCAAGGTGTCCAAATATAGAGGCTATGAGAACCTCTACGGCGATGGCCAGTCCCAATCACATTCCCGTTTCGACGATCCTGAATAAAACATGATGTGTCATCAAATCCAACAAAACAATTATGGTCGGTGACTTGACCGACTGAAAGAAGGTTCATAGATAATTGAGGTACAAAGGAGACATTGGGTACAGAAAAATTTGAACCAGAAAGAGAGCCCTGATGAGTGATAGGACAAGATGTACCATCAGCTGTTTGAATAGAGGCATCATCGTTGACCGGCTTGCAAGCAACCAACTGAGAGCGATCAGATGTCACATGAAAGGAGGCCCCTGAATCAAGAACCCATGACGACTGAGCAGCACCAATAGGAGAGGCAGCAGCAACAAATACAGATCCTCTAGTAGTGGAAGTAGTACCCCGACCACGAGTAGCACGGGAAGTACCCCGACCACGTGTAGCACGATACTCAGCCAACTTCTCAGGATAGAGAGAAAAACAATTTTCTGAAGCATGGTTCTTCTTGCCACAATGCTTACAAGGCTCAAAAGAAGTAGCCTTTGGCATATTGTACCGCTGAGAGGCTGCCAACACACTGAGGCAGTGATACTGAAGAAGATATTGATTGAAGACGAGTTTCTTCAGCAAGTAATTCAGCCAAGGCTTGGTCCATAGTGAGTGTAGAAGAATTATGAAGCAGCCGAGTACGAATGGAATCAAATTCTGGTTTCACTCCCACGACAAAGCGATATGTTAGAAATCTTTCAAGAAATTTGTGAGCTGGGCAGTCAACTGTTGTGCACTCATTCACCATAGAAGTCAATGAACCCATCAAACGATCATAAGCAGAATAATAGTCATCAATAGACATATCACCTTGCTCAATGACATGCATTTGCTGCATGAGATTATGGAGAAGAGCACCACTGTCCTGAACATAACGCTGCTTGAGGGCAGACCATATTTGCTTAGCTGTTTTGAACTTTCTGAGAGTCATAATCATAGACTGTTTAGTGCTATTAATCATGGCAGCCATCACCTTCCCATCATTAATTTGCCATGTGGTGATAATACTAGCATTATTGCCATCAGATTTAGGTGGATCATCAGTGAGATGAGAATAAAGACCATGACCTCTCAAAGCAGTTTCAACACAAAACGACCACTCCGGATAATTGGAACCATCAAGAGTGATATTAATAACAATGGAACTGGTCTGAGCCATGGTGAAGATTGCAAGAACTGAATTGAACGAAGCACCAAGCAGCAGGTAGATCCGTACTGCAAAGCAGTGAAGCGCAGAGCAGCACCAGAACAAAGAGCAAGCAGAGCCGCACGGCACAGCAGTGGAACAGAGCATCCCATGCAGAACAGAGCAAGCAGAACCTGCGGGTGGAGGCGGAGCCGCACAGGGCGCAGCCGCGCGGACGGCGCGCTGACGGAGGTGCGCAGAGAGGGAGGCGGACAGGCGGGGCCGCTCCCGCACGCGAGCCGCACGGGGCGCAGCCGCGCGGACGGCGCACGACGCGCTGACGGAGGTGCGCAGAGAGGGAGGCGGACAGGCGGGGCCGCTCCCGCACGCGAGTCGCGATGGGCGGTTGCAAAACAGCGGCGGCCGGCCACCGGACTGTGGATCTCGGGTGGGATGAGTATCCCTAACCCTACCTGCTCTGATACCATGTGACTTACAGTGGGTGAATCGAATGAACCAAGAGGGAGAGCGCAAGGATAGAGAGCCAGTAGATAAGCAGTCAGTATGGGCCACTTGGGCCTATAGAGTATATGGGCCATACTTAACAGGACACACATGCCAGTTTTCAAAATACCAGAATACTTAGCCTGCTTTAACATTTCCAGAAAACTATGCAACAAAAGTTAAGACAGTAAAAAATATTGGTAGGCAATAGAGTAAAAAAAATACTTCAATTTAAACAGAAGAATTGTATTAGAACCTAAATAGACCATCATTCTCAATATATCCCTTCAGCAAGAAATTTCAAGAAAACTAACTTTCTAAAACAGAAAGAAACATATATAGAAGTATTTTTCTGTGTATTCATGGTCTTCCAGCTTCAGGTTCAAAACACAACCAATAAGGTGGCAGAAAATTTCCTAAGGGAATCTTCTTTTTTAGATTGGTTTCCAAGGAAACTATACTTCAGAGTTAATTTTGTACAGAATCAAGTGGTTGAGCACTTCATAAAGAAAGTTACTATGCATTAAAAGTATAAAATCTTAATGCCATAAAGAAATAAGCATATTTATGTACCTTCTAGAATTTCCACCAGTATCAATACGAGCTTCCGTGCCATCAACATTCTGGTAGCACAAAGTAGGTGACCTCGACCTTTTTGAAATGTTATGATCCAACAATCGATTTTGCAATGGACCAGTGAATCTATGAAGAAATAAGAAGATAACTCATTACAAAGCATAAATGCACATACATGCACACAGGCAAAAATAAGCACAAGGCATATATGTACGCACTGAATGAGATGACTGGGCAAATGAATTCACATTTATCTGTAGAGTTGACGTGAAAAGAACATTTCGTAAATTTTGACTCGGTGAATAATATGAGTGAAACTTATAGGGAAATATACAACAGAAACCCTTCTAGCACAATGAGTGTATCTACAGAAACCCAACATGGCAACGTTGTCCCTTGTGATATCAGCCAGCATATGTCCAGTACAACTCCAACCCACAAGAAAATAAAGAGACAGGAATAATATTATATCTGGAAAGAATAGTGAGCAAAGGTTGTATTAAAAAAAGCGTAAGGACTGTATTGTTTATTGAAAATAACACACCCACGAATAGAGCATGTTCAGATCAACATTATGGGAATTGGGAACTTCTACAGGTCAGCAAGTGTGCAGCCTTCTCTTGGTAAGCCATAAGTCCATAGATGATAGCATCGAATTACTCCACAAGGCAGAACAGTGCCTGCCAACTCTAGGAACTTTGTTTGAAGTTATAACGAGGAAAATAAATTGTTCATGCGTCATGGAAAGCAGACTGGTTCTGGATTCAAACTTGGACAGTACTATCTTAGGCCCCCACTATCTGCAGCAAACAAAGTAACTACAACGCTCGTTTTCTGGATAGTTTGTACTAACACAATAATCAAAGCTAAAAGGTAACAGAGTGTGTAAAATGGAGAAAATTGTATCAAAGAACTCACACATTATCATGAGGATCAGCAATCTGCGCAGGATGATGATCTTGAAAGTTCGATGGACGTATAAACTTGCTGCCAATGTTTGACGGTGGTGATCTGGCTGAAGTGTGCAACATCATTTGCTCTGAAGGTTGAATCCTCAATTGCTCTGAAGATTGTAAAGTTCCATTTTCAAATAATAATGGATCTGCATAGTTCACCAACCTG
This sequence comes from Panicum virgatum, assembly GCF_016808335.1. Taxonomy (NCBI): domain Eukaryota; kingdom Viridiplantae; phylum Streptophyta; class Magnoliopsida; order Poales; family Poaceae; genus Panicum; species Panicum virgatum. The sequence continues at coordinate 65,900,216 of NC_053137.1, read as the reverse complement.
TTAATAGAAGAAATATTAGGTTTCAAATTCCTAATGGGCTGCATGTTGCCATGTTCTATGAAGAACTTTACAGGACACATATGTAACAAAGAGAGATTTTCGGTACACAATTATGTCCACTGATCATATAGTGTACTTCAGATAAAGAATCATGTCAGAATTATGTCCACTCATCAGCTATGCACTATGTTCCATATTCAAACAGCAGACATCATAATCCACATAGTTCTCCGTGTAAGAGGTACCGACAAAAAAACATTGTACATCTAACCATGAGATTGTGGGAAACGACTGTTAAAAGGAAGTATATGCATCAGAGTTCAGCAGTAAGTGAAGGATATTTGGTACAAAGCACACTTCACTGGTAGACTGGGGCTAGATCATAGTACTGATGTTACAAAAGATTATCCTGTGCCATATGTTACAAAAGCTTGGAAAATGGTATTTTGGCTGAAAATTACAATCATATAAGCTCCAAAGGAGAAATGTATTTGCAAAATTAAAGACCTTCCCATGAACCCTCATGTACTATCAGTCGTATCAGGTATAGAATACAAATGTTTCTTAATTTGAACCAAAATAAATATGATACCTTTTACAATTATACCAATAGCTTGAGAGAGATGCACCAATAAGTGTTATACCTTCTTTGTCCCATACCACTACCGTAATCTGCAGGGGAATCTGCACGCAGATTTGATACAGCTGGTAGGGCCCTGCTTCTTGAGGAAATAAAAGGATCCACCGGCCTGCTTACTGATGGTGTGGCTGGCCTACAGAAGGCATCAAAAATTCCATCAGCAAGGATACATGGTGTTTTCATCTTCAAATGTGCACCTAAGACTAATTATCCAAGCACAAGAGTTCACAAGACATGTGATCAGCTAGATGGTAGATACTTCCATTTTCAGTATGCAACGTTTCTATATGATGAGACAGCATACCATGCAAATTTAGTTTTCGAACAGGTCAATATTGGAGAAACTAGACACATTGCCCACAACAGTGTGGCTGGATAATATAGCGCATAGGTTATATAACAAAAATGCAGCTATAATATACAATGATACTAGAAATAATTCTTTATATCTATCTCCTTCTCCGATCAATGTGGGAATATGTCCCTGGAACAAAGGAGAACTTGAATACTGCCAAATGTTTACTCGTACAGAATGCAGATGGTAGTGGTATGATCTGCCAATTGTCACATGAGGCATGCATACATCCGACCAACAGTATTTTACATTTCCATAAGAGAAATTCCTGCTGGTGGAATATAGCTCCCTACAAGGCAAATGGTGTGCTTAAGGTCCATAGCTATGTGTCACTAATGCTACATTTTAGTATCTGCACTACACCTACTTAGATACAACAGTGTCGATACCTTACAGCTGAGGTACCCACTCCTACTGTGCCAAGACTCGCGTAGTTATCCGTAACTACGCCCTAAGGAGCTGAGCAGTCGGACCCCTGGGGTCCAACTCCATCTCACCGGACCAACGGTCCCGGACCCGCTTCCCGCTCGGGGACGGATCCGGTGTCACCACGTGTCCCAGAGGTGGAAATGCTCAGCACCTGTGGCCGCGGACCCGGACCCCCGCAGGTGGGTCCGGGACCTCCACGTGCCATCCGGACCCCCGCAGGTGGGTCCGGGACCTCCACGTGCCATCCGGACTACCGCAGATGGGTCCGGGACCTCCACGTGACATCCGGACTCCCGTGAGCTCTCGGCTCAGCTAGCTGCTCGAGAGGGGTCCGGAGCCGCCACGTGTCACGCAAACGCAGGCGCAAGCCTTCCGCTGGAAGCTCCCTCACCCACCCGCATTAAGTGCGAGTGGTTGAGGCGGGCTCTGCTGCCTCTGGGCACGAGGCAACTTTTGTCGGTCCACACTGTGGATCGCCAGTTACCGAGGCGGCTCGTCAGTTACCAAGGCAAACATTAAAGACTCAGCGCCGCGCGCATGGGCAACGAGTCATGATGACCAGCTACTGACTGGAGCAACAGTGCACGCTGCTACATGCCTACAGTGGACTGAGTCAGTAGTTCGGCGCTTCATCATGACCTCGACGCGCGGCTGCAAATGCTAGACTCTACTTTGACAGGACAGCTCAAGACCATCCCTGGTCAGAAGCTACGCACGGAAGCCGACGACAAGATCTCCGGATCTGAGGCATTGAAGGACAAAGTGTAGTTTATAATACATCGCCGGGTCCACATGTCGGGGCCCCGCTCAGTGTACGTGCTCCCCTTGGACATATAAAAGGGAGAGCACGCCCGACAAACACACAGACTCAGCTAAGGCCAAGAGGGGCCAAGGGAAGCCAGACACAACACAAGCTCGGATTCACTCCGAACAACCCCGTTCTCAACCTCTTGAGAGCACAAGCAATACAACACAAAGTGGACGTAGGGTATTACGCTCCGGCGGCCCGAACCACTCAAAACCTGCTGTGTTCATCGCGTTCTTCCACCGAGATTGGGCTAATCCTAGCTAACCCCCGAGTACTCACACTCTGGGTTTAGGCGGGTGCACTACGCCACCCGGCTGTGGGTTCGCACACCACGACAAACAGCAATTATTGGAAGCTGAATCGCTAGTCAATTAGCTTCCACAGCAAAATTTAAAAACACAAACACAGGCTTAACGAGTCCATCACTGAGAATAAAAAAAGGGTTAAAAACACTAAACATCACCTTGGCTGGGGCAGAAGATGCCGAGCAACGTGGCGACCAGTGCCGGCAACCGCGCCTGGGTCGAGCGTGGGGCGAGGGCTCGGGAAACGCGTGGAAGCAGCAGCGCCGGGAGAAGCTGCTGGGCGCGCTGAGGGTACGGGTATGGGCATGGCCGGGGTAGTAGCAGGGCGAGAGACTGTAGCCGCGGCGGCGAGCTGGGGCCGAGGGCTCGGGAAGCGCGGGGTGGCGGCAACAAGAGGGTTGGTCGAGCGAGCGGATGGGAAGGAAGGGGCAACCGGGCGGGCAGAGGGGAAGGACTGGGTGGTCGGGCGAACCGAGGGGGTGGACGGGGTGGCGGGGCGAACCAAGGGGAAGGATGGAGTAGCGGCAGCAGGGGCGGTGGCAGCCTGGGTGGCGGCGCCGACGCCGAAAGCAGGGAAGGCGGAGCCCGGGCCGCGGGTGGAGGGCCCGGCTTCGCGGCCGAAGCCGGATGCGGCCATTGGCTCCGCCGGGTGGCGGAACACGAAACCCTAGCCGGCGGCGCTCGTCGCCGGCGTGATGGAGAGGAGGGGTTTGAGTTTGAGTGGAAGATCGGAGAGAAGGGGAAGACGAGCGGCTCAGAGGCCCCGGGCAACTGACCCGTGGGGCCTATCTGCCGGTGGGGACCTTCGAATGTAGCGCGGGAATAATTACAAGCAGGTACCTAACGAGCCATGTATTTCTCTCGGATATATGATCTGAAGCGCAAGTGCTCCACTTTGAATAGTCTCTCCGTCCCAATAAAACAAGTCATGCTTGAAATTTTAAGACAAATTAATAAAAAAATATAAAATGATTATATTTGCTCCTATTTATTATTCATATGTGCCACTAATTGATTTTCTTACATGCACATGTACTTTTCAAATAGGATAGGATGACTTATTTTTTGATAAATTTTGAATTCTATAATTACTTTTTTTTGGACGGAGGGAGTACTCATCTAGACATCTATAGCGTCTCCTCTTCAATGAAAGGTCCCTAATTATTAAAAAATGAACGGTCCCTATATTTTTCAAATTAAATCTCACAAATATTTTCTACGACTTTGTTTATTATACATAAAGGGAGGGCGCTATTTTTATATAGGATGAAATTTTATCCTAAGGAGCAAATGTGCTTTAAATTTCTCCAACCAAATTGAATTTGAACTTTAAGTTTAACCAAAGGTTTTGACTTTTCACCATGAACTGCAAGTAGTAACATGGATAATGACCATGATGATTTATGTTGGAGTTGGTTCCCCAACAGATAAGAGATGATGAGATAGAATAAGAGGGAGTGCAAATAGAATGAGCAAGAGAGTAAATAGCCAAAGCTCTCCATCTCCAAGCTCCAGGCTTAGGCCCTGTTTGGGACCGCGATAAGGATGAGCGTGACCACAATAAGTGCAACACGGCTCCCGGCCCGCTTCTGCGTTTTTGCTCCGCGCAGTTCATTTGGTCGCGTTTTGCGTGGTGGGCAGCCGGCAAACGCGTGTTGGACGCAGACCGCTCGGCGGGATTTTTTTGCTTCTTTCGCTCAGACGCGCCGTAGCCGCCGTCCCAAACGGGGCCTTATTTACAGGAGAAGGAGGCAGTTCATATTTATTCCATTGGTACGGCTGAATATTACATATTGATTTCTAAATTTTTCAACGAGATCCCTAATCATTGCAACTAAATCCCTAGACCGGTAGACCTCTTACTTAGCCTCACTGTTACATAAAGATGATCCCCTAGCCTCAGGTAACCTAAGAGGCACCCTACAAATATCAATTGAGACAAGTATAACGTGTCTGGTGGCGGTGGTTTTATATTCCCTTATATGTTCTAACTTTCCTTCACCTTCCGATGCTGTGTTGCTTCAACAATTCCCGCGCTACCTGTGTACCTCAACGTCTATATCAATTGTTGCTTGATAATGTTCTTCGTGAACTTGAACAGACAATAATATCAGCAAAGATCTTATAAAGTGCGCATCGATAGCATGAAGATCACACTTAACCTCAACAGTTTCATTTTTGTGAAATGTTAGGTTGGCAGTTTGACAATGCAGCGCTGTATCATTATATTGCAAGAGTCTAGTATTAGCATTGGGTTTAGGCCATGAACTTCTAACCACTCTTTAGTTGATATGAGTATATTTTTATTATGCATCTAGATATATATTATATATATATGTGCATTTTATATATTTAAAAAAATAAAATGACTAATAATTTAGAACAGAAAAGTAATACAGAAGGTACATGAGGCGGCAAGTCACAGACTACGTCATTGCCAACATACATCCATACCATACCTGTGTGGCCACCTGGATTTCATTTAAAACCAAAGCCCGACTTATTATTTCTGAGGTATGAGAGAAGAAGAAAGAATAGGTCACATACGTGGCTCCGTGGAGTGCAATTTTGTTAAATGGGCCAATAGCCTGTTAAGGATGTATAATCTGGTCTACAAAATAAGTAGCCCTGGGAAATAGGTATAATCGGGACCCAATCCATTATCGAGAGCCCAACCCGGTACAACACAAACCGCGGCTCATCGTATACAAACCGTACTCCTTCCGTGCGGTAAAAAAAGTCGTTTCGGACGTCGACGCGGTCTCAAAAATAATTTTTTAATTGAATCTCAAAACAACTTTGACCACTAACATTCCACTATAAGTTTTTTTAAAAAATATAGTCAACATATATTTTTACGAAAATAAATTTCAATATAAATCTATTTATATTGCTTTTATATTTTCAAACTTAACCTAAAAAATTTATTTATATTCAAAATTTAAAATATTTGACTTAATACAAACTCAAAACTACTCCCTTTACAGCTATGGAGGGAGTATATCTCCGGCCTGTTTGGTTCCACATATCGCACCTATCGCAAAAAAATAATCTTACATGTATGGAGTACTAAACGGAATTTATTTGTAAAACTTTTTTACGGATGGGTGTAACTTTTCGTGATAAATCTAATGACGGCAATTAATTGATAATTGACTATAGTAATTAATCTCTAATTATGCAATCAAAATTTCCATTAGATTCGTCTCGCGAAGTAGAATAAAATTGTAAAATTAATTTTATAATTTTTTTTTATTTAATATCTCTAATTATTGATCAAAATTTGTTATATTTTCTATCGCACACAAACCAAACAAGGCCAGCGCACCCGTCGGCCAACCGCCACCGTATACATGCCCGCCGCATCCCCTGAAAGCTGAGAACCGCCAAATTCGTCATTGATTTTTTTACCCAAACGAGTCCAAGTCGAGACGTCCGCTGGCGCAGCCATGGCGTCCGCCGAAACCCTAGCTCGCTCCCCCTCGCGCGAGCCCTCCTCAGATCCGCCCCAGGCCGTCTCGTCGGAGCCCCCGCGCGACCCCTCCTCCGAACCTCACGGCAACTGCGACGGCTCCGGCGCGGGCGCTGGGGACTCCTCCTCCCGCCGCCGCCGCCGCAGCCGCTGGGAACAGTCCAACGACGACTCAGCCGCCAACAACTCCGGCGGCGAGGGCGGGTCCGGGGCCCGGAAGCGCAAGACGAGGTGGGCCGAGGAGGAGCCGCGCGCGGCCATCGCGCTCCCGGACTTCATGAAGGACTTTGCCGCCGAGATGGATCCCGAGGTTCACGCCCTCAACGCGCGCCTCCTCGAGATCTCGCGCCTGCTACAGTCGGGTCTCCCGCTCGACGACCGCCCCGAGGGTGCGCGCTCGCCGTCGCCCGAGCCCGTCTACGACAACCTCGGCATACGCATCAACACCCGCGAGTACCGCGCCCGCGAGCGCCTCAACCGCGAGAGGCAGGAGATAATCTCCCAGCTCATCCGCCGCAACCCCGCCTTCAAGCCCCCCTCCGATTACCGCCCGCCCAAGCTCCAGAAGAAGCTCTACATCCCCATGAAGGAGTACCCAGGGTACAATTTCATTGGGCTCATCATTGGCCCGCGGGGCAACACGCAGAAGCGGATGGAGAAGGAGACTGGTGCGAAGATCGTCATCAGGGGGAAGGGTAGTGTCAAAGAAGGGAAGCTGTTGCAGAAGAGGGATCTCAAGCCAGATCCCAGCGAGAATGAGGACCTCCATGTGCTTGTTGAGGCAGAGACTCAAGAGGCGTTGGATGCAGCTGCTGGGATGGTGGAGAAGCTGCTAACCCCAGTTGATGAGGTGCTGAACGAGCACAAGCGGCAGCAGCTCCGAGAGCTTGCGGCGCTCAATGGGACAATTAGGGACGATGAGTTCTGTAGGACATGTGGGGAGCCTGGTCACAGGCAGTATGCTTGCCCCAATAAGATGTCCACGTTTAAGAGTGATGTGCAGTGCAAAATCTGTGGTGATGGTGGGCACCCAACAATTGATTGTCCAGTCAAGGGAACAGCGGGGAAGAAGATGGATGATGAATATCAAAATTTCCTGGCTGAGCTTGGTGGTGGGAGTGCACCCGAGTCCATGACAAAATCTGGTGGTCCGATGTTGGCTCTTACAGGAGGTGGTGGTAGTGGTGGTGCTTCTGCTGGTAGTGGGAATAACCCGCCTTGGTCTGCTGCAGGTGGTGGTGGTGCGGCTGCCACTGGGGCCAATGGTATTAAGAAGGACTATGACGAGACAAATCTGTATATCGGGTACTTGCCACCTACAATGGATGATGCAGGATTGATCAGTCTGTTTTCACAATTTGGGGATATTGTTATGGCTAAGGTGATCAAGGATCGAAACACTGGGCATAGCAAGGGATATGGATTTGTAAAGTATTCAGATGTCTCACAGGCTAATGCTGCGATTGCTGCAATGAATGGCCACCATCTCGAAGGTAGAGTTATTGCAGTTAGAGTTGCAGGCAAGCCTCCACAGCCGGCACCGGCAGTTTCAGCACTACCGTCATATCCTCCTACAGATCCTGCTTCTGGTGGCTATTCCTCCCAATCCTACATGGGGGCACCTCATCCTCCTCCACCAGGGAGTTATGCTCCAGTTCCATGGGGGCACCCACCACCATATGCTTCATATCCTCCGCCACCACCAGTCTCTAGTGTATACAATCCTGCACCCCCTGCACCAGGTCAGACAACCCCACCTCCATATGGTGTGCAGTATCCTCCACCACCACCACCCCCAGCAGCTCCAATCCCTCCACCAGGCACTGCTCCATCAAGTGATGGAGCTCAGAATTATCCCCCTGGTGTAACACCACCGAGTTCTGGAGCACCCACTCACACTGCCCCAACTCCAGTATATGCATCCTCTGGCGCACCAAATGCACCACCAATGTACCCTCCACCACCTTATAGTTATTCCCCATACTATCCTACATTTCAGCCACCACCTCCACCACCACCAGCTAGTGTTGATCCCTCTCAGAGTATTGCAACTGCACCTTGGGCCACCCACAGTACAGTGCCGCCACCTCCACCACCTTTGTCCACCACCGACCAGCCAGCTTCCTATGGTGCTGATGCAGAGTATGACAAGTTTATGTCAGAGATAAAGTGATATGAGCAGATATGAGCCAAGCTTGGGTGATTTCTTTCCAACGAAAGGCGAAAGGTAACTTAACATGATCTTTTTTCTATTAATTGAAAAAGGTATATTTGGGTATGATTTGCTATTTATTTCACCAGGAGATCCATGTTTCAGTTTTCATGTTTTTCATTATATCATTATAATAAATTTGGCCATTGTTCTGTTGAGACTAATAGGCTATATAGTTATATGTTATCCAACATTTCGTTCGACTTTTCTTCATGGAGGTTTTCTCTATTGCAGCCTGGGAAATATGGAAGCAAAGAAATGGTTACATCTTTAGAAACAAAATTCCTAGTTTTCAAGCTTGGAAGACTTGCTTCATCGATACCATTAAATGGCAGTTGCTTAGGTGTAAAGAATCAGAGCATTCTGTAGTGCTAGCGTGGCTAGATTCAATTTAGTTTCCTTCCTTTTTTCATTCAATCCCCTCCCTCTTTCTCTCGGTTTGTACAGTTTCTAACCCTAACTTGTATTCTTTCCTTTTTTAATATATATTTTTTTACCACAGTAGGGGTTTTCCCCTACTGTTTTCCCCTTCAAAAAAAAACATTTCGTTCGACTTAATGAGTTTGCACTACAATAATTCTTAGTCTCGACATGGTGTGAACTAATTATGCAGGATGAATTTGTGCAAGATTTTTACTCTTTTTGTTTATAAGGATAATTTTTTTGAGATGTAGGGTTTTATTAAACCAAGTTGCCCCTGATGTTTATAATGAAGCTAGGACTGACATGCTCATTGCTTGTCTAGGATGGTAGGAAGTCAGTAAAACTCTTTGCAAGACAATATTCAGTTTTGATAAGATATGATATTTCAATTTTTTTTATTGAGAAAGGAACACCTGAATATTTTGGCAGGACTTTCTCATGCACTGTAGTTTATAAACATAAGTAAATTTCAGTAGATTATATGCTTGCATTATGCTTTGCCCCTCTGTGCAATGATTTACTAACTAGACCTCACCTTTTCTATGTTGTCTCAACTTTTTTTGACAGGCTTGATCTTTCTTGGAGCTTATACCGACCTGATTTATTTCTTGTTGGAAGTTTGGGACTCACATCTTAACCTTGCTGTGTGCTGTTGTGACCATTGCAGAGGTTGCATGCTTAAGAAAGTATGGCACACTACTTCAGCAGGCATCGGAATATTTTCCTTCTCATTTGGGAGCTGTTTTATGGAACCTTTTACTAATGCGTTTGTTATGATATTTCTTGTCATTATTTGAGATTACCATATGATGTCACTTAATGCTCTATTGTTTGATTACCCTTATAAGTGCTATTCTTACTTTATTGTTTGTATATTTTGTTCTTCTTCGCCTTGATTTGGTAAGTGCTAGCAGTCCTCAACATCAGGAGCAGAAAAGCTTGCTGCCCCTTACTGGTTGATATGACTTAGAAATGCATGTTTGACATCTGATGAATCTGTCAAGCTTTCATCTTACGCCTTTGCCTAAGTTGTTTGGCAGTTCTCGTGACAGATTGGCACAGGCAGGCAGAGTTTTTAGCACTTGATGAATATCAGGTATAATGGAGATGCTGTCAATTGTACTGTGGAACCTAACGTTTTCAATGTGGCTTCTTTACATTTCCTACTGACAAACACAGTAATGAGTTTCTCACTGTTGGTAGATGTGTGCATGAGGGTACCAAAGCATTACATACCATGCCGGAATCTTTGGCGCAGAACTTGCCTATATTTTTTATATTGCTAATGTTCTTAACATTGTTGGAGTTTTTGTGCGGTTCAAGTAGGACATGCCGGCATGCAGGATGTAGTCTGGAGTCTATGCTCAAGATGCATACTGTCACAATGATATTTGTGGGCTCATCTGAAGGTTTGGAAGGTAGCTAGCTGTGATTAGTTTTTTTTCCCCTAGATGTATAGGAAAGAAGTAGGATATTACCATATTAGGAATGTGATGGTTAGTCATCACAACCAACAGTAGCTACATTTACATCACGTTGCAGTTATGCCATCTACCTGGCTTTGCTGGCATTGTTTTGTAGGTGTTATCTGCTCTATTTTTCCCTGTCCTATCAAAGTCTTCTTTTTTCCAGTGTGCTTTAGATGGAAAGATGTAAGGATTGATGGTATCTTTTTTTCCTATATGTCTCTTCTGCTCTGCCCGTTTAAGGTGAACCTAGCTAGTTTTAGATGGTAGTTTTACTGTGAGTAGTGGCTATTTTGTTTATTTATTGTTGATGGACATTCAAGATGGATGCCAGCTGAGACACAACCTCACAGTTGTTGCTCCAACAGTATTATAGATGTTGCCTGCATATGCAGTTTGATGTGATCTTGGATCTGGGCATTTGCCACCTCAATTTGCACTACAACATTTATTTAGGCTTTCATCTATTGTTTGCAAAGTGGAACATGAACTGCACCTGTTCGTTTTATTTCCTTCGGTTTCTTGTATCAAACCCTTGAGTTATCCTGGATGCCTTGAGTTGTCCTGGATGATTGGTTCAAGTAGAAATCTAAATCAGGATTGTCAGGTAGCTGATATAGTTTGTATTGGTATTCTTTTGAACAGTCAGTTTGTAGCTATTAAATTGATCATAGTTAACTCCAAATGGAATGGAATAGTTGAAGTCCTGTAGTGTCCGACTTCTTTCTTTAACAATGTGTGCCCCATTATTTTCAGAATGAAAGGTTGCTCAGCAATAAGAAGGAATTTCTAGTGTGTGTGTGTGCGCGCGCGCGCGCGCCTGTGTGGTCTTTTTTATTTTCTTGGGCATGACATGCGGCTTTGGAACTGAAGAGCCGCTGTAGATTTTCTTTGACATGTGCATTGTTTAGTTTCACAATTTTGGTATGTACTATATGTTTGGCATTGATTGATTTATCCGTCTAGAGTGCATGTCTTTGATTTGGTATCATCTGTTTATTAGTGTTCGTTTTTTTTGGTTTGGTTTATTTGTTATTTTGTCTGCTTTAGTTCACGGCACAGTATAGGATTAGTGTGCAGTTAATTTAGAAGGGCTATCTGGACTTGCTGCTTGCCGTGTTACTGTCGTTTTCTTGTATGATTATTTATTGATCGTGGGGTTTGGTATTGGAAATAATGTTCTAAAAAATAAAAACATTATTCTGCACATGGCCGGAATTTTGTTCTAACCGTGGTGCCATCTGGTCCCGTTCCTGTGTTGTGTGTTATTTATATTGATAAAGCCCCCCCCCCCCCAACAACAAACGGCGAAAGTCTGCAGGAAATTGTTTGCATAAAGATGCGTACCTTTTTACCTGCCTCCATTTTCTTATAGGTCGTGTCTATGATCGTGTGTAGAAGTCATCTGGATCAGTTGTTATCAGCATGAATTATCTGTACTGCACAAGGTGGTTAGGTGAACTCGCGAAGAAATAATTGGGTTGAGCGCTAATATTAGTTGCTAATGTATATGCTGAATGATTCGTGGGGGTAGCAATTTCCACCATCGTCTTGAGAACTACCTCAGCTCACCATGCAATGGAATACTAGTGGAGCAAGACCTGTCTCTGCAAAAAAAGGTTATTGGCGCTCTTGCTTTGTGCACTGCATCATGGAAAGATAGTGACTGGCACAACACTGAGCCTATTTCCATAGCTAAATCAGATTTTGAGTTTGATATGAAATGGTTTAAATACTTATTTAATTGAAGTGAATTCAAATAGACAATCTCAAGGTGGCACACCATATTTGGAGTTTGATATGAAATGGTTAAAATACCTATTTAATTGAAGTGAATTCAAATAGACAATCTCAAGGTGGCGCACCAGATTTAGAGTTTGATATGAAATGGCTAAAGAGTAAAATGCATCAATAGCCATTATACCTGTTAGCGGGTTTCAGTCTGGCCATTGTATTTTGAAAAGTGGAAATTGCGACCACTAAAGTCGTTTGACTCTGTTACTATCTCTGTAGCCATAAGCCATACATATTTGGATGATGCAGTGCCCAACGTGGAGTTCTTCATTGCAAGACTTCCTCTCATTTGAGTTAAACCTATAGAAGTGTAGAGGTTAAACCTGTTAATTTTGACTGCCAAGTGATGCAAAGTAAAGCGATTCATCTTCGAGCCACAGTTTGAATCAAAATTTCTGGAAACAATAAGCCTCCAAACTTTAGGAAATAATAAGCTTGTACCTGCACAATTCAATGTATGCACAAATTAATGAAGTGCTCTCAATCGAGATCAACACCCAGTGGAATTGGAGCATTGCGGTCACGATGGCGGCATGGGTTAAACCAATTGGAGCATTGCGGTAACGATGGCGGCACGGGTTAAACCAGTATTTGATTTAGATGCAAGGTCAATTATCAGGTTAACATTTATGTGTCTCAAATAACTCAAATGGGATGGAGCAATTTGCAAAAAAGAACTCCACATTGGACGTCATGTCATCCAAATATGTACGGAAGTAGAGGTAATGACTGTATTGGTATTGTCAAACAACTTTACTCGCCACGATTTGCGCTTTTCAAAACACGATAGCCAAACTGAAACCAAGTATGATAACTATTTATGCATTTTACTCCTGGTTAAAATACCTATTCAAGGTGGTGCACTGAAGTGCGCTGAAGCTATGGGGTACCGAGCGAGCCATATATATTGTTTGTCTTGCAATTTTCCATCACCAGCCAACAATCATTCAGCACGTCCTGCACGACTACTCAATGTAACGCGAACACCTTACTAACGAGATGCATCGTGACTAGGGGGTGCTGCCAGGCCCACCCCTACCTCAACATAGGCATGAATGAGCACACCACGCATAGAGATGATGAACCTTGGCTAGCTTTTCTTGCTTAAGGGGGTGGCTGCCAGCCCGCCCCCTGCCTCGACATAGGCATGAACGAGCACACCACGCATAGAGATTATGAGCTGAGGCTAAGCTTTTCTTGCTTCAAGATTGCCATGTTTCTTGGAGGTCGCCATGAATCACAATAGCGAGGAATGCATCTTGGCTATGAGTAGGCTCAAGGTGCATTGCCACAATTGCACTTGCACATTCCAAGGCTCATCAACGTTCAAGTTGAAGCCATCGACTCATTGACTTATATTATTTGTATGATCGCGCTTAGCACAGACAAAACAAATTTAACTTAGAACGTTAACGGTTTGTAAAAATTCATATGTCCTCGATAATAAGAGGAGGATATGGGACCCACTGACCACTTTGATGGTGAAATTGAGGTAGCAATAAGCTAAGAATACCAGTATAGCACTCCCATAGTATAAATGTCAGTTTGTTCTCTATCTTAGGGTTTACCTTGTTGGCTGAGTAGCTGAGACTATGACAAAAGATAGTAGAAGAAGAAAGCAGCAGTATGGGATAGCAGTGACTGCGTTGGACTTCTACAACAGCGGCATGATCCTCAGACCCACTACAATGTGTATCCAGAGTGATGCTTGAAGAGAGAGAGAGAGAGAGAGAGAGAGAGAGAGAGAGAGAGAGAGAGAGAGAGAGAGTTATAGCATCACTCCTCACATTGCAGCTGGTGATGACAATTCCGAGCCAAGCAAGAACAAGCTTCGGTGCCTGTTCAATAAAAAAAATATTTAGACTTATCTGCTCTTCCCTTCGCGTGCTGCTGCTCACCTCGGGTGGGAGCAAAGAGTAGCAATAGTATATTTCATGTGGACCCATAGGTTTATAGAGCTCTGATGCCTAAACTTTTGCACACTACAGCTATGATAGCCCCCGATGCCTATTTACTCACCGTGGAGCCCATATTTTCTTGAGATCACTACAACCCTGCGGAGGGCCTCAGGCTCCTACCACTTGCTGAAGGATCTAGGTAGCTTTGTCAGTGAGTAACAACAACGATGGAGGCCTCAGAGGAGGAACTGAGATCTTCGGCCCGAGGCCTTCACCTGCGTGTTCATTCGAGGTAAATCTTCCGTGCCAACAGTTGTGGATGCATCAATTTGATTAGGATTAGTATTCATAGTTGGCACGTTGTCTCCAGTGGCGGAGCCAGGATTAAAATCTATTATGGCAAACCTTTTTTCTATTTGTATACCTTGTGCTTGCGGTGCATTTTCGGTTTGCGCTTCTTGTACAAGCTCTTCAATTTTATTGCCATCTCCCCCCCTTTCTGCAGTAGCATTGGTCTGTTTTTGCCCAGAAATAGTGCTAAAAAATCTCTTTATGCTCAAAACTAGAAATATTGAATGAAGCATATATCAAAATTTACAAATATGGTATAGCAACATGTGCAAGTAGGGTTGAATTAATAGATTGTCCGATTCCACAATCCAACTCTCGCCTTTTATTTTTTTTCCGTTGGCATCTGAAATGGGGCGTCGCTGACGGTTAGCGGCTACAGCAGCACCATCAAGGTCTTGAGGAGGATTAGCCGTCTCTGTTTCCACACCATCGAGGCTGAGGCTGCGCTGGCTTTGCTCCCCGTCCGACATCATCACGCGTCTGTTGGAGGGCGGAGGCGCAAAGCGACCTGGACAGACCCGGCAACACGACGAACCACGAAGGCAGAAGGCTAAGGGGGAGGGGCGACGGTGCCTCCGTTCGTCAGACGACATTGGTTTGAGTTTTGACGCTTCCTCTTCTGAACGTGCCTAACGCGGGATGGGTTGCTTGAGTGCCTAACGGCCCAACTGTGGCCCAAAAGTCCAAACACCATCTTCTTCTTCCTCCAGAGGATAAGACAAACAAACCTCTTCCATTGCTCCATGGCGCAGCCTTGCATGGAACTCTGGTCGGCGGGGGGAGGGGGTCCGTCGCCGGCCAGGTATGGCGGGCCCCATGGCTTTCCATAATGGTGGTTGTCTCCATTTTTACGAATTCATGAATTTGACATTGTTAGATTGTGTGGAAACAACCTTGGTTGATATTAGGTCTCAACTATTGAGGTAGTCCCTTTTTTACTTTTTTCCATAGTGCAGTCGTGACTCCACTAGGAATCCAAAGACGCAATATAAGCCATGTAACCATTTTATAACCCAGTTATTAAATTTGAATAACCCAAATCACATGGTAAACTTTGTTCCTTGTTATAGATAGTTATCTCTAAGGAGTAAAAATTATATCTTCTTAGAGAAAGAAATAGATGCAAGTAATATAAAGGAGCCTGGGACACTTGCACCGCTTCTCGGAAAGGGATATGGGTATATCTGAATATTTACATGCTGAGTCATGTGGGATTAGTTCTGCTTGTGGTGATAAATAAGTAATGTCTATTCTATCACTATTTTAGTTTTATTTTCAAGATTTCTATATTACAACATAATCATCTTAGTAGCTATGAATCCTAGTGTCTATTGTCAAAGATAGCAGTGGTAGTCTTGGAATATAAATACAATCTTTCTATATATTGAAAATAAAATATTTCAAGATCTTCATTTAGTACTTTTCCTTTTATTCTATTGATTATCTATTTCTTGCTTTTTGATGCCCTATTATAAATTTGTTGGAAACACATTACAACAGGTGGATTTGATGCTGTTGTATAAATGTTTGTGTTCTTGCAATAACACAAAACATTTCCCAATATTACATAATCTTTTTCCAAATATTGCATTTAAGAGATCATGCTACATATTTGTACATTATGTGTACTTGCAAAGATAAGATCTATTTACTTTTCCTAAAAAATGTTAAATATTGGGAAATAGGATGGACCTAACCCACTAATGTGAGGTGTAATAATAGCATTACAATGGAGAACTCTTATACTTTAGGTGGCTATCCTAATACTTACTCTCTCACATTTTCACGCACTCCAACTCTAGCACTACTACCATTCTCCTTTACCTTACTCATGGTTGAATGCCATAGCAAGTAAGGAGGTCTCTATTTATAAGCCAAGGGGTGATTATTGAGACAAGTGCCCTCTTTCTTGAGAATTCCTAGATATTATAAATATCTTCTAAATTTTTATTACTCATTCTGCAATGCTTAATTGTAGTATCTTCTTTTGCATGGTGGAGAACATTTTGTTTTTGAAAGGAAGATGATTAGCATCTCTGGTTCCAAAGGGAATGGAAGCTTCAGTAGCATCTTTAGTTGGGACTAGTTGCCATAAAAGGCATTAACAATGTTTCCAGTGAACCTGATACACAGAATAATCTTTGGTTGGGTGATCAAGTAGACTTTTTTAGCAAATGAATTAAGTACACCTGATCCACAACATTATTATATATGCCTAATGATGGTTTACCGTCCCTGATTTGACATGCATACTCATCAATCCTTGCTGGTCCAGCTAAGGGGAGCACAGCTCTCTAGTAACAAGCAGAGCACTCTACTACTTCATTGTCATAAAACACTTTGTGAGCTCAAGTTAATATAACCTAGCCTGGTATCTAGCCTCATTGTTCTGTATATTATACTTTATAAATGAACATCTTTACTCTAGTAGACTATAAATATTAATCTCCTAAAACTCTCAATTCTTTATTCCACCAAATGATACAATATCGCCATCTTCAATCATGTATGTTATAATTTCTTGTTTACATTTCCTAGCAGCCTACGGTTCACATACAATTGATCAATTTTCTTAACATCAGATTCAGCTAGTTCTTTTATAATTGAGTCATGATGGGAAAAGTATGAATACCTTTACAGCCACTTCAGTACCTAACTCATGAAGATCTTTAACTTTCATCACCTCAACAGAAGTAAAACCGATGCTAATAGTATGGGCAACTTCACTTGCAGGGATCTGACGCCTCACCTGCCAACACTTCACTTGAACAAAGAATTTACAAAATGTCACTGAACCAACTAAATTTAATTGACATACTCCTACTAAATATAAGCATGAATACAAATGATCATTTCAAAAGTGCTATAAAATTCAAAGTTAAGAATAAGCATGCGGATTACAAGTAGCATACTGCAATTAAAACAGCTCTAGTTGTACTGGAATTTAGCAACATAAAATAAAAGATACATTATATTGAATGAATATGTAATACTAAAACATAATAGGAAATACATTAAGATAAGTACCTGGCTAGGACCGACGGTGAAGAAGTGTACGGCATGACTTGATCTGAATCCAGCTTTGATGATCTTAGATATTGTGTTGTGTTGCATAATAAATAATATTTTTCTTAAAGTTCAGAACTAATGAGAATATGCATTTAATCAAGTAATACGTTTTCCCAAAAAGCCCTCATAACTGGAGCAATTGTTTGTGATTGAGATAATATTGAGTGATATATGACTCCAAATTTGTCCAAATAACTATTACTATTATTGGTTGATGGCCGAAATTAAACCTACACGTAAGAATATTTCAAGTTAATGATTCTCAACTTGGTAATCATTCAAGCTTCTAAATTTTCAAAATTTAACTGTACAGATGGCATTCTCAAGTGCTTAAGATGACTAAACATAGCAACTCAAATATAAAAGTGTGAACTAACTTGTCTTCTCGATTTGTTTGCATCATCTTCGGTCATATCTATTAACTGTTGTTCAAAGAAAGCACTAAAATGAATTACAGAACCACCTACATGATCATTCACCCTGAATAAAATAGTCACATATTAGGTTTCTCCACTACTACCCTATCAATTAGGAAATACCGCATAGCATGGTTATGTATAGGAAGAAGTGTGCGCCTACATAGATGGACATATAATAGCTTAGAGTGGTTGCCTACTGTTCAATGGGGTGGCAAAACGAAAGGAAACAAATAGTGATAGAGGTAAGAGAACAACTTCTTCTTGCTCGCCTTTGTTAAACTGATATTGATCTGCAATACAGATTCTACGCAACAGTTTCTCTTAGTTTAACTAAACAACGAAACCTTCCAACTAAACTAACAAGTCACCAAATCCTATCCAATTCTATCCCGATACTTACTCTCTCACATTTTCACAAACTCCAACTCTAGCACTACTACCATTCTCCTTTACGTTACTCATGGTTAAGTGCCATAGCAAGAAAGGAGGTCTCTATTATAAGCCAAGGGGTGATTATTGAGACAAGTGCCCTCTTTCTAGAGAATTCCTAGATATTATAAATATCTTCTAAGTTTTTATTACTCATTCTACGTTGCTAAATTGCAGTATCTTCTTTTTGCATGGTGGAGAACATTCTCGAAGATTGCCTTGCATCTTTCAATATTATAGGTTTATGATCATATTTTGTGAGGCTTCTAGGTTGGGATCCCTGTTTAGAATGATGATGAAGAGATTTCTGGAGGACATATCATTTATCAAAGTGTTGGATTATTTTCGGGCAAGTATTAACAACTGGGGTCAAATAGGAGGAGACATTCGCTTAAGGCTGTTTGAGAGGACGTGACCTTCAGTATATCCAAGCAGAGCATTAAGGTCAAGGGCCATAATATGAAGACACTGGTTGATCTGGTTGAGCCTCATGATGGTGAAATACTGCTGATCAGGAACATGGAAACATTGATGGGGTACACTAGTGAAGCTGAAATCAAGGAGATCCGTGAGAAAGTGTGCAGAACAAACACCGAGCCAACTTACGGTCTTGAGAATAGATTTTGATTCATGTGCATATATTCTTTAATATGGCATGTCAATGTGGCTATGGCTTCATAGCGTAGTGGCACGCGTTAATTAAGCATGTAATGTAATGTAGCTTTGCATTAGACGTGGTAAAGAGTAGTGGCAGAACATGAGGAAAATTTGAAAAGTGGGGTGGGCCGTGGGCAACTGTAACCTTTCGAGGAGAATGGAAGGCCACTATGGTGAAGATGTATGGGCGTTTAGCTGAACGGTTGAACCGGAGCGGCGGAGCCAGTGCTGGTGCTGAGCAAGACGACGACGCGTTCAGGTGGCAGTGGTCCAGGTACTTGATGTAGTCCGGGAACTGCTGCTCGGTGCCGCTGACGGTGATGGCACCATTGCTGCATGTACATTGCTGGCCCTTTAACTGCTTCGCGAGCTGCTCGGCCAGGCACGCCGGCGCGCCACGTTTTTGTTCTCGATCCGTGCCGGGACGTTGGGCGAGGATCTGTAGCTGTCGATGCCCTTGAGAAGCTTAGCATCATTGCCTGGAAACACGGAGTTTCAGTATGAAGAAAACGATGCAGAATTCGTCAAGTTGATGTTTATGCTGCTAGCCTCATCACAGTGATGATGCACTCGCAAAACAAGACCAAATGTCCTCCTCTCCAAAAAAAAAAGGTAACTAATTTAATTTATCTAGTGATGCCGTCGAATCACCAAGCAGCACGCAAACCACAGGCACGAACACCTGACAAACGGAGGACACTTAGTGAGGGACAGGGCAACCACTTGTGAAGTAAAAAAAAAAGTTTAGCATTTTGTTTTTGAAAGGAAGATTATTAGCATCTCTGGTTCCAAAAGAAATGGAAGATTCAGTAGCATCTTTGGTTAGGATTGGTTGCCATAAAAGGCATTAACAATGTTTCCAGTAAACCTGATCCACATAATAATCTTTGGTTGGGTGATCAAGTAGACTTTTTTTTTTAGAAAATGGATCAAGTAGACCTGATCTACGACATTATATATGCCTAATGTTGGACTACCGTCCCTGATTCGACATGCATGCGTCCCTCAAATCTGGCCGGCTGTGCACCTGATGTGATGCTCCCCTAAAAAAACTGATATGATGCTGAGATATGACAGCGAACCGGCTCGCCAATGATTCAGAACAAGCTGCGCCTAGTTATAATCTGTGCCAGTACTGTGGCGAGCTGACGCTGACCCGTGTTGGGATTCACAATGCTCTCGTCAACGCATGACAGGATTGCATGGTCCTGAACAATATGATCGGAAAATTGAGCTGGCAGGCGATTTTCCTCTCTCTCTCTCTCTCTCTCTCTGAAACCGAGTGCGTTCTGACGCACACTGTGGCCGCAGCACCAAAATCCGATCCCACGATTCAACAAGGTCGGAGACTTTGGCGCTGCGTCCCGGAGATCAATCAGATGGAGCCTGACCAAGCTCCATGCGGCTTGTTGCTGGATGCCACCGCTGCCGCGAGTCCCGACGGCGTCGGTGGTGGTGGACACGGCACGTACGGTGGGGGCGGCTGGCAGCAGTCTGCTCCTCGACCGGGTGGCCAAGTGAGGGACAGGGTGGCGCTGCGCGCAATTGCGCGAGAACGTCCACGCCGGCCACCAACGCGAATCGCTCGCCTTTTAGTAGGTGCCTTGCCGTTGCCGCCGGCGCCCTTTCCTGACGCCGGCGTAGCTTCTCCACATGCTCGCCTCGTCTCCTCCCGCTTGTCATCTTCCTCCTGTCCGCTGCACGCATCGTTTTCGCCATGACGAGACGACCTTTTTTTTTTTACTAGATGACCAGATGACCTTGAGACAATGCATCGCGAGGTTCTTTCGCTTTCGCTAGCTGTTCCTGCGCTTTTCTCCCCCCACGGTCCTGCTTGCCTTTCGTCTGCCGGGTCTTTTGCGCGCTGCTGAATCCATTGGAAATATACCCATCTCCATGATTCGGTGCAGAAAGCTAAGCCTGCCGAGTTAATTATGCGAGTCGATCGACATGGAAGAAGTCCCTCTGAATCCTGCAAGGGTTGCGTCGGCTCGATGATTGGCTGCACTGACGAACTGAACTTTAATCCTTCGCTCCTGATTATGCATGAAAAGGGGGCCAATCTATAGATCTTAGTACTCGGTTTCTCTCGAAAGCAGCAGAAGCGAAGTCCAGCTTGGAAAGCGAGCCTTGGGGAGTTCCATGGGATTCAGAAGCGCAGAAGACCAGACCTTGCCTCCAAAGAAATGCAGACAACGAGGTTGCCATGAACCCTTTTGTAAACTACTAAAAGTGCCGACCCGATGCACCGGGAAAGATGAGACGAAAGCTCGTGTGACCTGATCGCGCCACGGCACCTACCGGCCATGCAAAGCTGCGGAGGGAGATCGGAACGCGGCGGCAAGGGCCGTGTTTGGTTGCGCTCTGTAAAGTTTTTGAAAAGATATTTTTCTACATTTGAAATACTAAACATAGACTATTTACAAAAATAATTGCAGAACTCGTCTGTAAATCGCGAGACGAATCTAATGAGCCTAATTAATCCGTCTTTAGAAGTTATTACTGTAGCATTACTGTAGCAATTTAGCATCTAATTACAGCCTAATTAGGTTCATTAGATTCGCCTCGCCATTTACAGACAGCAGTCGCAATGCGTTTTTTATTTCGTCTAGATTTAAATCTCCATGCAGGTGCCGAAAAAAATTTTGGAATTTTGAATTTCGTAACCAAACACGGCCAAGCTTTGCGTTTGCTTCAGAGAAACCGGTGGCGGGTGGTTGAGGTCAACGTCAGCGTCAGCCCCAGGCCCTGAGGCTGCGAGGCCCCAGCATGAAAGTTCTAGGAACCGAGTTGCTGCTGGCCTTCGCGCTGGATTTTCACCTGGCAGGGAGGTGACTAAAACTTCCTTATCACATCGGATGTCTAGACACCAAATAGAAATATTAAATATAATCTAATTACAAA
Organism: Panicum virgatum; assembly: GCF_016808335.1. Lineage (NCBI taxonomy): Eukaryota > Viridiplantae > Streptophyta > Magnoliopsida > Poales > Poaceae > Panicum > Panicum virgatum. The sequence continues at coordinate 65,878,585 of NC_053137.1, read as the reverse complement.
ATCAATTGCATAAATGGAAGCTAGTCTAATTAGTTCTATGATTTTAGCTGGATCTGACCTGTCAGAGATCGCGGCCCTTGGAGCTCAGCGAGATCGCCTCCGAGATCAGCTAGTGTCAGCGTCAGGCGCTAACCGCCTCCGGAAACGACGACGACGTCGAAGGCGGTCGAGCGAGCTCGCCGGCCGGTAGGTCCTGCCCGTCCCCGACGACGACAGACGCCAACGTCTTCTCTGCTCGTGACCGGCGTGATCTGTACTGCGTCCGTTGGCACGGCGGTTCTCGTGACCGGAGAAAAGGCCGGCAGGCGTGGCGTGCAGTAGCAGGGGTACGGGGATCGGCAGCGCGGCGGGCGAGCGATGCGTGGGGGTTTCTGCACGCCCGTTTGGGAGGGGTTTTGGCTATGGCTGTGGTGGGTGGGTGGAGTTGGAGTCGGAGGCGCCAGTTGGGCTGTGCGATCGATCGCCCCGCCCCTTCCAAAAAGAGCGTGGCAGCCGGGCTGCGCAGCTGGTGGTGGGCTCCGGGCATTATCCTGACTATTCCTGAGGCCTGAGCTAGTCGCCGCGGAACAGGGCATTGCAACACACCACACAAGCTCCGTGCAAAACAATGCGTGACGTCGTGTTCGAACGCGTGCAGGTGCAGCCAAGCCAAACACGTGGAGCTCTGGCCACTTTTGTACGCCATTTCCTCTTTCAGATCCGTAGCGTGACGACGTACCATGTAGCAGCAGCCGGACAAATAGTAGCAGTAGAATACGCCGAGATACGATGGAGAAGGTAGGTGCGCCGCGGCCCGCATGGGTACAAGAAACGGCAGCTCCACACCAAGCAAGCAGGCAGCCGGATCGCCGACGCGCAGCGCACACGAATACACTCCCGGAGGAGGGGGGGGGGGGGGGGGGGGGACAGGCGTTCCCCGTGTAACCACCGCGCGCGCGATAGCCCGCGGCCGAAGCGAAACCGGAGCCGTCGGTGTCGCCGCCCGGCCGTGGCGTCTGGTATATTACGCGGCGGCCGAGGCCCAAAAGCCACTGGGCGAGCGCGCGAGGGAGCGAGACCGAGGCGAGGCGAGGTAGCTGCTGCGCGGCTGCACGCGTCGATCGCCGCGGCGCCGGCCGGCCGGCCGGCGGGCCTGGGAACGAACGCGAGGCTCAGCTGGGCTACATGCTGCGCCGCGTCCTCGACGGCTTCGACTGCCTGCACCCGCGCTGTCGGCGGCGGCACGGTGGGGGCGCGGGCGCCGGGGCGGTGCCGGCGGCCAAGGCGCGCGTCGCCGTGCGGCGGTTCGGCGGCTCCACCAAGTGTAGCGGAGTCAGCGGCGGGTGCGGCGACGGCGGCGCCGCGGAGGCGGGCGGGGGAGGGCGGGAGGTGACGATCCGCGTGGCGACGTTCAACGCCGCCATGTTCTCCATGGCGCCCGCGGTGGCCGCCGAGCCGGCAGCGGGGGCGGGGGCAGGGGGTGGGGCGGAGCGAGGTGCTGGGCTCTCACTCCCGGGCAGCCCGGGCGGCGCGCGGCGGCCCAAGGGCATCCTGAAAGCGCAGGCGGCGGCGAGCCTGGCGCGGTCGCCGAGCAAGGCGCGCGTGTCCATCAACCTCCAGGACAACGAGATCTCCCTGGAGCGGAGCCGGCTCTGGCGCGGCAAGAGGCAGCCGCCGCCGCCGCAGAGGAGGGAGGCGGAGGCGGCGGCGCCGCGGCGGCGGAGCGTGGAGGAGGTGCTGCGCGAGGCGGGCGCCGACATCATCGGGCTGCAGAACGTGCGCGCCGAGGAGGAGCGCGGGATGCGGCCGCTGTCGGAGCTCGCCGAGGGCCTGGGCATGCGCTACGTCTTCGCCGAGAGCTGGGCGCCCGAGTACGGCAACGCCGTGCTCTCCCGCTGGCCCATCAAGCGCTGGAAGGCGCACCGCGTCGCCGACCAATCCGACTTCCGGTCAGTCCCGCCCTCCCCGCCTCTCCCTCATCACTGCACTGTCCTAAGCTTACCAACCAGCTCCTGCATGCGCTTCAATGGAGTTCGCCACGCTCATGAATTCCATTTACGACGCACAACAAACAAGCAGTAATTTCCACCACTAATTTCACATTAAACATTTGACACACGCACTACCGCATTCTAAATACAGTAGAGCTGGTTGAATCATCTCTTGATCGTTTCACTACTCGTTGGGGTCAGAAAATAGGAGTAGCGCACAGCAGCAACATGGGATTCAGAGCATAGTCACAAGATTCGGTGTCGATGCCTCGTCCCACGACCCGGGAACGCCGTTCCGATTCGAGGGTCGGGGTCGAAGAGGATCAGTGTCCCATTCAAGGTTGGGACGTCCCGGTTTGAAAGGGGTCGCAGCCACATTGTTTGTAGATTTAATTGGGATAAGGAGGTTAAGGACAATGGATTTGTATGGTTTTTTGTTAGAAAATGAGCTGAATACGTGTAGCATGATCTAAATGTACTCTTTTATACGTTTCTTATATGCTTGAACAGATTAATTTCTTCATTAGGAGCACATATATAGTTTTTGTTTTTATAAAGACACATGGATTCGAAGATATCGACCCCGATGAATCAGGGTCGCGTTCCACATAATAATGTATCGTTCCATAGAGGTATACCCCTTTCGTACCATAATTTTATAAAGTGACGACCATCGACCATCGATCCCGTTCCTCGACCCAATCGATCCAGGAACTTTGTGACTATGATTCAGAGTTGGATTAGTGTCCCGTCCTGTCGCAGCCTGAACGTTCTATCCAGTTCTCGACGCCCTCGCTGTAAATAACACCCGGCCCCGTACCACTTTGCCGGACCGAGTTCCTGTGCAGTCGCTACTTCCACTGCAACTGTACCAGGGCACTGTTTATTACTGTTCACCAGGGCACTGTTTATTACTGTTTGCCACTGTACCATCGGATCTGATCCGTTGGCGGGGAAAATGGACGGCTCAAATCACGTGCAGTCCTTAAGTTACGGTCGCTGAAGCGACTGCATTTGATCTGCGTCGCACTTTGCCCGACCACCGCCCGTGACACATCACATGTCAGAGCCAGCCCGCATGAGCGCCCAGCCAGCCCCACCCTGCCAGTGCCTCCAACTCATCGGCACTGTCTGTCGCCGCCACACACAGAGAGGAATGGCAGCCGTTGCTGCCGCCGCCGCTGGCTACTCTGCTTACCTTCCTGATGAAATGCTAGTAGCTGCTCCTGTTCCGGTCGAACAGTAACTGGCCCAAGCGCCGCCATGTTGCGTTGTCTGGTAACCAAGGTTTTAAATTGCCGGCTAAGATGTTTAGCGGTAGAGCTGCCGTTACGGCGTTTAGCGGGCTATAGTCGGAATTTAGCAGGCTATAGCCGACTTTAGCGGACTAAATGATATAGCGGCCGTCCTTTCTAGAAGCTATAGCGGAAGCTATAGCCGGCTATTTAAAACCTTGCTGGTAACTAATCTATTCTAAACTGTTAACCCCGCAAAGCTTGTCCAAATTCTGAGCAGTACTCATCACCTAGCTTTTACCTGCCTGCCGATTAGTGATGAGGTGCATAATGGTGACGGTTTGGGGGTTTAGGAGCGTTGATTCCACGCGCTACGGACAAGCGGCAAGATGCTTACGGAGTAAGTATGGCGGATAACATGCTGAATTCAGATGCTACGGGGCTATAAAAAAGGATTATGTGAGCTGCCCCCATTGTCACAACCTGAAAACCACAGGGATCGGCGAAGCTTTTGCGGGTCCCCATAATCCAAAGGCAAATGCGCGTCTCGGATCAGCGTCCCCACAGATTTTATATCAACCCTAGCTTTTATATCAACCCTAGCTTTAGCCCTACAGCCTACTGGACTAGGGACTGTAGCAATGGCAATGCTGATTAGTAGTATCATCGGAAGGGATTAGACAGACGCCACCGGTGCAGACGGTTAGAACGTTAGGTGCTCGCTACTCACTAGATAGATGCTGCAGGTGCTGGTGGTGCTGAAGGGAAGGGGAAGGCGAGAGGTAGAGAGGACGGCATCTTCGTGACAGCGTTGGGATCATTGGAGGAAGGGGAAGTTTTTGCCATCCTGTGAGCGATCTCGCTGCGGCCGAGTGGTCCCCGTCAGGGAAGTGGTAGCTGGGCAGGGCCTTTCTGGGCGAGACAAATCCCTGGGCGAGGGCCTCTGGATAGGAACCCCCCCGTTGCCCATGCCACGCTTGTTTGCAAGTTATGGCCGGAACAGTGCCTGGATATTTTTTTTCCTGATCCGTTATAGAGTAAATGGCTAGCTGTCCAACTTCGAACAATCTTGATTCTCCAACGATTTATGGATAAGCATATACTCGTAAGTACTGATTGGCGAGATTATATATAATTTGCTCTTTCGATAATGCGTTAGAGTTTTGAAACTGTAGTAAATCCTTTATTTTCTCATAAAAACCACATCAAGTTTCTTCAACAGTGCATGCTACCTTCATGTCGTGTGAAGAATCCTTTCAGGGACCATATGCATAATAAGGAATAAACTACTCGTGCTGCACAATTTAAGGTCATACAGAAAACTGTCACCCATCACCCTCTGTGCGGATGAGCTTCTTCCGAAGCAGCACGCGAACTATGCCGAAAGCAATATGGCGATCGTTCCCTCGCTGTCCGAGCATAAAGGACCTGCCCCCGGAACGTGATCGCGATCATTCCCTGTTGGTTGGAGTGATTGACAGATAGTTTCGGAAAGGAACTGAGCGAGCGCGATGTGCGTGGTTGGTTTGGTTGCAGGAACGTGCTGCGCGCCACGATCGAGGTGCCGGAGGCCGGCGAGATCAACTTCCACTGCACGCACCTCGACCACCTCGACGAGGGGTGGAGGATGAAGCAGGTGGACGCCATCATCCGCTCCGGCGACGGGCCGCACATCCTCGCCGGCGGCCTCAACGCGCTCGACGGCACCGACTACTCCGCCGAGCGCTGGGAGGACATCGTCAAGGTGAGACACTGTCGTGCTGGGCAATCATGTGATGTTCTTGGGACCGAGACCGAGATGGATGGTGTGCTCATTTCTGACGGCTTTGCAGTACTACGAGGAGATCGGCAAGCCGACGCCGAAAGTCGAGGTGATGAAGTACCTCAAGGGGAAGCAGTACGTCGACGCCAAGGACTTCGCCGGAGAATGTGAAGCTGTCGTGGTTGTGGCCAAAGGGCAAGGTACTAGATGATTCAGTTCTAAGACAATATCAGTTCCTATCTGAACTCCCCTCAGTACTTTTTCATTTGCTGTTATCTGAACTCTGAATCACTTACCCTGAGATGCCGATGGATGGATTTCAGATGTGCAGGGGACATGCAAGTATGGCACGAGGGTGGACTACATCCTGGCATCGCCAAACTCCCCCTACAAGTTTGTACCTGGATCCTACACGGTCATATCTTCCAAAGGAACATCGGATCATCACATCGTCAGGGTCGATGTAACCATACCTCAGATCAAAGAAACCGACACCGAAACCTTGAACCGCAAACAGAGAGTAGTCAGGGTGAACAAGAAGAGCTCAAGAAAAGGGATATGGGGTGCTAAATGATTTTTTTTATATTTTTGGTTGGATCTTAGTTCTTTGCATTCTTTTTCTTTTGCCGGGTGATGTGGGTTGCTTGGAATTGTGTATACAGCTATGGTTTGTTGGAGTAAGTCTGAAGAAGCCAGGTTGCAATGGCTGCTGTGGTGTGTGACCAAGAAGTGGAAGCAACGTATTTTGGCTAGGTTCCCCTTCTGTTGGTTGTCGTCTTGCGTATGTTGCTACTAGATTCAGAGTGACTTCAGGTGGAAGTTCTCTAATGTTGAAGGCATTGCAGCACACCTGATTGCCGTAAAAGTGAACTGCTTGCATTGGCAGGAGTAATTTATACTCCACGGCTTCAAATTCATAGAAAAATGATTCATCTTATTTTTCAAAAGAAAAGGTACATTCTCTAAATATGTCTTGAAAATAATGCATCGACCAATAGAAGCTGGAGCCTGGAACAGATTTGGCGTCATCGTCAGGGTCAGGGCAAAAACAGTTGCTACGGCTCATAGTCGTTTCAAGGGTATATATGTCCAGGCCGAACAGGGCCCTCGTTTCAGGATGTCACCATGCTCAGAAAGCACTTTGTTTTCAGACTACTGGCAATAGCCCATTCAGCATCTTTTTGTTCCCATTTGTCTCCAGCTCAGATATCTTAAGCTAGAAAACATTGAAAGGTCTAACCAGCAAGCTCTACCCACCACTAGCCTGTCTGATCCTAACAACTGAATACGATACGCTGTAGGAGCTGATGGACACACCCTGCAGCCAACAGTGGTATAACACACCAGGTCAGGATCGTGTACATGTTGATAGTTGATACCTCAACCAGACAACCATCCTCATCTTCAAACGACAGGCCATGGAACATGCATGGCCCGGGCACTGGCCACATGGCTGCATGCCGAATGCCACGCAGGTGATGGGTGATGCTGGTGCATTAGATGCAAATAAGTCCCAGATGTGGACATGATTTCAAACACCTAACTCAAATTACGAGATCATTATAGCATGACCATAGTTCAATACTGAAGAGAAATAATAGAGAGAAAAACAGGTAGACATACACATCCACAATAACATTATGATGGATCATGTAGCTGGTACAATGATCACGTTTGTTTCTACTTTGAAAAGCTTATCTAGTCCATCAAAATTCACCAGCTGCTTGAGTGCATCAAATAAACATCCATGTGAAGGTTTAAAGAAATCAAGAATGCTGCATTTCCTTACATAGAAATGAGCTCCTCCAGTTTGCATTATTTAAGTAAAGAAATCAGGAAACTAGTACAGGGGCGACATAGCTGGCGTATCATGCAGAAGCCGCCAGCAGCTCCCTTTCAGCTCGCTCACGGATCCTCCTTTCCAGCTCCGGCCTGAAGTGCCTGATAAGCCCCTGCACAGGCCATGCTGCAGCATCCCCAAGGGCACAGATAGTATGTCCTTCGATTTGCTTTGTGACCTCCTGAAGCATATCGATTTCCTCCAGCTTCGCGTTACCAACCTTGAGCCTCTCCATGATCATCCAAAGCCAGGGTGTGCCCTCCCGGCAAGGCGTGCACTGCCCACAACTCTCATGCTTGTAGAAGTATGACAGCCTAGCAATTGCATCAACAACATCCGTAGATTTGTCCATCACGATGACCGCTGCAGTACCCAATCCAGACTGCACAGCCTTCAGTGCATCATAGTCCATCAACACATCATCACATATGTGTTTTGGTAAAAGGGGAACAGATGAACCACCAGGAATAACTGCAAGCAGGTTGTCCCATCCTCCCCTCACACCTCCACAGTGCCTCTCGAGCAACTCCTTGAGAGGTATGCTCATTTCCTCCTCCACGGTGCAAGGTTTGTTCACATGCCCTGAGATACAGAAGAGTTTGGTTCCAGAGTTGTTTTTGCGCCCAAAGCTTGCAAACCATTCTGGACCACGCCTAAGAATTGTTGGGGATACAGCCACAGTTTCAACATTTGTCACAGTAGTGGGGCAGCCATAAAGCCCAGCATTGGCTGGGAAAGGCGGCTTCAGCCTAGGTTTGCCCTGCTTCCCTTCAAGGCTCTCAAGTAGGGCAGTCTCTTCACCACAGATGTATGCACCAGCACCAAAATGAATATGCACATCAAAATCATAACCAGATCCGCAAGCATCCTTACCAAGAAGTCCAGCTGCATATGCTTCCTGCCGGGCTTTCTCAAGGTTGAGACGCTCGTTCACGTATTCACCTCTAATGTAGATGTAAGCAGCGGATGCCCTCATTCCAACTCCAGCAATAAGGCATCCTTCCAGAAGTTTGTGAGGGTCATGACGCATGATTTCTCTATCTTTGCAAGTTCCAGGCTCACTCTCATCAGCATTAACAACAAGATAAGAAGGACGTCCATCTGAAACCTTGGGCATAAAGGACCATTTGAGACCAGAGGGGAAACCTGCACCTCCACGTCCCCGGAGGCCTGATTTCTTCATTTCATTAACTATCCAGTCTGCCCCCTTAATCACCAAATCCTTGGTCCTATGCCAGTCACCCCTCTTCATTGCACCTTTCAGAAAAGGGTCATGCAGACCATAGAGGTTGGTAAAAATGCGGTCTTCATCTTTGAGGCCACCGAAGTGAGTCTTCTCTGGAGGGGGAGGTGGTGGTGGAGGCTGTGGTGTACTTGATGTAGTAGCAGCCTGGGTACTAAATGATCTGCTAGCAGGGCAAAGGCCGGCACCATTGAGAGAACGAGCAGGCTGTGCCCTTGATAATGAATGAAAATACTCAATTGCAGCCTGGAAAGAAAATTAAAAGTTAGGGCCATGCCAATGAATCATAATTCATCGGTATGCAATTAATAAAAACATAAGTGCTTCTACGCTCTCCACAAATAAATATATTCATAGATAGTTAAATTTCCCGAGTGACCAAACTGGTGTTGATATTTGATAAAATGGGACACCATGATGAAGGTGTGACAATGAAATCATAATTTTTATAGTGGTGCTTCCAGTATATGTAGTGTGGAGTAAATTGAAAGAGGAAAAAAAATCACAAAGTGGTTAAAAGGGGGGCACCATAGCAAAAGAAAAATACCATTTTCTACATGGACTGTTCATGAATCAGGAGAAAACGAACAGGAAACAGTGAAATTGTTCCATAAAAGAAATGAAGGTGTAACCATGCCACATGAAATCTGATTATGTTTATATGCTTTACATAATAGTCTACCAGGTGGCAACAAAGGCCTGACAACCAATTCAATAAAAACCTACAGATACAGAATACAACTGCTCAGTTATTACAAATAAGCCTTTTAAATGATCCTACTAGTCTATCCCAACATATTTATCCGCATAAGAGGTAACCTTCACTATCTGCTACTGTGCTACATACTAGATGAGTTTCTGAGGCATAGCCCATAGTTATGAATGAAATACTAACAATAAAAAAGATGGATTAAGACATGAAAGTTCTTTTGCTTCAAGAACCAGTGCCTGTCTAAGGATGCGAAACTATCATCTTCAAGTTATTCCTAGAGGTTTAACCAATACCAGACCAAGCCACCAAGGTTTACCAATTCAAAGAACAAAAGTAGCAACTAGAAGGAATGCGCACACAGGACATAAGGTGTAGTCAGATGAGCAAAGCTCGTTCGTCGCTTGGATTTTGGATCAAGAGTGAGCATTAGCAAAAATTTCCATCAGCAATGGCGTAGGCAAAGTAGAATAGCACACTCAGGTTCAGACTCTGAGTTCACAATTGAACCTCGCATGGTTCGGTGGAAGCGACTTACAACATTGGCCGACTATGTCACAGCTCGTGGGCCGTTTGGGCCGGACCGAATGTGCGACATTGTAGCAAAAAGCTATTGTAGCGTCGCGGTTAAGTTAAATAGCTGGTCGCGAGAAGCTAGTAACTCCGGATCGATCCTTTTGCGCGAAGCGAGGGCGAAAGCGCAAGAGAGTTAATTAGCAGGTGTGGTCTACTCAACGTGTAGAGTAGATCTTAGCCGTTATCTCGGGCCGGGTCGTTACAGACTAGTCATGAACTAACATTGAAATATATCCTCTTGAAATCTTAATCAGCAGTGTCTCGCAGAAAAAAGGGGGAAGACCTCCACTATTCCACTCCAAGCACCCCCGCCCCAACTCACCCCAGAAGAAGAGAAAAAAAATGCGGCCTCCACTCTCCACTCCAAGCCCTACCTCAATCTTTCGCCCATTTCCGATCACTAGTAATCCAGCACGCCGCTACATGGGAAGAGATTCACTTGGTCGCCATGTGCAAATACAGCAGCTGTTGGAACCCTCCCCCACCCTCCACGGCTCAAACCCTCTGAGGCTACGCCTTAAACGCCCTCGCGCGGTCCGACTCTCGCGCCGGACTTCACATCTCCCGGCGGTGGGATCCAACCGGGGGAAATGGGTTATGGGTTGATATAGAGGAGAGAGGGGATCGAACCTTGCGGTCGGGGGAGATCTCGGCCGATCTGAGGAGAGCCCGTCGCAGCGCCATCTCCGCCTCCGCCTCGCCTGCTCCGCTCAAGTCGAAGGTGCCTGTTGGTCTGGTCGGATTGGGGGAGATCGGGGAAGGGAAGAGAGAGGAGCGGCTGCGTGGGCGACCTCCTGGCCAGAAGGGGATGCGCGGAGTGAGGCCTGCACACGCACGCAGACACGAACCGCAGCCGCGTGCGGTTTTTTTTTATATTTTTTATTTTCGTTTCCAACAAAAATATATTTTCGATTTGAAAATTTACAGAAATATACCCGGCCGCCCGACTACCCGGACCTGGCCGCCCGGCTGTGACATCCCAGTTTTTAAAATACTAAGCGAGAAATATTAAACACATAATCATGCTTAATAAGCAAGAGAAATTCAAGTTAAACTTTTCTTTTGGGAAATAATAGAAGTGTGTTTTTGTGTATATGAAATTTTACACATGAAATGATGAGTTCTTCAAATCAATGTTTTTAAATGTTTAAAATGTCTTTCGGATGGAAACAAACGGGTTTTAAAAATGAATTTCAAATCGTTGCTCAAATGAATTTTTGTACAAAACCAAAGTTGTAGGTTTTCAAAAGACGAACAATTTTCGTGTTCAAAGTTTTTCGAGTTGCCGCACAAAAATGGAAGAAACATTTGAATTTCGAAGCGCACAGGACATTTTCAAATGCACTCAAGTTTCAAATTTTAACTTTCAAAGGAAGCTTCAAATGAACTTTTGCCTAAAACGAAAGTTGTAGATCTCGAAATTTTGAACAACTTTGGTATTCAAAAGTTTTTCATTTAAAGTCAAAAAAATGGATAAAAATTTAGTTTACAAAATGAAGTTTTGGAACTTCGAGTTAATTACGATATTGCCATCAACTCCATCCCCTTCCTCTGTTTCCCGCCGTGACGGCGTCGTCGTCTCGCCGTCGGCCACGCACCGCTCCCTCGCCGCGCCCCAGCCCTCTCTGCGCCCCTGGTGTCTTCCTGGAGCTTCTCGAACCGCCACGCGTTGCCGTCCCCTGCACGCACGCCGAGGATGGACGTTGAAGCGCCACGGCGACGCCGTGTAGCGACAGCCGACCGCGCCTCGTCTCCGCCCTCGCCTGTGTTCCTCCCCTTTGGCTCGTGCAGCAGACGTGCTCGACCCCTCTCCACTCTTTTCCCTTTCTCCAGAGCTGAGCCGAGTTTTTCTCTGCGCCAGGGAGCTCGCAGTCGCGTCCATGGCGCCGCCGCCCACGGCCTCCACGCGGAGCCCCCTCCTCCGCCCTCCCTCGACCCGAGCCACCTCTGGGAACGAGTCCCTCTCGGCTCACTAGTGTTCCCCGACCCCTCCACCGCCGCCCCAACCCACTGGAACAGCGCCGCCGCGGTTCACACCGCCGCCAGCCGCCCGCTCCACTTCGAGCTCCCACCTCTGCCCTCCCTCAGCTCCAATCAACCCCGGGAACGGCTTCACCTCGCCCCAACGGAGCTCCCAAGCCCAGTCAAGCAGCCACGCCACAGGGCCGTCGCCGGCCACCGGCACCCGCGGACAGGCCACCACAGGCCACCTCAGCCCCAACTGAGACCACCGGCAGGTGCGCACGAGCCCCCTCACCCTTTTCCCCAACTTCCCCCTCGCCGCCGGGGCCGAACCTCACCGGAAAACGGCCGCCCGACCCTCCCCTGTTCTGTTCCGTCCGCCAAGGACCTCCCGTGAGAAGAAACAGAAATCCAGAGGCCTAGATGCAAAAGCTCGTTTCCTTTTTCTTTTGTTTTCAAAAATAGCAAACTTGTAAATTCCATATAAAATCGTAGAAACATCAGAAAAATGCAAACTAAAATGTTTTGGAATCCTTAGATCAAAACCTACAACTTTTGTTACAGTCACATGTTCATATTATGCTTCTATTTTAATCTAGGAAAAAGATTAGATTTCATAGGCTATAATTATTCTAGGAGTTATACTTAGCATATATGGGTGATTTTTGGCTGGTAGCTAATCCATGCCATGCTTAGTGTTGTGTAAAAGTTTGAGCACCAGTTAACACCTATAACTAGATGAAACCCTAGTCTTAGCTAGATCTATTAGAATAATATATTCTTTTATTTCTGGATGTTCTGATTTAGATATATGTATGAAACTTTTTCTGTGTACTTACAATACTAAATTTACACTACTGTCCAAGTTTCATAATTTTTAGATTTGTTTAGCTTTTTATTTTATTTAATGATTGTTTAGTATACTTTAATTATGGTAAATAGTTTCTATTCATGATAAATCATGAAAATATTTATGAATGTTATTTTTGAATACTTTAGATTTTCCATGAAGTTTGAGCACCAGTTCATGACTAGAACAGAAGTTAAAAATGAATCTTGTTAGATTGATGTCTGTTTTGTTTAATTCCTCAGAATTAATTCTCTGCAGAATAAATTCTGAAAAATTTATGAGGTGTCAAGAATCATATGAAGTCTGTTCTGAAAAATTTTGAGCTTCATAAGTGTTGTGGTTTGTTCTATAGAATTTAATCTTTCTCTAGGTGTAGTCTGAATATCTGAATTGTTCCGAGTAAGTGGCTGCATGAAATAGCTTGATTTTTACAGGATAGATTACTCTGTTTACCTTTTGTTTAATGTAATTTTTGCTGAATCTACTACTGTATGTGTGCTGAGTTGTTATTTATTTAGCAAACCATGATTTACTTGCTTTCGGAAACAACTACCACTTGTTTATGAAGTTAGTGAGCTTCTTTTGTGCCGTTGATCATGATGCCTTGTGTAGTTAGAAATGTTAGATACTACTCTATAAACGACTTCCCAGGAAATATTAATTTAGAAGTATCATGTCCAAACTCACTTAGGTGGACTACAACTTTATCGTGAAGGAAAAATAATAACATCTACATTGTTGAGCAACTTGAAACTGTGCATTCATACATATGCATTGTCGTATTTCATTTAGGTACGATAGAAGAACCGTGTGAATGACGTGATATCGGAGACGAGCCGGAAGACGATGAATGGTGGACATGTCTAGAAGATGGACGGATGGATTCCGATGTGCATGACCAAAGGAAGATGCTCGTCGAGCAATTGTTCTCTAACTAACACTGACCTAGTGTTAATCCCAGGCAAGCCCCGGAACATGTCCTACTATTTTAAATTTATGCAACTTATTATTGTTACTATATACTTGTGCATTTAAGTTACAGGAGTTGATTGGAACCTTAGATGCATGATCCTAAGTACCTATGCTTGAACACTAGTATGTGTAGTTCGCTAGTTGGCTAGGCTAATGGTTCGGTAGAAGTCGAGTGATTTCCTGTCACTCGCGAGAACTATAGGAGTTGAATGTCTACTACATACTGCAACTATAAGGCTCACGGGCGGGGTTGTGGTACTTGTGATGCCCCGTCTGTTTAGTGAAAATGGTTAAGGCCGCAGTGTGTGGTAGTGGTGGTTAAGCGTTTGAACGTACTAACCACATGCCGAGAAATATGGTAATCGGTAAGCTTAAGTACTTGATTGGCCCGCCAAGTGGATTTTACTCTCACCTTCTTTGAACGTCGTTTCTCATGCGCGCACATGCGGGTGCAGAGTCGTCGTACTCTGTAGTCGAGGACGGTGACCCTGATCCACAACCCGGAAAGAATGGGGAAAAGTCGTGTGGGTGACTTGGTTCCCATACGTGTGTGTTAGGTCTGCCTGGCCAGGTTAACAAATTCGATTCGAATCGTCCGCTTCTCACGGTTTGGGACTGCTTAACTCTTCTGCTACATAGAGTAAGAAGTAAAAGATGATGATGATGAATATGGTTGGTTGGATGATGAAAGATAATTATTTCCCACCATGTATGCTATTGGATAGATGCTCACCTAGAATGGTTAATTGAACTAGAATTTGGAAGCTAAAACCTGAAATTAAGGATCTACTCTTTTTTGCTTTTCGGCAAAACAAACCCCTCAAGCCAAAAGCCATGCATGTCTAGATAAAGGGCTAAGTATACCCTTAGTCGGGTAAGCTTTGCTGAGTATTAGTATACTGGCTTGTGGCTTTGTTTTTCAGGTGGTACATCTGAGGATGTGGCTGACGTCATGTACGGGCTTCATCATGACGTCTTGTTTCGTCGCTAGACTATCGTTCGTTTTCCGTCACTCTTGAACTCTGTTGCCTTTTATAAATTCAAACTCGGTTTGTAATAATAATTCAATTTTATACTCTGTGCTATAAAATTTGTGGAATGTTACATTCTCTGGACTGCTTTGTCGATCCTGTTTCAAGTGGTTTAATCGGGATTTTACCCGACAACACTGCCGGATTACTCCATTTTAAGTGCGTATTAACCCTGATTGTCGTTTTGATAATGGTTAGCGCACTTAAGCCGGATTAATTTAGGCGGGACTGCCACACTGGCAGCGGGGCGACAGGGGCTTTTGTGAAAAAATTTTGTGGAGAAAATTGCGCAGAGGTCCCTAGGGGCCGGTCGCCCGGTAGCGGGGCGGCCGGCCCTGGCCGACCGGCTGCAGGGCGACCGGATCTCCCACCCTTATATAAGGGTTGGCTGGTCCCCCACCCCTCATTTGCATCACTAAAATTCCAGAAACCAAGAAAAAAGAGGGAGGGAGGGACAGAGGCGAAGCCCTGCCGGATTTTCGAGCCGGCGACTGCAGGTAACCAAAATTCTTCTACGCTTTACTAATAGATTATGTTGTAATTATTTTTATTGAAACAATAGATTAGCAATCAATTTAATATCATGATTGTGTGTCCAGATATGTCGAGCAAACTTACTTTTCAAGTTCATTATGGTGACAGATATATTTCTCATGATGTGTATGGAGTACATCTATCAGCTTTTCAACGAAGAGAGTGCGGAATAGATAAACTCTTAGACAGGAGTTTTGGTTCCATACGCAAATGGCTTCACGAGATATTCAATGTGAATCCAAAGACTCATTTCCTAACAGTTCAGACTGTGATGAATTGGGGAACTGAAGGGGATTTCTGGGAGTTGATGCTTATAGCAAACACCGAAGAATTGCGGACTTACATGCAAGCAGCTCTTAACCGCGGGTGGCCTCTTGCAATGCTAATTCAAATTCACCAGAAGGCAGTTCATTTCGGTGAAGGGTCAACAAGTACATCATCTCATATGAACCAAGCAGTGGAACAAGAAAATGAAGATCATAACATGTATGTTATAGAACCTGAGCCGCAAGGTATGGCTGATCAGGTAGGAGAAAAAAAAGATCAGAACGTGCATGTCATTCAACCTGAGCCGCAAGATTTAGCTGATGAGGGGGAGCGGATACCTGGAATAGTGAAACCTGTACAGAATGAATACAAAGAGGCTCGAATGATGGAAGAATGTGGGGACTCATCAGACGATGAGGACTACCCGTTGCTAGGTGAATGGCGAGACAAGGGTTTTGGAAATTCAGTGATACAGAATATTAGGAGTAATGAATACGAATACAGAGAGAATGAGGTTGTGCGGAGGGCAAAGTATCCTAACATTGAAGCTATGAAAGATGCTATGAAGCTTTGGGTTATATCGTTAAGGAAGGAATTCAGAGTTGTGAAGTCTAGCAGCAAAGAATATGAGGTGAAGTGTGTCAATGGCAACTGTATATGGCGAGTACATACCTACAAGGGTAAGTACAAGACACACTGGGAGTGTTCAATTGTTACACCACATACATGTAGATTAACTATTGTTGCGCAAACTCACCGTAACATCACATCCACTTTCGTGGATAAGAAGATGTATGTGGTGATTCTGAACAAAATTAATTATGAACCAAAATTGATAATTAGGGACATCGACGACCATTTTCAATACAAAATCAGCTATGTAAAGGCTTTACGGGCAAAACAAAAGGTGTTTGAGATGAGATTCGGCACATATGAGGCTTCATATGATAACCTGCCTCACATGCTGTCAGCAATTGTGCAGAGAAATCCTAAAGCGCGGCTGACACCTACTTTGTACCGAGTTTAGATCGGGGGCCTGGGTTTCTGCTCCGTGTTTTCTTCTGCCTTGGTGCATGTGTGAGGGCATTTATGTATTGTCTTCTTGTTCTATGTATTGACGGCACATTCTTGACAGGAAGATATAAGGGGACAATACTGACAGCGATTGGAGTTGATTGCAACAAGCAGGTGGTTCCCGTCGCATTTGCTTTTGTTGAGAATGAGAATACAGAGAGCTGGTACTGGTTCTTTGTATGTGTGAAGATTCACGTTGTTGCTGGAAGGCCTGATGTTTGCCTCATCAGTGACAGACATGCTGGTATTCTAGCAGCAATAAGGCAACTACATGAAGGAAGTCGAGGACAGCCTCCTCTATGGCCAGATGTTGTGAGTAGGTGGTCAATAAGTCATATGTGTGCAAATTTTTATGAGCACTTCAAGAATAAGCAACTTATGAATTTGTTCAAGAGATTGTGCACTCAGAATCGGCAGCGGAAGTTTGATGCATTGTGGCAGGTGATATATAACATGTGCGCCGAGCTGCTAAGAGAACATGCCTCAACCTTCAGCCGGAGACGTTCCGGCGGTGGACCTTTCACACAGTGGATTAAGGATGCACCTAAAGAGAAGTGGTCAATTCTGTACGACACTAGTAGTCGTCGATATGGGATTGAGACAACCAACCACATAGAGTGTTACAATATGGTAATGCGTTATGTTCGTGGATTTCCTCTTGTTGGCATAGTTGAGTTCATCATCTACGGATGCACGAGATACTTCAGCGAGCGGTACTAGGCAGCTGCTGTCTTATTTAATGATCCAGGAGTGATTTTTTGTAATAGGATCACTAACTACATGAAAGAAAAGATTGAAAAGGCTCAATATCACAGAGTGGTCTCCATGAGCACAAATGATCAAAGGTTTGAGGTTTCATGCAGGGATAGGACAGGGCAGGGTGTCCGCAGACAAAGGGTCGTTCAGGATTGCTTGATATCGCCGGAAGACAAGGTTTTTTACATATGCAAGAAGCCACAGCTTCTTCACTTCTCATGCTTCCATGTCATTGCGGCATGTTCAAAATCTGGGTTGGATCCTCGGGTTTTTGTTTCACAATATTATAGAAAATAAACCGCTGTGCACACTTGGGGCCATGAGATATATGACATAGGCAGTCTGGGATCATTCACTACACCAAATATCTCTCCAATGTACATTCCCAATCCAGATGCTAGGAGAGCGGTAGGTCGACGGCAGACACTTCATATTCGTAACGGAATGGATGAGTCTGAGGCAGGAAAGAAGAAAAAAAGATGCAACCTGTGTGGAGCAGATGGTCACACTTACAAGAAGTGCCCTAAAATGCAAGAAGATAATGCTGGTGCTGAGGTTGGACCTTCTGGAAATCCCACCGATGGATTGCCTCCGGATTTTGGAGCCCGCCGCGTCTAGATTTCGTTATGTGTGCATATGTATTTGAACCAGATGTATGGATATGTATTTCGACCTGTATGTGATAATTACATTTCGTTATGTATGGATATGTATTTGCACCAGATTGTAGCATGTAATATTACGAAAGTATTTGTGTAGTAAGATTTCTTGGTTGTAGTTCTAAATGTGTAGGTTGGTTCAATTAGATTGCTCACTGAATATAGTGTACTGAAAATAGAAGGTTAGTTATGAATCATAAATTTTCGGTTTGTAATACAATTTTGTAAACAATACTACGATTACAAAGCAGAGGCCTAAGGCGTTCGTACTACTAGGTACTTGAACAATGAAAAGCATGACATGTGCAACACGATAACCTCGTGTTGTGAGTTAACCTAACATGCCTTAGGAAATGTAAAATGACGGGATTACATGGTAGTGCTTTACTGAGTGCACCGGGAATATTCTCCCTTCCTAATAGCTTCAGACCCTGCTTCCTTAGCACGGCGGGCCCTATCTCGCTTTCTCTCCATATCAGCTTCACGTTCCTCTGCCTTCTGACGTTCCACTTCTACAATCCTCTTCTGAATCTCTTCCTGGTTTTTCTTGCGCTTCTCCTCCATCTGTTCTTCATGCAGCATTTGTTGCCACCTTTGTGCAGCCCACCTTGCTTGACGCTCCACGTGGTCCTTATCCTGCTGAGATTGCTCGGTGTCTAACCACTGCAAGAAATCACATAGAGGCGGTAGAGTCTTTCCCCAAATCATGTTAGACGTCATTACTAGATCTGAAAGTGACAAACTCTGATAGTGTTTTGTAGTACCTTTGCTCGATCCTTGCCGTAATGCTTGGGCGGGTCGTACTCGTAATTCTCGCACATGAAGAATCTCTTGCCAAAATCGTCCCCCAAAAATTTTGATTTCATTAGTTTGCACAAGGATCCATAAAAACACATAGGCACCTAGACTCATTGGGGGACTGTTTCCGTCACTTTACTCCATGGAATGTAGGTAGATCCTGAGGATGCCATGGTGTTGAGCCCTGACAATCACAAGTGAGCAATCAATTTGCTAATATACTATATCAACGCTAATCGTTATCAGTAACTACACCTAAATGTACCACTAATCACTCATAATAATAATTAAACTGATTGCTAAACTACTGTTTCAACAAAATATTTTCTACAATTTTCTAAATTTTTTTAATATTATCTTCCAATTTTTAAGACTTTCTAATACTTCTCTAACAATTTTCTATTACTTTCTAATACTTAATCTAACACTAAATGTATTGTATCAACGCTAATCATTATAAGTAACTGCACCTAAATGTACCACTAATCACTTCTAGCAATAATTAAATTGATTGCTAATCTAATGTTTCAACAAAAATAATTACAACATAATCTATTTGTAAAGTGTAGAAGAATTTTGGTTACCTGCAGTCACCGGCTCGAAAATCCGGCAGGGCTTCGCCGCTCTCCCTCCCTCCCTCTTTTTCTTGGTTTCTGAAATTTTAGTGATGCAAATAAGGGGTGGGGGGACCAGCCAACCCTTATATATGGGTGGGAGAGCCGGTCGCCCCGCAGCCGGGCGGCCAGGGCCGGCCGCCCCGCTGCCGGGCGGCCCGGGGGGGCGGCCACCCCGCTACCGGGCGACCGGCCCCAGGGACCTCCGAACAATTATTTGAGCAAAAAAAATTTCACAAAAGCCCCTGCCGCCCTGCTGCCGGGCGGCCAGGTCCCGACAGGGCGGCCGCCGGGATATATTCCTGTAAATTTCGAAATCGCAAATATATTTTTATAAAAAACAAAAATATAAAAAATAAAAATAAAAAAACCGCCAGCCGCGTAGTTGGGCCTGGGCCGACCGACGGATTGGTTTCGGTCTGGTGGTCTCAGGGTCTGGCAGTACCAAAGCCCAATGGGCCAACAGGATCAATAACTCTTTTTTAAGTTCCAAAAGGAAATATAAGGATTCTCAGCTAAAAAAAAAGTTTGAGCTAATCCATGTGGTGTTTTAGAAACTTTGGGCTGTAATGATGCCGAATTTTTCATGTGGTCGTTTTTTATATCTTGGTATGAAAAAATAGCAATTTTCCCTTCGAATTATATGGAAAATGGACACCCACACACCCCACTGGTACCACCGCAGGAACACAAACAATACGCGTGCTGTAAATAAAAGCGAGCTAGGATTGAACCCAACTCGCGAAAAGGATTGAACCCAACTCACTGAAATGGATAAAAACAGTAGAAAACTGAATCGAGGCAAACAAAATGAAGATGTTTCAATCTTGACCTCTGGGGTTTGCATTGGGAGAAATAGAGGGACGGAACAGATGCAGGTAGCCAGGTAGGTGTGTGTGGCAAAAAAACATCACATGCACGAATCATATGTCCACACGAGCACGTACAAATACAAATTAAGCAACAGAGCATGGCTCTACAATGATGCAATCATGCAAAACAGATGCTCGCAAAACCAATCGAGCTCGCAGGTCGATCGACCGACCCTACTGCGACGCCGGCGCGCTCGTCTCGGGCGGGTACCCGATGCCGTGACGCCTGGAAGGGAACACGATGAAGATGACGCCGGAGACGGCGCCGACCACGACGGGGAGCGCCATGACCACCTTCTTCTGCTGTTCCTTGAGCGACGGGTAGAAGCACGCCACCGTGTTGGCGTCGGCGAGCAGCGTCACCGCCGCGAACACGGCCACGGCGAAGGCCGCGTGCACGAAGTCGGAGAACCGCAGCCGGTACTTGGAGAAGTCCGTCCCCCCGGCGGCGGCGGCGCCGGCGCTGTCGGCGAAGGGAAGGAGGCCCCGGGGCGTCACGAGGCCGTACTTGACCTTGCCGTCGGCGCCCACGTAGCTGTCGGTGAAGGTAGAGAAGGCGCAGAAGAAGCCGCAAAGCCCGATGAGGATCCCCGTGGCGATCTTGTACCCGACGTGGCAGGCGCCGGCGTTGGTCACGATCGGGTTGAGCACCTGGTACACGACCACCGTCGCCGTGGGCAGCAGCTTCAGCACGTCGCCGATGCTCTTGAACGTCGCGTCCTCCATGGCCCCCACGGTCTTGCTCATCTTGCTGGCCTGGCCTGCGGCTGCTCCAGATGCTTTCCTAGGCCCACCCTCTTCTTTGATGCCTTCTTCCATTCGCTTGCTCGATCCTATCCTTCCTTACGCACGACACTCTACTGGCTACAGTAGGCTGCTTTGTATCAGCTTACTGCACCGCCGTGTTGTATTTATAGGCAATTAGCTTGGGTTTAAATGAAAACTAAACCTCTATGAAATTAGGTCGTCGTTGAATTGCTCGGGGGAGAGGAGAACAGCACCTTGATTTGGCAGCAGTAATGTGATAACGATGAAATTAAGTCGTCGTTGCTTGGGGGAGAATGGCTAGTATCTTGATGTGGATGCTGTGAAAGAAAGTACAGTACATTTCAAGAAAAATATTTGATCCGCACGATAAGCAAGTAAATTTATAACGATCTTGATGTGGATGCGTGTATATATAGTTTCTTCCTACACTCAAACGATGGTTGCCTGGGTTGTGCTTTGCTTGTGTTCTCGACTGAACCTGACTATATAAACTGGCTTTTGCCTTTTGGTAGTACATCACTGTTCAACTTGAACTCTCGGTTATTACTCCGGATTGGCCGAGAGTTTCTTGCGAGGATGGACGAGAGAAATGGTCGTGTGCTAATTGTGGCTGCATGCATATCCACTCAAGTGCCAGTTGACCCTGTGATACTATATTGTCCTAAATCCTAATGACGGTGGTTTGGAAGTTAATCTGACAAACATTGGATTGTTAGGTGCCTGTAATGGCCAACCGGGATTTCTGAATCATGCATCCTCGCTTCTGATTTTCTCAACAAAAGGATGCGTTTTTTTATGTTTTTTCCTGAATCCAGCAGCTAGTATACCAGCTCAAAACAGACTCCATTGGCAGGCACACGCATATCTCTGCTGCTGCTGCTGATTTTTTTTTTTCCCAGAAAGGGTGAGCCCGAAATCTCATTACTCAATGCAAGGATCTGCTGCTGATGACAAGGATCTCGCTTCGTACAGTCAGAGACGCGTCTATATATCTTGTTAAATCAAGCGGATGCTCTACACATGTCTATGGAATGTATTTTTCAGCGTGACATAGCAGAGGTTAGGCAATCTTGTGAGGAACTTCAGTTGAGAAAACTCCATCGATCAGTCGAGTGACCCGAAACGCCAATGATTCGGAACAAGGAAGGATCCATGTCCTCGCCGGATCTCCAGGCCGTTGTCTTTCAGTGTCATCACGACGTCTCGATCGGTGCGAGCCGGCGAACGAGAGTACGAGACAGGACGACCAGTCGACGAAGCATGAGAGGATATCGGCACGGCACGGCACGCGGCAGACGCGTCGGGAGACTCGACCGACCGAGTGGAGGAGAGCTGGTGGGTGGCTACCACCGGCCTTGCCGTAGCGAGAGGATGAAGCTTTGAAGCAACCGGGATGACCGAAGCGCTGCAAGTTGCATGCAACAAGGGGAGCTTGACCTTGAAGAGGGTGCGGTTTACCCGCGGCGGCGGCGGCGGCGTCTCTTATCCCGCGGTAGGACAAAGCCCACCTCGTGCAAGACTGATGTGGGCCAGCCTACTGTTCTCGGACCAGACCCAGGAAGAAGGTCTTGTATGCATGGGAGAGTTTGGAGCCTGCTGTGCCTTTGGCCCAGACATCCACGTTTATCTATCCTCATCTAGCGAAAGGTTGGGCGGTCGAGTTGACTAGCCCAACTTAGTAGCGTCGCTCCCACGAGATCGTAAGTTCGAATCTCAGCTGGGACAAATTTATGCTCGTGGGTAAAAAAAATTCTCTCGCTGTGCTCGCCGCAAGGCTTCGCCCTCTCGAGCATGGGCCAGAATTCGGAGGTTTTTCCGTGGCAAACCCCACCCCCCTCCCCGGCCGCATGTTTTCTATCCTCTTCTAATACCCCTCAAGAAAAAAAAATCTATCCTCTTCTGATTTGCCGGCTGTTTCATCTTTCATGGAAATCGAAAAGGAAGGAAAATAGGCCACTCCACTCACAAAAGGATAAGGAAACATGCCACCGCCCACTGCTCTGTCATAGACTCATAGCTTTGCATCTTTAGCTATAAAGAACAGGTGTCGTCAAGCTGATGACCGTAGTGGTACGTACCTTGACTCAACATTTGAGGCCTAGGCTAGGCTCAAAAACCTCCAGGCTCCAGCTGAATTTCTAGGAAAATCAAAAGCTTATTTTAGAGATACACAGTACGCATCAGTGGGAAAAAAAATGTGGGACATAAATGGCAGTAAAGCCTATTTTATCATCACTTACAAGTTTCATGTACTGATATATGATATCCATTCCTGTCCAACTGCTTAATTGCACATAGGGGACTTGCAACTTGCTACATCATTTATATTTTTTTGCACTTACGCAATCTTCTATATGATGGATGCAAGATAGCAAGAGTGCCTCACTTGCATACGTCTTACCTTCCATCAGCACCTAACGAGTGCTCTTTATTCTCATATATGTAGCCATGGGTTCGTCAAAGAAGAAGCAGCAGCAGCCAAAGGCTGCCAATAAAGCTTCATGTGATGCAGACCAGATTGTTAAATGACAGACTATGAATGATTGCATAACAGTTTTCCAACTAAAAAACTTTATTCAATCGTATTGATAAAGAACCATCTAAGTCCTGAAAGAAAAAAAAATCAGGTGTTACATTTTGGATCGTGGTCTGATAGCTTTACTCAATTAAACTCAATATCTCACTCTCTACCTATGCATACATATATTCAACCATCACCCGTTCAGCATTTTATAAAAATATAAAAGAGAGGGGATACATCAGCAAGCCTTGCAAAAAGAGGCTACATAAAACTAGAAAGAAGAAGAACTTTTGACATAAAAACAAGAATGGATAGTCAGCTATTTATGCCATAACCGATGAGGCTTGTGCTTGGGCTCAGGCAGGATTCACTCATTTGACCCATTTTGCTAGTAGCTGTAGGTCGGAAACCGGATCGCACTATGATCACAATGTAATTTGTTGAGAAGTGCGCCTTTAGCCAGCTGCCCCTTTACTCGGGAGCATTAGCTAGTTGTTATTTGTTGTACTCTGCTTTCTCTTAATGAAACACAAGTTTAGGCGAGTTCTCTAAAAAAAGAAAAGAGAAGAATAAGAAAAATCAACAGCATTAATATGGCAAATCGAAATGACAGCACTAATTAAAAAAAGAAAGAAAGGAGAAGAATAAGAGAAAATCCACAACATTAATATGGCAAATCGAAAGGGTACCACAGCAAATCTGCACGAATTAATGTACCGTCAAGCCAAAATTTGTCAAACCCACTGTTTAACTCTTCGACAGCTAGCCAGCCAAGCCAGCCACCGGCACAGATCCACACCCTATTCGCTGGGCTGAAGCGGCTGGCTAGGGTGGATTTATGCGAGGGAGGAGTCCTGTAGCATTGATGGTACTGTAACGGCTAGTTACTATACCAAAAGGTTATTGTAGAGTTCAAAATATCAAGAATCTGACCATATGCGGTGGTACTGTAGCACTGGTCCGGTTGGACAAGCCAAACGAATAGGGTGCCAGGCAGTCACGGTCACGGACGAACCGAACCGAAACGATCCGAACCCAACCCAAAGCACGGCCGTGCCGCGCGCCCCTCGAACTGCCCTGTTAGTTACCAAAAAATTTTCTGTAGTACCTGTCACATCGAATTTTTGGACATATACATAGGGTATTAAATGAAGCTAAAAAAATAACTAATTACACAGTCTAAATGATTATCACGATATATATTTTTTGAATCTAATTAGTCTATTATTAAATATTATTTGTCAATTACCAACAAAATGTGGTGCACTACCAAAACACAGCCTGAAGCGACCGAGCGCTCCCTCTGGGGTCCTCGTTTAACTCGAGGCCCATCGCCCTCGTCCTCCTCGGTCCGCCCCGCGTCTCCCTCCCCCTCCCCCTCCCCCTCCCCCTCCAAACCCTCGGCTCGCTCGCGAGCGCGAGACAGACCACCTCCCCCCTCCCCCCAAACGAGGGAGCCCATTCGCTCGCGTAGGGGGAATCGAGCCCTCGCCTCCCACCGCCACCGGCCGCCTCACCCCCCGCTCCCCCGCCAGCTCGCGGAGCTCTCCCGGTCCCGGCGCCGATCTCCAAAACCCTAAGCCCTGGCGCGGTAGGGTTGGGTCCGGACGCGGACGGGCGGGTCGCCCCCCATGGCGCCCATCAACAGCGGCAACATGGAGCAGCACTCGCAGCGGCTCCTCGAGCCCGACCTCCGTACGACCCGTGAACCCCGCCTCTCCCCTCTCACTTCACTCCCACTGCGTTTACCCCCGGTTTCGCTTGGGTGGTGAATTCCCAGTCGAGGTCGCGACGTGGTTCTGGTCCCTGATTTCTTCTCGGGCTAAGCCCTTGGGGAATGGGTTTTTTCTATTGTTTGAAGAAAATTAGATGCTTTTCGTTGATTTCCCTTTCTGCAACGAGGGCCACTCTGTCGCCCGCAGCCGCTGTTTCTCATATTTAACTTCTGTTTGAATCACACGCCACTGGAGTGCATCCAGGCGTCTCCGTCCACTGTTTTTTTCTAAGTGTTTGCGGCGGTAGTCTTTTTCTTAATGCCTGCAACTCCTTGGTTTCTTTTTGCACTGAATTCCTCATCCAGCTCGCTAGTTTTGTTCACCTTTTCAAAGACGTTTACTGTTGGGTACATTGTAATGTCTGTACCCTTCAACTTTATATTCCAAACACAGCCTGCCCCCAAATTTTGCATTTTTGAAGGCTAAGCTTCCTGCCCCTGTTCTGCAGCGGAGCACCTTTTGGAATTTGGAGTGTCCCTCCTATTGTTTATGTTACCTGGGAATGAGCATATTTTCTGTCCTTTTGTCTGTTTTTCTTCTTTTCTGGGCGTTGATTACCTTACCTCCGGTCTTTGTTCTGTGAATTGTGCATAAATGATAAAATTTGTCTATTCCGTCTTGCAAAACAGTAACATAATCTTTGCGCCCAGCCGTTATTATTTTGTCTGGCTCAGTGGTCTGATCGTTGGCTTTAATACCCTGCAGCTGTGCAAGTTCGACTGCAGCTTGCCATGGAAGTCCGGGACAGCCTGGAGATGACGCACACCCCAGACTACCTCAACTTTCTTCGCTGCTACTTCAGAGCCTTCTCAGCCATTCTCACCAATTATACCACGCCACAGGCCACGGAGAATGCTGAGCACAAGCTACGGAATGTTGTGATTGAGATCCTCAACCGCCTTCCACACAGCGAGGTGCTCCGACCATTCGTACAGGATTTGCTCAAGCTTTCTCTCCGCGTGCTGACACAGGACAATGAGGATAATGCTCTCCTTGCCATCAGAATTGTGTTTGACCTCCTCCGTAACTTCCGCCCAACTGTTGAGGCGGAGGTGCAGCCATTTATTGACTTCGTTATTGTCATATACCGTAACTTTCCTGACACTGTTACCTACTTCTTCGATAATCCCAACACCAGTGCCAGTATGGCTGCTTCCATGCCCATCCAGCATTTGGACCCCACTTCTGATGCCCCAGGCATGATGCAAGTGCCTGGTGGTGGTCAGCTCAACCCGAGTACACGGTCATTCAAGATAGTCACGGAGAGTCCACTTGTTGTGATGTTTCTCTTCCAGTTGTATGCGAAGCTTGTGCAGACAAATATCCCACAGTTGCTGCCCCTCATGGTGAAGGCCATCGCTATCAAGGGTCCAGACAAGGTGCCACCACACCTTAAGACACCCTTTAATGATTTAAAGGGTGCGCAGGTCAAGGTAGGTTCTGCATCTGTTGATTTTGGTTACCTTCTATGTGGAATTCCTGATGGATTGTTGTTTCTGCTGCAGACCTTGTCATTCCTGACGTACCTGCTGAAGAGCAATGCAGAATACATAAAGTCATTTGAGGAAAGCATATGCAAGAGCATTGTGAACTTGCTTGTTACATGCCCTCCAGATTCTGTTTCCATCAGAAAGGCAAGATTTGACCTTGGGCTTTCTCAAATTCATGTGACCATATGTGCATTACGTTGAAAAATGCTAATTGCATCTCTACCAAATTGCAGGAGCTACTAGTTGGTCTGAAGCAAGTTCTCAACACCGAGTACAAGCGAGGGCTGTTCCCCTTGATTGACACACTTCTTGATGAAAGGTACGGAAACCAATCTTTTGTCAGCAATTTTTTGATCCAGCAATTCTTTTTTTCTTGGACTGAGCTATTTCTGAGATCTCATTCAGCTTAAATTTATGGGTTAGCTACATCTTGAATTCTTGCTACTGTGCTTGTATTTTGTGACGTGTAAGTTGTGGACCACTTTACTATGCTAATCTCTTTAACTAAAACCACTCCGTTGATAGTTCAAGGGTGTAGATGAACTTGTTTCCTAATAAAAAACATCCTTCCCATGATATGTGTCTATCTGAACTTAATCAATTTTAGTTTTCAGAAGGTAGTAGAACTGTAATTAGTGAAAGACTATCTTTTTTTTTTGAGTAGTAGTGAAAGACTATCTATGCGTGATGCACTATGTCGTATTGTTTTCTTATGATAGTTGTGTATTATTTCCCTTTACAGATGTTGTAGGATTTACTATTCTGCATGTTTTAGCTCCAAACTTGTACTTTGTAGTCATATTGACTAACAACTCATTGTTGGCGTTGTCAGGGTTTTGATTGGCACAGGTCGAGTTTGCATCGAAACTTTAAGACCTCTTGCCTACACGCTTCTTGCTGAATTGGTTCATTATGTTCGAGAAGATATTTCTCTTCCACAGGTTAAACTTGCCTTTTATATTTGATTCATCTATCTTGCTAACAGATTCGGGGCAATGTTCTGTTTCTTGAATTTGTATGTATGCGCAGGTGTCACTACTAGTTTCCTCCATGAGAATTTTTATTGGCTAGATGCATCATTAACTTTGACAAAGCATTTGATTTCTTCAATGCAGACACCATCAAAACAGTATTATTGTCAATACGTGTACTAGACATTTATCAATTTATAAGTTAATCCAGGTGGATTGTTAGATCTCTTTTTGGCATTGAGCTACTATGAATCATGCACACGGTGTAATACCGGCCTGCAAGTCACTTAACAATCCAGTGACCCTTAGAGGATGAATTTCTCTTGAAAGTAGTATATATTTTCTTTTTTTTTTCTGTTATATTCATGCTTTGATGTTGATGCTGCTGCTGCTAAAGTAATAAAACTATCACTTCTTTGCAGTTGTCACGGATCATCTATCTATTCTCTCGAAATATGCACGATTCTTCGTTAACCCTTACAATTCATACAACATCTGCTCGCTTGATGCTGAACCTGGTATGCTTACCATTCTGACAATAGTGAAAATAGGATTTACATTTTGGTACTTTTATGATTTTGAATTTTATTTCCTTTTCCCAAGCTCTATTAGAGTATAAATTCCTAAAGTATAACAGCAAAATTAGGCTTTAGTTTTACAGAAATCAGTAGAAGTCACTGCTTTTCCTGGTGTTGCTTTAGGTTGAGCCTATATATCAAAAAGGGGCTGACCAGCAAAGCATGGATGAAGCACGTGTTTTATTGGT
The DNA here is from genome assembly GCF_016808335.1 of Panicum virgatum. Lineage (NCBI taxonomy): Eukaryota > Viridiplantae > Streptophyta > Magnoliopsida > Poales > Poaceae > Panicum > Panicum virgatum. The sequence continues at coordinate 65,850,570 of NC_053137.1, read as the reverse complement.
AAGAAGTGTTTTTCATAATGCTATGTCAGTAGTTTCTCTATTTCGTAATCAACTGTACGTATTAGCTTGAAATGATCAGGGGCGCATATTGGATGCATTTGTTGGAAAGTTCAGGACATTGAAGCGAACAATCCCTCAGGTATAGAGGCATGATCTCTGATTCTTTTGTTGAGCAGGTTATTTTAGATAGTAAAATCATGTAGACACATGTTGTAGATGTTGTGACACTGCAGAATCTGAAGTCAAAAATTAATGGTTGAAGGGGTAGGGTTGAAAACATGTAAATAGAGGAAATAAACTGTTATGTTGGAACTTTCATGCTCATTATAAGCATCAATGTGATAATTTTGCAATGAGGGGGCACTTATTGTCGTGTGCTCCTTAGGTTCTTCACCTCCCATCCCCACTCCTTACACAATGCCATGGCATGCTATCCCTTACAATCCCTTTTTCTCTCATGATTGGATTGAACCCTGGGTTTGTCAAATAGATGTTCTATACTTCTATATAAAAAGGTAAGTCTTATCTCCTTAGGTTTTATTGCCTATACGGTCAACTTACTCCTCACACTCTACAGTTGCTCGAAGAAGGCGAGGAAGGGAAGGTACAACCGAATTTGAGAATGAAGCTTGAAGTTCCATTACAGGTGTGCCATGTAAAAATTTCTTTCATGGGCTTAGCAATACCTTTCTTTTATTGCTGTGGCTGACTGCACCCCTCTTTCTTTAGAAGGTCACAAAATATCACTTGATTTTGATTGAATTATTTTTCAGTCCATAGCTCAAATTTCTCGAAAAAAAAGGGTCACATCAGGTTTTAGATATAAGCCCTCTGTACATTAGACAAACCCTATCAATTTTTTTTCTTTTCTTTTTTTGTCATGGGCGGATAGACACAATTTTAGAAGCTTTGTCTGTTAACAACTATGGGTAGTGCTTAGTTGCATCCCACTTATAGAATGAATGGAAATTTTGTGAGATCGTTGGTTAATTCTGATACAAATTGAGATTGTTTTGTTTTACTGATGATTCAATGACCTTTTCTTTTTGGCAAAATTTACAGACTGTGCTAAATTTGCAACCACCTTTGGAGTATACTAAGGAAATTAATGATTATAAAAGTCTGATAAAGACTCTTGCTGTGGGTATGTATTAATTGTTGTTAAGTTTCCTCACCGTTCCGCATGTTTCACAATCTAATTAAATTATTGACTACATTTTAAATAACTATTTTGTATTGAATTCATACCAGGAATGAAGACAATAATATGGAGCATAACCCATGCTCACTGGCCACGCCCCCAGGTATTATAAACACACCAAATGTGTGGATACTTTTTGGCCATTCTGATATTATACTTGGACTTCAGTTAACCATTCAAAGCTTACGTTCCTGTCACGTTGAACAGCAACAAAATCAACAATCTTCTAATTTGTCAGTTCAACCCTTCAGGGGACTGCGGGAGGACGAGGTCTACCATCCTAAACTTTCTTCCTATTTGTTTGACCGAACTGTTGCTAATCAACTTTTTGTTTATTCTAGGTGCGAAAGACATCAGGTGTTCTGAAGTCTGGTGTTCACTGTTTAGCTCTTTTTAAGGAGAAAGACGACGATAGGGAAATTCTGCAATCTTTTTCACAGATGTTGGCTATAATGGAAGCTCGCGATATAATGGATATGTTTTCCTTTTGCATGCCTGACCTCTTTGATTGCATGATAACCAATAACCAGCTCTTGCACATATTTTCGACACTTTTGCAAGCTCCCAAGGTTCTGCGGCCTTTCACAGATGTATTAATTAATTTCCTTGTGAGCTCAAAGCTTGAAGCCCTGAAGCAGCCAGATTCACCTGCAGCAAAACTGGTTTTGCAACTTTTTCGGTTCTTGTTCATTGCTGCAGCAAAAGCTCCGGAAAGCTGTGAACGCACACTTCAGCCACATGTGCCAGTGATAATGGAAGTTTGCATGAAAAGTGCCACTGAAGTTGAGAAACCCCTTGGTTACATGCACCTTCTTCGTAACATGTTTCGTGCTTTGAATAGTGCTAAGTTTGATTCATTGATGCGCGATCTTATACCATCTCTGCAACCCTGCCTCAATATGTTGCTTTCCATGCTTGATGGTCCGATAAGTGAAGATATGCGGGACTTGATTTTGGAGCTTTGCCTGATTTTACCTGCTCGCTTGAGTTCTTTGTTACCCCACATACCTCGTCTTATGAAGCCTCTTGTTCTTGCTCTAAAAGGTAGCGACGACCTTGTCAGCCTAGCTTTACGCACACTTGAGTTTTGGATTGATAGTCTGAACCCTGACTTTTTGGAACCTAGCATGGCAAATTTAATGTCAGAAGTCATTCTTGCTTTATGGTCTCACTTAAGGCCGCCTCCTTACACATGGGGCACAAAGGCCTTGGAACTGTTGGGTAAGCTGGGGGGTCGAAATAGGCGATTTTTGAGGGAGCCTCTTGCACTTGAATGCAAGGAAAATCCGGAACATGGATTGCGCCTAGTTCTGACTTTTGAGCCTGCAACACCATTTTTAGTACCTCTAGACAGATGCATACACCAAGCTGTTGGTGCAGTTATGCAAGGCAGTGGTATGGAAGCTTACTACAGGAAACAGGCTCTTCAGTTCATTCGGGTGTGTCTGGATTCTCTGTTAAATCTGAGGGAGAATGTACCTGGTGAGGGTGTGAGCCCTGGTGTTCTTGGTACATTGCTAATCTCTTCGGTGGACCCCTCAAGACGTCGCAATGATGCTTCAGATATGAAGGTTGGTACAAGTGATTAAACATTAATATTTTAACATTGCTTTACAGTGTACTATTTCTGATCACAAATACAAGTCCATTTAAGTTTGTCCTAAGTCAAACTTTTTTACCTTTACTGTCAATATTGAATTTTGTATTTAGATTGGCGATACAAGATTGGAAGTTTTCATTATGTATAGTATACAACTATTTTTGCAATTTAAGATAGTATACCTTTTATAATCATGTCGGAGACTCTGTCCATGTCCCAATGGATGTTTGTGGTTGTAGGATGTAGTAGTTTTCTTGTGCGCGCCGCGATTTACTTGTGGCATTTGACATTTGATTATCTGCCTAAACTCTAACTTAGTGTTTGATGTATATAGATGAATTATGATATTCACACTGTAGATAGCAATATCATCACATGGCTTTAACCTTCATAGTAAATTATTCCATTAACCAAGCGCCAACAATGTGAATTGTGGCTGGTTATCATTTTAGGCTAATTGTTGTTGCCAAACTAATGTAACACAAAAGCAACTCCCACTCATCTGATTATAGTAGCGCTGATGGTAGTTGCCTGATGTACTGCTACAACTAGATCTATGTTTTGTTAGTTATTACCGAGTACCAAATACTAACACCTGATTTTTTGAAGTTGGTGGCTTGACGCGATGTCTGGAATGTATCTATCTGCATGTATTGCGACAGTAGCAATTTTAGATTGTTTTTTAATCAAAATGCTAGATTGTTGTTACTCCGTAAACAATATAAACTAGTGTCGTGATTGGCAATATTTAGATGCCTTTTTTTTTAAAAAAAAACTGTTATATATTACTTAGTTTTTACTTGTTCTTGTCTGGGCAAAATGAATTCAATAGATTATTGAAGTCAGTGTCTTTCTTGTGTCCTTGTGTTTTAGTTATTTTATCAACACTTCACTTTTTTACTTTGGTTTATAGGGAGATTTAGGTGTGAAGACAAAAACACAGCTATTGGCTGAGAAATCTGTTTTCAAGACTCTACTTGTAGCCATCATTGCAGCTAATTCTGACACCAGTCTCCATGATGAAAAGGATGACTATGTTGTCGATGTATGTCGGCATTTTGCTATGCTTTTCCATGTTGATTCGCCATCCTCCGGTCAATCTGGATTTGTGCAGCCTATTGGTTCTTCACTCCCATCTAGCATCAACATGGGATCTAGATCAAGAAGCAACATTTCATCCAATCTCCGGGAGCTGGATCCCTTAATATTTTTGGATGCCTTGGTTGAAGTGTTATCCAGTGAAAATCGTCAACATGCAAAAGCTGCCCTATCTGCTTTGAATACTTTTGCTGAGACATTAATCTTTCTTGCACGTATGAAGCACACTGGTATGCTAAGGGGAGGTCCTAGCACCCCTATGCTAGTGTCTAGTCCGTCTTTAAATCCAGTATATTCGCCTCCCCCTAGTGTGCGGGTTGCTGTATTTGAGGAATTATTGCCTCGGTTATTGCATTGTTGCTACAGTAGTACATGGCAAGCTCAAATGGGTGGTGTGATGGGTCTCGGAGCATTGGTTGGTAAAGTTTCTGTGGATACCCTATGCATCTTTCAGGTTAAAGTCGTTCGTGGTCTTCTATTTGTTCTTAAGAGGCTTCCAATGCATGCAAACAAGGAGCAGGAGGAGACAAACCATGTCCTAACACAAGTTCTACGGGTAGTAAACAATGCAGATGAAGCAAACAGTGAAGCTAGGCGGCAAAGTTTTCAGGGAGTTGTTGAGTTTCTTGCACAGGAGTTATTTAACCCAAATGCTTCAATGGTCGTGAGAAAGAATGTGCAGGCCTGCTTATCGCTGCTTGCAAGCAGAACTGGTAGTGAAGTCTCAGAATTGCTTGAGCCTCTCTATTTACCGTTGCTTCAGCCACTGATTTCACGACCTCTTCGCTCGAAGAATGTTGAGCAACAGGTACCTTAGATTTGTTAGTACTGAATCACTAAAATTTGAACTCTGCATTATCAATAGATTGATTTTTCTTCCTTTTTGTGACAGGTGGGTACTGTTACCGCTTTGAACTTCTGTCTTGCACTCAGACCACCTCTTCTAAAGTTATCTCCTGAGCTTGTCAATTTTTTGCAAGAAGCTCTGCAAATTGCAGAGGCTGATGAAACTATGTGGGTCACTAGGATGATGAATGCAAAAATAATTCTGACATGGAACAAACTAAGAACTGCATGCATTGAACTACTTTGTACGGCAATGGCATGGGGAGATCTGAAGGCTCAAAATCACAGCGAATTGCGAGCAAAGATTATTTCAATGTTTTTCAAATCTCTAACATGCAGGACGACAGAGATTGTCAATGTTGCCAAGGAGGGACTTCGTCAGGTGGTCTTTTTAGCTGTACCTCACTTATATTGGCATAAAATGTGTTTACTATCCTTTGACTTAGTCACTCATCAGTTATATATACATTCTTCTCACTATTCAGATTTTGCTATGTCCTAATTTATAATTTCGTTTCTATAGGTGGTTCAGCAGCAAAGGATGCCAAAGGATCTTCTACAGAGCAGCCTAAGGCCCATCCTAGTAAACTTAGCAAACACAAAGAGTCTTAATATGCCATTGCTACAAGGATTGGCTCGCCTGCTTGAACTACTATCAAACTGGTTTAATGTCACCTTGGGTGCAAAGCTATTGGACCACTTGAAAAAATGGCTAGAACCAGAAAAGCTTGCCCAGACTCAAAAATCTTGGAAGGCTGGAGATGAACCAAAAATAGCGGCAGGTCTGCATCTTTTTTCTTTTCTTTTCTGCTCTGCTAGGTTTACTTTCTTCTAGACATTTAGTCTCAAAATAAATGCACAACACCCCAGAGCTAGTAAGGGCATCCACAGTGTATAGCATTTTCGTGCTAAGATAGGACCCACACCTAAGATGCTAGCTTGGTAAATTTTGCTCCAACATATAAGCAATTCCTATGGGATCCATGGTAGCAGGTAAGACAATAGAAAAATGTATTCTCTCTCCCCACAGTTCCCACCGAGATGCAGCAGCACAAACAAAGATGAAGAAGCAAAATATTTTTTTAATCTAGGAACCGGGTGCAAAGTTGGGCACCCGGTGCTGGGATAGCACCCCATGCAAGATTCACTCCAATGTGTTGCACCCTCTTCACTGTGTTCTCTTTCTTCCTAGCATCCTCAAAAAACATACACTGGAGCTGCCCTAACTATATATTGTATTACTCAGTTGTGGTTGTAGAATTACACTAGACTTGTGAAGTATATGATTCTGGTCTGCTTTATATAAAAACATGAAAATAAGCCAACCTCTTTAACAGGATTAAAAATGGTTGCTTCTCTTTATGTTAACTTCCTTTTCTTGTAACCAGCCGTATCCTGTGTGCTCTAGTTGGGAGTTATTCTGGTTTCCTCTGATTTTTCTTTTTCTTGGGCAGCTATGATCGAACTTTTTCACCTTCTCCCCCCAGCAGCAAGCAAATTCTTGGATGATCTTGTTACCTTGGTAATTGATCTTGAAAAGGCACTCCCGGAAGATCAATTTTACAGTGAAATCAACAGTCCATACCGTGCTCCACTTGCAAAATTTTTGAACCGTTATGCTGCGGATGCTGTTGATTATTTTCTTGCTCGCTTAAGCCATCCAAAGTATTTCAGAAGGTAAGAACTTTGCAAATTTAAGTTTTCTTTTGACATTGCATAAATATTTTGTCTGCCGGCTGTCGTATTAACTGTGAACACTTGTGTTCCTCCAACTTCGCAAAGGAATATTTAGCACCGCATGCTGATTATTATTATGTTTACGTGGGCATAATTTTGCCAAAAGCTTTAGTTTTTTCTTGACCATTGCTTTCATACAAGTTCGAAGGTATAGCTGACCCAATTGCAAAGTATTTGTGGATTATACTGGATATCGTCATTTATTTTGACAAGCACCTTGCTGCTTCTTTTCTCTTCTATCATCCTTGTTTCTCGTTTTCCTTTTTGACTTTCAGCTTGACCACTTGTATTGTGAAGCTGATTGGTAAATAATTTAAATTGCCAATTTGATTTCTATTATTATGTATGTCCTTTTCATTCTTTGGTTGCATACTATAAGCAGAACATCACCTTATTTTTCTTATGTACTTCAAGTTTATTTTAAATTTATGAATAACCTTTGGTTCTAAGGAAGTTATCATCTGTGAGATGTACTACCTTTTCCTAGACTTAGCAGACTGATTACACGGATTTACCATTTCTGGTCTTATTCTTTCTTGAAAATTCAGGTTCATGTACATAATCTGCTCGGATACTGGAGAGTTAAGGGATGAACTAGCGAAGTCACCTCAAAAAATACTTGCAAGTGCCTTTTCACAGTTTTATACTCAGATTGAAGCAGCTGATACTCAATTATCTTCTGTGAAGGATGAAGCCCTTGCTGGGGCTATGTCTGATAGTTTTACTGGACAATCTTCATCAAACATGGTTACTGGTACTGATAGTTATTTTAATGGATTGGAGCTTGTCTCAGCCCTTGTGAAATTGATGCCTGAGTGGCTCCGTAACAACCGGGTTGCCTTTGACACATTGCTACTTGCATGGAAATCACCTGCAAGACTTTCACGTTTGCAGAACGAGCAGGATTTGAGTTTATCCCAGGTAGCCATCAGAAATTGCTATATTAATTTGTGCATTTCTCGTGTATAAATCGTTATCAAATCTTTTTGTTTTCTGTTCTGTGCTTTATTTATTATTTCCATTTGCAAAAATTGTCAACGTTTCTCAAGATATATTCCTTTACACTGACAGGCTTCATAAAATGATACTTTTGCATTTCACTAGTCTTAAATTGGGGGAAGCTGGTATATGAAAGTTAAATAAAATGCTCTACAATTTGTTTGTATCATGGAATTAAATCGTGGTACATCCAAAGGCATGTGTACCTTATGTATCCAAAGGCTTATGTATCTTATTTAATTTAATCCTGGTAAACACAAAAGCTTAATACCCTAGTACATGCAAAAGATTAAATGGTTAATACTCTGGCAATTGGCTCGTGTATATTTAATATGCGTCCTTCACCCATTTACACAAAAATGCTACATATTGACATTTTATGTCGCTTTCGTACCCAATATTTGCAATTGGTTCCTTCCACATTGTATCTGTTTATGTTTTCGTGCCTTTGAGTTTTAATAATATTGCTTTTTGAGCAGGTGATGGAAAGCAAGCGGCTTATAAAATGCTTCCTCAATTATTTAAGACACGAACGTACTGAAGTTGGTGCACTCTTCGATATGCTATCAATATTCTTGTACCGCAGTCGTATAGATTATAGCTTCCTTAAGGAATTTTATGTCATAGAGGTATTTTCATTCCTTTTTCTTAACTCATGAGAATTTTGTATGTGTTTATTGACTCTCTCTTCTCTCTCTCTCTCATCATATTTACATCTTTGTTTAGGTTGCTGAAGGATACGCTCCAAGTTTGAAGAAAACTATCCTTAACCACTTTCTGAACATTTTTCAGTCAAAACAATATGGGCAAGATCATTTAGTAGTTACCATGCAGATTCTTATACTTCCAATGCTAGCTCATTCTTTCCAAAATGGACAGAGTTGGGAAGTTGTTGATCCTTCGATAATTAAAATAATTGTTGAGAAGCTTCTTGATCCTCCAGAAGAGGTAGCTATAATGCTATATGAATCTTGGCGGCAGCCAAATTATCTTTACTTTTAGCATATGCATATTGAAATGTTTCTTCATTTCTCTAGGTCAGTGCTGAATATGATGAACCATTGAGGATAGAACTTCTTCAACTTGCGACATTGCTTTTGAAGTATCTACAGAATGATCTGTTTCACCATAGAAAGGAGCTCATAAAATTCGGTTGGAACCATCTCAAGCGTGAAGATAACTCCAGCAAACAGTGGGCCTTTGTAAATGTCTGTCATTTCTTAGAGGCCTATGTAGCTCCTGAAAAGATTATTTTACAGGTAATTTAACTTAAATTTCTCAGAATAATTGTATATTCTCACCATTTTCTTATGTCCGGCTATGAATGTGACATCATTTTTTCCCCAGGTCTTCATTGCTCTGCTACGGACATGCCAACCAGAAAATAAGCTACTGGTGAAGCAAGCTCTGGATATTCTTATGCCTGCCCTACCGAGAAGACTTCCTCCTGGAGACAGCCGCATGCCGATATGGATCAGATACACCAAGAAAGTCCTTGTGGAGGAGGGACATTCAATTCCAAACATGATTCACATATTCCAGCTTATTGTTCGCCATGCAGACCTTTTTTATAGTTGCAGAGCCCACTTTGTTCCTCAGATGGTCAACTCCCTTAGTCGCCTTGGATTACCATACAATACTACAGCGGAAAATAGACGGCTTGCAATTGAACTTGCTGGATTGGTTGTGACATGGGAAAGGCAGAGACAAAGTGAGATGAAAGTCGTGCAGGAAAGTGAGAGCCAGAATCAAATAGGTGATATGCTTAATCCTTCTGTTATTGGTGGAGACCCAAAACGCTCAGATGTTCCATCATTTGCTGATGATTTGAGTAAGAGGGTGAAAGTTGAACCAGGCTTGCAACCTCTTTGTGTAATGTCGCCGGGTGGGGCATCTATACCTAATATTGAGACACCTGGATCTTCAGGGCAAGCTGACGAGGAGTATAAACCTAATGCAGCAATGGAGGAGATGATCATTACCTTCCTTATAAGGGTGACTGTCGTTTCCTTTTTGTCTTGAAAACTACTTGCTGAACTGCTTCAGTAGATTTCTTTTTAAGTGTCAAGCTGACAGATATCTTTTGTCGCTTCTTACTGATGAGCACCTGCTTTTGGGGTATATGCACAGTTCCACTTGAGACATTTTTGCATATTTCATTATACAAGAAAACTATGCCTTTTTCACTAAAACAGACAAAAATATGATATTTCGAACTAATTCGATCTTGCATATGGACTAAGGTGTGTTGCAAGGTCCATTGGTCTCTTCTGAGTTTTGCTCACTTAGTGATAGTGTGAAGCTACTACTTTGCACCATCTTACTACTATATTAATATTCCATAATCAGCACATGCGCAGCTATATTTTATGCATAACTATTGGTTTTGTTTCTTGCATTGTAGTTGCATGTATTCATAAAATTCTTCATTTGGACACCAGGTTTCACTTGTGATTGAGCCTAAGGATAAGGAATCTAGCTCAATGTACAAGCATGCTCTTGATCTACTGACCCAAGCTCTGGAAGTCTGGCCAAATGCCAATGTTAAATTCAATTATCTTGAGAAATTGCTTGGGAATTTATCACCCTCGCCTCAGTCCAAGGATCCTGCAACAGCCCTTGCACAAGGTCTTGATGTTATGAACAAAGTCTTGGAGAAACAACCCCGTCTCTTCATCCGGAATAACATCAATCATATTTCTCAAGCAAGTTTCCTTGTTTTCTTTACAAATTCACTGTTGTAATTTACGTTTTCATTGATAAGGACACATTTCTCATGCTTGCATTTGTTTTATGTTATTTTGATTAGATACTGGAACCTTGTTTCAACAACAAAATGTTGGATGCTGGAAAATCACTTTGTTCCTTGCTCAAGATGGTATTCAGTGCTTTTCCTCTTGAAGCAGCCACAACGCCTCAAGATATAAAGTTATTGCATCAAAGGGTTCAAGATCTCATCCAGAAGAATCTTGCTGCTGTTACAACTTCGCAGATATCACTTGAGCTCAGCAATGCTAACTCTATCATAAACTTTTCACTGTTTGTCCTCAATGCACTGGCGGAAGTACAGAAGAATTTCATTGATCCGTTCATCGGTTTGCTTTTCCGTGTGCTGCAACGACTTGCTCGTGACATGGGATCTTCTGCTGGCAGCCATATACGGCAGGTATGCTGATTGTTAAGTGTATTGAAAATTATTAGTTGGTTTAACATGTTTAGTTGCCAACAATCTAGAGTTCTATTATATTCCACTTTTTTTACAATGCCTTCAGCTAACCTTAGTACTATTGGTTGTATCTAAGCTCCATGTTCTATTACCCTGTCAATAATAATGAACTCTTGCAATAATTCCAGGGACAGAGGCCTGAACTGGATTCATCAGTTAATTCACGTCCTACTGTAGATTCTACTGTTATATCTAACGTGAAGACTGTCTTAAAGCTCATAAGTGAGAGGGTGATGTCCTCTTCTGACCACAGAAAATCTATGGGACAAATACTTCAAGCTCTTCTTTCAGAGAAAGGCACTGATTCTAGCATTCTTCTTTGCATACTAGACATGATAAGATCTTGGATTGAGGATGATTGCAGGCTTGCTTCATCTACTGGTTCTGTTAATTCACTTAACCCAAAGGAAATACTTGCTTATCTTCAGAAGTTGTCATTAGTTGACAGGAAAAGTTTCCCCCCTGCTGCTCAAGAAGAATGGGATGCAAAATACTTGCAGCTTCTTTATTCGCTTTGCGGAGATTCAACAAAGTAAGGTCATCACTACAAAGTAAGTGTTTTTAGTCTTTTGTAATCCGTTCTTTAATGATTTCTGTTTCCTGCAGATATCCATTGGCTTTTAGGCAAGAGTTTTTTCATAAGGTTGAGAGACAATATATGCTTGGACTTAGAGCTAAAGATCCAGAAATGAGGAAGCGATTCTTCAAACTTTACCATGACTCAGTGGGAAAAACATTATTCTCTAGACTGCAGTTTATAATACTATCACAGGACTGGGAAGCAGTGAGTGATGTTTTCTGGTTGAAGCAAGGCCTTGATCTCATTTTGGCTATATTAGTAGAAAATGGACCAATTACACTTGCAGCAAATTCCGCTCGAGTGCCAGCGCTTATGATAGCAGGGACTGTCCCAGATCGCATCACTATGCCACAGCAGGCTCCAGACCAGGAAAGCATGGATGGCACATCGCTATCATTTGACTCTCTTGCAGCAAGGCATGCTCAGTTCTTAAACGAAGCGAGCAAGCTTGTGGTAATTACTTGTACTCTGAACTATGTGGTGCTTAGGGTAGCACTTTTTTTTATTAGGCCTGAGTATTTGTTCTCAAATCTTGTAGGTGGCAGATGTCATGGCTCCATTGAAGGAACTTGCATTTGCTGATGCCAATGTTGCATATCATTTGTGGGTGCTTGTTTTCCCAATTGTCTGGGTCACCTTACATAAAGAGGAGCAAGTTGCTCTAGCTAAGCCAATAATTGCTCTTTTATCGAAAGATTACCACAAGAGGCAGCAGGGATGCAGACCTAATGTTGCCCAGGCACTTCTTGAAGGTCTTCATTTGAGCCATCCTCAACCACGCATGCCTAGCGAGCTTGTCAAATATATTGGAAAAACATGCAATGCATGGTATACTGCAATTGCCTTACTTGAGAGTCATATGCTGCATGTGAATGAGGCCAAGTGCTCTGAGTCATTGGCTGAGTTATACAGACTTCTTAATGAAGAGGACATGAGGTGTGGATTATGGAAGAGAAGATCAATCACTGCAGAAACAAGAGCTGGGCTTTCACTTGTCCAGCATGGTTACTGGCAGCAGGCACAAAATCTATTTTACCAGGCTATGATTAAAGCTACTCAGGGAACATACAATAACACCGTCCCAAAAGCTGAAATGTGTCTCTGGGAAGAACAGTGGCTATCTTGTGCAGCTCAATTAGGCCAGTGGGAAGTCTTAGCTGATTATGGCAAAGGTATGGAGAATCATGAAATTCTTTTAGACTGCCTATGGAAGGTTCCTGACTGGGCATATATGAAGGATAATGTAATTTCCAAAGCTCAGGTAGAAGAGACGCCAAAATTACGTCTGATTCAAGCTTTTTTCACTCTCCATGACAAAAGCACTACTGGTGTTAGTGAAGCAGAGAACCTTGTCAGTAAAGGTGTTGAACTTGCACTAGAACAGTGGTGGCAGTTGCCTGAAATGTCTGTGCAGTCTCGAATGCCTCTGTTGCAGCAGTTTCAACAGTTGGTTGAAGTGAAAGAATCCTCAAAAATACTGCTTGACATTGCAAATGGGAACAAACCAGCTTCAGCAAACTCTGGTGCGAATTCCAACCCAAATAATTCATTTGCTGACCTCAAGGATATTCTTGAAACTTGGAGACTTCGTACACCCAATGAATGGGATAATATGACGGTTTGGTATGATCTACTCCAATGGAGGAACGAGATGTACAATTCAGTAATAGATGCATTCAAGGACTTTGGCCAAACAAATCCTCAACTTCACCATCTTGGGTACCGAGATAAGGCTTGGAATGTGAATAAGCTCGCTCACATAGCTCGCAAGCAAGGTCTGCCTGAAGTTTGTGTAACTATACTTGACAAGATGTATGGTCATGCTACCATGGAAGTTCAGGTCTGTCTCTAACATCACCACATTTCTAGTACTTCAGTATCTTCTTATTTCACTAGTTCCCTATCTGCCCTGATTGCAGGAAGCATTTGTGAAGATATGCGAACAAGCTAAGGCCTACTTAGAAATGAAAGGCGAACTAGTCAGCGGTCTTAACTTAATCAATAATACCAATTTGGAATTTTTCCCTGTGAAGAACAAAGCAGAAATATTTCGTCTCAGAGGTGACTTCCTTCTAAAAATGAATGACTGCGAGACTGCTAATCAGTCTTATTCAAATGCAATAACTCTTTTTAAGCATTTGCCCAAAGGATGGATTAGCTGGGGAAATTACTGTGATATGGTATGCTTACAGTCCTTTTCTGTCATCAATAACACCCCGTCAAATTTCCACACTTTTTTACTCTGAGTCTGATTATTGTTCTCTTTGCAGATTTTTAAAGAAACAAAGGAAGAGGTTTGGCTTGAGTATGCAGTTAGTTGTTTTTTCCAGGGCATCAAATATGGAGTCTCGAACTCAAGGAGCCATCTAGCTCGAATTCTCTACCTTCTCAGCTTTGATACACCGAATGAACCCGTAGGAAGGGCTTTAGATAAATATCTTGAGCAGCTGCCTCATTGGGTTTGGCTTTCATGGATACCACAGTTATTGTTATCACTACAGAGAAGTGAAGCCCAGCACTGTAAATTGGTTTTGCTAAAGATAGCTCAAGTTTATCCGCAGGTAAAAGCAACGTTACTGTGTTTGTATTTCTTGAACTTAAAATTGCAACGTTACTGAGACATGCTGCTACAGGCACTGTATTATTGGCTTCGTACATACTTGATGGAGCGCCGTGACGTTGCTACTAAAACCGAAATGGGAAGAAACATGTTGGCTCAGCAGCGTATGCAGCAAGCTATGTTGGCAAACAATGCTGCCAATAACTTACCGGACGGGAGTGCAAGGGGATCTAATCATGCAGTTGGTAACCTGACATCTGACAACCAGGTTCATCAAGCCTCCCAATCAGTTGGTGCTACAGGATCTCATGATGGTGGTAACGTCCAAGGACAAGAACCAGACAGATCTTCTGAAGGTGGCACAAATAACAGCCATGATCAAGGGCAACAAAGTTCTGCAGGTGCTGAGGGCTCGCAAGTTGCGTTAAGACGCAATATTGGACTTGGCTGGGTAACTTCTGCAGCTAGTGCATTTGATGCTGCAAAGGACATAATGGAAGCTCTTAGGAGCAAGCACACTAATCTAGCCAATGAGCTTGAGGTAAGAAATAATGAAGTTTTTTTTTATGTTATTGGTAACCGCATCAATGAGGATAAGCATTAATTTTTTATCCAGCTGCAACTTTTTTGGCTTTCCTTTATGGGATGGTGGTTGGGTCTATTGGCAATGCTGAATTTTTATGGCTGTGATTTTTTTGCCTGTCTAAAAAATATAACAGAGTGGATAAGAGATGCATTGGCATAAGCTACTCCGTCTTAGTTGTGCTAGTTAAGCAAAACCAGGAAGCATTTAGAAAGGATAGAGATGTACTTAAGGTTACAGAAGCTTGTGAACTTTGTAAAGGACCAATTTTAACCTGTCCAATGCTCGAAAAATTTCGTCATGCGTATTTTGGTTGGTAATCTAATGTTGTCTATTGCTTGTTCAGCTTTTACTGTCTGAAATTGGATCACGATTTGTTACACTACCTGAGGAAAGGCTTCTTGCTGTGGTTAATGCTCTGCTTCATCGCTGCTACAAGTATCCAACTGCAACTACTGGCGAGGTTCCACAATCTCTCAAGAAGGAGCTCTCTGGTGTATGTAGAGCCTGCTTCTCACAAGATGCTGTTAACAAGCATGTTGATTTTGTCAAGGAGTACAAGCAAGATTTTGAGCGTGACCTTGACCCAGAGAGCGCTACTACTTTTCCCGCAACCCTTGCTGAACTTACTGAGAGATTGAAGCACTGGAAAAATATTCTTCAGAGTAATGTAGAGGATCGGTTCCCTGCAGTATTAAAACTGGAGGAGGAAAGTAAAACACTAAGGGATTTTCATGTTGTTGATATTGAACTTCCAGGGCAGTACTTTACGGATCAGGTTTGTTGCATTTCACTTTTTATCTGTCAAAGTTAAAAATATCACTTGCAATTAGTGCACTACACTGCTAAGTTGATTTCATAGTATCATAGTTTTATCATTTGCTGAAGGTCTTGTGAAAATACGCTGTCATTACACCAGTCGCCTTTCTATTGTCTTATATTTTCTATCTGCTGTAGGAAATCGCACCTGACCACACCATTAAGTTGGACAGAGTTGGACCTGACATTCCGATTGTCCGGAGGCATGGTAGTAGCTTTCGGAGGTTGACACTAATTGGTTCTGATGGTTCACAGCGCCATTTTATTGTTCAGACATCACTGACTCCAAATGCTCGGAGTGATGAAAGGATGCTGCAGCTATTCCGTGTTCTAAATAAAATGTTTGACAAACACAAAGAATCTAGGCGGCGCCATCTAGCTATCCATACCCCAATAATTATACCTGTTTGGTCACAGGTGCATACTCGTTTCCCTTTTCTTGTATAATACTACAGTAATAACTTATTATCCTGAACTTTTAGCTACCATGGACTAGTCACCAGTGTACATGATGTTCTTGACACATTTTTTACCCCCTTTTTTAGGTTCGGATGGTTGAGGATGACTTAATGTATAGTACTTTTCTTGAGGTGTATGAAATTAACTGTGCTCGGCATAATAGGGAAGCTGACTCGCCTATTACAATTTTCAAAGAGCAGCTTAATCAAGCCATTTCAGGGCAGTTCTCTCCTGAAGCAGTTGTGGAGCTACGTTTGCAAGCATACAATGAAATTACTAAAAATATTGTTAACGATACTATCTTCTCCCAATATATGCACAAGATTCTACCAACTGGCAACTACCTCTGGACCTTCAAGAAGCAGTTTGCAATCCAAGTGGCTCTCTCCTGCTTCATGTCATATATGCTGCAGATTGGTGGCAGGGCTCCCAACAAAATTTTGTTTGCTAAAAATACTGGGAAAATTTTCCAGACTGACTTCCATCCAGGTATCCATCATTTCAGTTATCAATATCTTAATATAATGCTTATGGAATGTTCTGATTATTCCTCCTGCGCCGTTCGTGAAAAAAAAAGAATGTATTGATTATTCATTTTCCTTTGTAGCTTATGATCCAAATGGAATGATCGAGTTCAACGAGCTTGTTCCATTTAGGCTGACACGTAACTTGCAAGCTTTCTTCTCGAATTTTGGTGTCGAAGGTCTCATTGTGTCTGCCATGTGTTCTGCTGCCCAGTCTGTGGTTTCTCCTAAAGTGAGTATATACACTCAGCATGCTTTTACATTTCAACAGCAATAAATGGTTAATTTTTGTTTAAGATAGGTGAAGAGTGCGAATAAGATTTGGTACAGGCCCTAAACTGTATCACCTGGGGTTCTTACCCCTTTCTTCTTAATATAATGATGCGCAGCTCTCCTGCGCTTTCCAGAGAATAAAAAAAGAGCGCGAATAAATATCCTAAAAGAGCGCGAATAAATATCCTTTGTCATGTTATTTCATGGGGGAAGTCCTTGTATGTTACTGAATGCTTTCCTTGTCTCGCATTTGGGCTTGAACTCACCTGGTCAATGACATAAGAAGGATTTCCAATTTCAGTATTATATAAGAAATCAATTCCTATCTATTATGGTTGTAATGGATCTTTCATATTTCTTGTTGGATATGATTTTGTGCCTATGTCCACCCCCCCCCCCCCCCCCAAAAAAAAAACCCACCCACTAGTTTCCTAGCCTGAAAAGTATGGTATTCTTGTGTTTCAGCAAAGCCAGCACATTTGGAATCATTTAGCTATGTTTTTCCGTGATGAACTGTTATCTTGGTCGTGGAGAAGGCCACTTGGCATTCCATCAGTGCCTGTAGCTGCCAACCAATTGGATTTCCAACAGAAGGTTATAAACAACGTTGAACATGTCATCGGTCGCATCAAGTCAATATCACCACATTACCTTGCTGACGAGGTATGCTATTTCTTCTGTATTAATTTGTATTTTTTTTCCAGAAATTAGTGTTTCCGGATGAGATGTATGTTCCTTTTATTTTTTGTATGGGGTTATTTGGATGAAATTCTAATATCATATATCCTCTCAGCCCCACCTTTTCCATTTGGCTCAGTAGATATTGCCATTTGCTGTATCCATATACAATGCTACATGTTTTTTTAACATAAAAACAATGATCCTTACTGTTATTTTAGTACTCCCACATCTGATGATCCATTCTATTGTTATATCAGGAGGAGAATGCAACTGAACCTCCTCAGTCAGTCCAAAGAGGCGTCACAGATCTGGTAGAAGCTGCATTATCCTCGAGGAACTTGTGCATGATGGACCCGACATGGCACCCGTGGTTCTGAAGGCAGCCCAGTTTCCTGCCTTCCTGATGATCGTAGCCTGATCACCAGCCGGTGCATGTTCAGTTCATTCTGATTTATAGTAGTATCTCTGGTAGTATGCTTGTAGGTGCTGTACATATCGCCTTGTCCGGAACTCTGGTAGAGACTAGGAACCCCTTGTCTTGTGTAGATAAAGCTGGGGTGTCATCCAGCCCTGTGTTGACTGCTGTATTGACATATCTTATTGCCAACATGACCTTATTAGGTGATCAGAGATATAATCTAAAACTGTTACCTGCTATCTTCCGGTGCCCTTGAAAAATGGGTGTGGTGACTCACCATGCTTTGTGCAGTTGCGAGTGGGATGCAGGCAGGCAAGTGTTCGCGAGTTGCGCACCAACTGCCCGTCGGTCGTGTGACAGTTCCAACATCATGGTCGTGACGGTGCGCTGTCCCTCCGGCGTCGGTGCCTATCTAACCAAACACCTTTCACTTGCCTATTCTTTATTTAGTTTTCTGGAGCTTACGTATAGACTTGAAGTATCTCAAATCGGGGGTGTGACGTGACGTGCAGATTATACATGGTAGGAGCAACACCGACAGTGCAGTGCCAGTGCGGTACCGGGTCCAAAAGTGTAGCCAGGGAGACCGAAAGATACTGACTGGAACTGAGAAGTCCTTAAAGTGCGAGCGCAAACTAGAGGGATTTCTTCTGAACTTCTGCATGTTACCACCTTACTGCTCTTTGTGACCAAGAGCTACTCCTAATTCGGAGCTTCTGTGAGTTTTATTTTTTATTTTTGAGAGCAAGCTTCTGCGAGCTTTTAAGAGGCCCCAAAGGTGACACTAAAGTAAAGAAGGTGCTATTGATACCGTGTGTGAAACCTTTTTGACTTTGAAATGTAGGCACTAATAATTGTCCACAAAGGGCAACTGTAAAAGTGGCCTAAGAAATCACTGAATCCAACTTATTAGCAAAGAGTGTTTGGAGCTCGGTACTGGCTCCTGCCTTTGCAGGAGGCCTAACGAGCTTTTGGGACAGGCCGGCCGGAACGAAGCGTAAAGGAATGGTGAGCGGTGGTTGGTGACAGCAACTCGCCTCCTTCCTCCCCGCGCCTCCGTCCGCCTATACCTATCGCCCCAGCCTCACTCTTCCTTCCGCTCGAGGCAGGCAGCAGGCTGAGCTGTTGCGGCAGCAGCGAGTTGGTCTGAAAGCGAAATGGATTCCAGGATCTCCCTCCTCTGCTTCCTCTTCCTCGCCGCCTCCCTCCTGCACTGCGCCAGATCTGACAGTAAGTTCATGACTTCTTCAGTTATTCATTTTTCCCTTCACGTCATGCTAGTAGACCGATACAGAAATCAGAGCATCCCATTGCGATATCGCGCTTCCGCCTGTACAATTCGATGGATCTGAAGCATCCCGGTGCCCTTTTGTTTTCAATTCCATTTCTCTGTTTCTTCGCCTGCTCGCGCTGTCTTGGTTGCTGCACTAGTTTATTCTGGAATCTAGAGACTGTACTATTTGCGCATGCTTATTCTGCATGTGCGTTCGGTAGTAGAGCTATTCTGGTGCAGTTGGCCTCTGTGCTTGGCAGGTGCTTGGGTGCGTGCAAGATCTGGTTGATATTCAGAGGTGTCGTTGCGTAACGAACAATAATTTTGTACTAACTATAAGATTACCTGCTACTGCTACACATGTTGCATCGCATTACCCAGTAGTAGCATTAACTAATGGATCGCTCACTGTTGCAACTGATTGAGTGTTGCATTAAAAAAACAAATGAATAAGCTGTTCTTTTTTTTTCCTGAAAGCAACAAGCTGTTTCTTTAGTACCATTGCAGTCGTCATTGATTTGTTTAAAGAAAACATCACTGATCGCATGTTTTGGATATTCACTATGAAAGTCGTTGGCTAGCGGCGGCAGTGGCCGCGCTGCCCGCCCGGGTTCGAGCCCCGTCGGGGCCGAATTTCCGGGTGCGCACCGGGGTTTATCCCCAGAGGGGTACCGGGGTGCATGTGTGCGTGTGTACATGTGTGTGGTGTGTGTGCCCGGCAGGCGCGTCCTCGAATTTCCCGGCAGCCCATCTGCGTTGAGCGCGCGGTCAACGTGGGTGCCCAATTGAGTTCTTAAATGATTCCCTTCCTGGGTGCTTTCAAAAAAAAGTCAAGATCTCCTGGACTCATGTGCACAAAAAATGTACTGTTATGGCATGCTATGTGCCCTATTATGGAGAGCTATGTGGGCATTCACTTTCATGTGGCAGGCTGGCAGCATAAACATCAACCTGACAAATTCTACATAATTTTCTTGATACTGTTTCCAGGCAACGATGCTCAGCTTCTCAAGGGCATCAACAGCTACAGATCCTCGCTCAAGGTCCCGGCACTGGCCGAGAACAAGAACGCGGCGTGCCTAGCCGAGCAACTCGCGAAGCAGTTCAAGGGGCAGCAGTGCACCAACACCACTGGCGCCAACACCGTCATCGGCACCGAGCAGCAGTTCCCGGACTACCCCAAGTACCTGGAACACTGCCACCTGAACGCGTCGGTGACCGAGGACGGCCAGGTGATGCCGGCCTGCGTGCCGGGGTTCGTCCCGGACGTCGTGCTCACCAACTACACCAAGTCGCAGTATAACCGGTTCCTGAACGACAGCCAGTTCTCCGGCGTCGGGATCGCCAACGAGGGGGACTGGGTCGTCGTCGTGCTCAGCACCAGCACAGGCTCCGGCGACTACTCGCCGGCCCCACCAGGCTCCAACTGGGCCGCTCCGGTTCAGCCGTCGGTCAGCCATATGATTCTTTTGTTGGTAGGATTTGTAATTTTGCTGATGAAGTGAGAGGTTGGTCGTACTGATACACCAAGAAGAGCGTAGCTTAACATTGTGTGGTTCATTCTGTATCATTCGAATTTCAGTTGAACTTTGTCTCATCGGCATGTTAAAATTCTTACTTGGAAGAGTGATTACGAAACCGGTTCCCTTATTTTGTCAATCAACCGACTGATTTCCCCATGGCATCACGCAATCAACAATATTTGTTGCGAGTGCCGTGCAATTAATCCAACCAAGCAAGCCGCCGTGGTGCTACGAGCCGCTGAAATCTGCAAGACTGCATCTCGCCGAAGAAGGTGTCGTTGACGGACACCGACCTGCTCAGCAGCGTCGGCTGCGGCCGCGATCGCCGCCGTCGCGTTCGCGGCGGAGCACGCATTGGACGCGGAACAGTAGCGGCTAGCGGCTAGCATCAGAGGCTCAGAGATTTGTTCGGGTTAAACAGCAGCGTCAGCGTGTACACGAACGGAGAGGCGCAGCGGCCTCGATCGAACCCTGTTGAAGCAGTTTCAATTCGAATCGTGGACACGGTGCGAGACCCTGATCGCGCCGCCACTGCCGTCGTGGTCGAGGCCGTCGACGGTGGAGGCCGCCGGCGAGGCGACAGCCTTGCCCCCGTCCTCCGGCGGTCCAACAGCGCCGCGTTCTCCAATCGCCAGCGCGCATCACTGGGCTCACGAGACACGGCCCATGTTGACCACTGGGCTGCTACTTGGGCTTTCATGCCCATGCCGCCATGCGACGTCTATCTCGACCTCCTCAGCTCGGATCCTACCGCTCGTTGCCGATCCGACGGCTTGAACGGCCCCAAGGGTGGACGGTAAATGAAATACCGTCCACCCCGGCCTGGGCGGGGAAAGAGGCACCGACCGTCCCCTCGCCGCGGTCACCGCGCCTCCCGCCGCCGCTCGCTGGCCGTGGGTCTAGGAAGCGGCTGCTCCGTCACGCGGATGGTTCGTTGGGAAAACGCGCATGGAACACTGCTGCCTGGCGCCGCCGCTCGACCGCTCTCTCCGTCGTACCGCAGATCAACGCCTGCCGCCTGCGCCACGGCGGCGAAGCGCAACAGCATGTCTCCTGCTCCGGCAGCTCCAGCCGTGGCAGAGAAGCCGACGCGCGCACTGACTGACCGAAAACTGATCTGAGCTGCGTGAACAAGACCGACGTCTAGCGGAAATTCCAGACAGCCGCGTCAACACCATTTGGAGTGAACTGTAATTGCTTCTGGGGTGCAGGGGCATGGCAGAACCGGTTCAACTGCAGCACACCTGAAAGAAAAGAATGGTTATTCTGTTCTCTTGCCATACATGGTTAAGGATTACGGGGACAGGGGAGGTTAGGTCTGTAATCTAATCTGCACCGTCGGACTCTGTTCATTTTCATTCAGTTTCGGGAGTCATCGCTGATCAACGTCCCCAGGGGTGGACGGCACCCCAGGCTGGGGCACGAGACGCCGACCGCCCCCTCGCCGCTGTCACCGCCGTCCATCGCTGTTGTCCGCCGCACAGACGATTCCTGCAGGAGAAGAACACGCGCCTGGAACAGCTGCCTGCCTTGCCGGGCGCCAGGGGTCATCAATAGACGGCGGCCCGCAGATCAACCGAACGCCAGGCTTCGCGCGACGTCTCGCCGGTGCGCCGCCGCGTCCTGGCCGTCTCCGCCACCGACCGACGGTGAGGCCGAATCAAGCGACCGTGCCGTTCTCTAGCTACCGAGCTGCTCGTTCGCTGCCTTCTGCCAAGCAAATCATGCGATGGCGCCGAGCGCGGAGGCCGCCGGGGCTTGTTCCCAAGGAGGCAACGACGGCTATGGTTATCATGGTCACGCCAGCGTATGTCCGTGATGTCGATTAGGATGCGTCGCAAGAAGACCCAATATTTGTGCGCTTGCATATCAGTCAAGCTGAAGAGAGAAACTTGGAGACCTCGCGATCACCTGAATATCTCAACAGAGGGTGCCTGACACTGTGCCACTTGAACAAGTGCTTTTGTCCATACAAGGTCAAGCTCAACAAAGCAGATACCATGTACAGAAAGGCTCCTTAGCTTGTTGAGCGCGGTGCCTAGCTGCCTCAATTCAGGTGCATGCAAGGTGTGGATCCTGGAACACGGTGGCAATGGTGTGTTATCTAACACATGATAACATGTCGTTTCATGAATAAAAAAACTGAACTACATTAAAATTTTGAAGACACGCCCTCTGGAAAATACAGCAAAAAAATGATTTTTTTTTTGGCATCTTCGCTGAACAGCCTAGCATAAATCAATGTTGCTTCAGTCAATAAAAATAGAGCAATTATTTACAACTAAGCACCGCATCATCAGGAACATCTAAGTTGATTGATTGCAGCAATGGCATGCTCATATCACATAGATTGCAGCTTGCAAGTTGTAACAGAAATTGATTGGATTCAAAGAATGGAATTGAAGAAACAAATTTTCAACACCAACAGGTGAGTATGCAAACAAAGAATTTCAACAGATTACGGACGACTTTTTTTCTTCTCAGCACAAACAAGAGGATACAAAATCATGTCATCTCCAGGAAACATCAACTCATCGA
The DNA here is from genome assembly GCF_016808335.1 of Panicum virgatum. NCBI lineage: Eukaryota > Viridiplantae > Streptophyta > Magnoliopsida > Poales > Poaceae > Panicum > Panicum virgatum. The sequence continues at coordinate 65,827,632 of NC_053137.1, read as the reverse complement.
AACTACCCCTGTTCTGCAAGAAACTCATTCCTAATTGTACATCGGACTAGAGAGAGGGGAAATGGTGGTACAATAGTGAATATTAGTCTCATTACACATCAGGTGTTCCCTGCTGAATTGCAGAGGGAGGAAATGTTTCGGCAGCAGGAAAACTGGGTATTGCAGCGTCAGTCCCATGGAAAGGTTGGCCAGCTTGTGGACCACTAAAGTTACCATCATTCATGCTGTTTAATGATGCAGCAGCCGGCTGGACCAGTCCACCGGGTGACATTGGCGACATTGCAGATGTATCAGTGAGTGACTGTGCATGTGCGAGTGAAGGAACAGGAGATACTGCTGGTCCTGATACAGGGACAGGTACAGGTCCGGTTAAAACAGGTCCAGCTGCTCCAGCTGCTGGTGGCAGCACATCGAATCCGGATCTTGATCGGGGCCTGCGTTCCGGTGCTGCACCATGGTCACGGCTCCTGCTCCTGCTGCGACTCCGACTGATGCTGCGGCTCCGACTACGGCTCCAGCTCCTGCTGCGGCTCCTGCTACGTGACCAGCTCCTGCTGCGGCTTCTGCTCCTACTACGGCTCCTGCTATCACTTCTTCTGTCATAGCCTCGTGATCGGCCTCTACCCGGGCTGCGGCTGTAGCTCCGGTCCCTACCCTTGTCACCAAATCCTCGACGGTTATCATATCTTCCCCGTCCATCTGAGATGTACCGGTCATGTGGACCTCGATCAGAACGTCCTCTCCCGCCAAATCCACGACCCCTTCCACCACGTCCGCCAGAGAAATCTCCCCTACCTCGTCCACCAAAACTGGGAGAATCACCCCTACCACGCCCAAAGTCACCCCTGCCACGCCCACCAAAACCAGGAGAATCGCCCCTGCCACGCCCACCAAAACCAGGAGAATCACCCCTGCCACCACGACCACCAAAGCCACCAGGGCTTGCTCCACCTCTACCACCAAAACCACCAGATCCACGCCCCCCTCTACCTCCAAAACCACCGGACCCAGGGCCATCCCGTCCACTGAAGCCACCTGGGCCCTTTCTCCCACCAAAGCCACCAGGACCCTCCCGGCCACCACCAAAACCACCAGGACCCTCCCGGCCACCACCAAAACCATCAGGGCCATCCCGGCCACCAAAACCGCCTGGGCCCTCATGAACACCAAATCCGCCTGGGCCCTCACGACTGCCAAATCCTCCAGGGCCCTCGTGACCGCCAAAGCCTCCAGGGCCCTCCCTAACTCCACCATAACCAACAGGACCACCAATACCTGGATCAAAACGACCACCACCAGGCCCATCCCAGCGGCTCATTCCAGCAGCCTGATTTCTTAGACCTCCAGTAGCACCTCGTGCAGCCATATCCAGCAGCTGTGGAGGAACATGCTGGTTAGCACCTTCCAAGAGTTTCACCAAATCACCTGCATATTTCCAATCCTGTTCAGAGAAGAACGTGTATGAGACTCCAGTTGCCCCAGCTCTTCCTGTACGCCCAATGCGATGTACATAGTCCTCTATCCCAGTTGGGAAGTCATAATTTATAACCACTCTGAAAAAAAAACACATTGTGCAGTAGCAATCAGCAATGGAAAGACAACCAACAAACTAAACATATCATAAAGAATTCGTGAGTGTCAGGCAAGGTGATATTGAGCATCAGAATATCTTTTGAAGTTTTCCATATCTTGCAATAAAAAAGCCTCACCTGATATCTTTGATATCGAGTCCACGAGCAGCAACATCTGTGGCTACTAATATTGGAGCCCTGCCAGTTCGAAACTGATTGAGAACATTGTCTCTTTCAACCTGCGACTTATCACCATGAATGCTCACAGCATTAAAACTGCGACCAATGCCACGAGCAAGCTGATCACACATTTTCTTAGTTGAGCAGAATATGATGACTTTTGAACCCCTCTCTTGATCTCTAAGGATCTGCTCTAGGCGTCGCTGCTTGTCCATAGGTGGAACCACCTCTACATACTGCATATATAGAGGGAGGCTTAAATGGATTATACTAAATAAGAAATAATCACATAATGTAGAGGCCAACACATTGAAATTAGATGTAAAAAAAAAAAGAGAATCATATGCATCCTAAATGAAGGCAAGCATCCAGTACAAAAAAAGGAACAATCATATGCATTTCACCAGAATACCTGAGTGATGGATTTGTTAGCAACAAGTTCATCGATGCTGCCAATGTTGACCTGTACAGGATCTCTTAGTAAATCCCCAGCTATTTTTGTAACCTCCTTGGGCCAAGTGGCAGTGTACATCAGAGTCTGTCTAGTACGAGGAATCTCATCTACGATCTTTCGTATCTGTGGCTCAAAACCCATGTCAAGCATACGGTCAGCCTCATCAAGCACAAGTAATGAAACCTGATGGAGGCTAATCTTCTTCATCTCCAGGATATCATTAAGACGTCCTGGTGTTGCTACCACAATATCTGCTCCACGCTCAAGTTCCCTTAGCTGAGGACCCTTTGAAGCTCCACCATATAGGCACTGAGAAAAATGTACAAATGGCGATTTCAATGTAAGGAATGTGAAATAAGCAACATAGATCTCGAAATAATACACATATTTTACAAGGCAATTAGATACAGAATTCTTTGAGCAAGGCACAGGTTTAATAAAGGCCGTCCCAGGATTTATAGAGCCAACAGCAATTTTGTTTAGAATCACACTTACTTTCAAGTGCTCAGCCAGCTACTATTATAAAAGGCGCTAGGACTGGGCAGGTGGTAGTGGTACAGGCCAGCCTAGTGCCATGATAGCCGCTCAAGCCCCATTGACTTTTTCGAAAGGTGAAGATAGCATAAACTTTGTGAAGAAGCAGACTTGAGTTTATAAGTTTTAAAGCCAATAGAATGCATTATTAACTTTTGATATCTAATAACTATAATGCATTTTCTTACAAGATAAAAATTGTGCACATAATTTCAGGACTATAATTGGCTGTGAGACTAATCAGTGCTTATCATTCTCTTCATCAAGATAATAAAAAAGCATAACGAAAGATAGCAGGTCCGAACTTACTGTGCAGGAGACTCCAGATGATCGACCAAACTTGACTACTTCGTCTTGTATTTGTGAAGCAAGCTCACGTGTAGGGGCCAAAACCAACACTGTAGGACCCAACATCGGATTGTTGTGGCACCTCCTCAAATGCATAAAAGCTGGAATTAGGTATCCCAGTGTCTTTCCAGACCCTGTCTTGGCAATAGCTACTATGTCCCGGTTTTGCAGTGCAACAGGCCATGTTTGAGCTTGAATTGGAGTGGGATTTGAAAAGCCAGCTGCGTGGATCTGAAATGAAAAAAAATGAGTAAGCATCACAAGTGCATGCACATCTGCAGAGATGATTGGTATTTTCCATGGCAAGTAAAAAAACAGATGTTTGCAACTAGAAAGTGTTCAAATTCTACCCTAAGTGAATATGGCTGCTTACTTAAGCAACACAAGGCATGAAGAGGAGGGTCTTTGTTGATTCACAAAGGCAGAGACAAGAAGCAGGAAGCCTCAGCCAGATTTATTAATCTGAAAGAACATCAATCCTCCCCATACTTGTCAGCAGAAAATAGCCACAAGTATTTCACTAGAGTGTCCAGAAGATCGAAACTAGTTACTAAATTAGGATATTCAGCATCACCAAAAAAAAAATCTACGTCAATGAGCAATTCCATATTTTATGCTCAGTACCATAAAAGCTATTTTTTCACTTAAAAAGGAAATCACTTTCAGTGGCCCACCTTGTCTTCTATGTTAAGAAATACAAGAGAAAAAAGGTAGATGATGCATCCATGTGGATCTACAAGTAGAAAAACTTAAATGAAGAGAACATACCTCTCTCAGGATCTCTGGTGGGAATCCAGCAGCCTCAAATGTCATAAATGGAGCAGGAACATTCTCACCCTATATAATTTTGAAGAAACAAGGTAGCATGTCATAGTTTATATGAATTGAGAGAAAACTTAAAAATGTTGGTATAGTGGTTTGGTATAAATATTCAACAAGTGACAGTATAAAAGGAAGAACATGGAGCATAGTAGTTCAACTATGAATAATTAACAGGTGACTGTATAGGAGAACTTGTAAACTGCATGGAATATTCTGCAATCCTACCCTAAACTTCACTGAGTTACGCATAAGGGAACACGCCTGCAATATGACCAGCTGCAGACGCCATGCTTTATGAACTACAAATATTGAGAAAATCAATCACAATATTGAGCTTTTGGTATCTCAGATATATATTTTCTATGCATAGACTAAAACTCTGCCCAGTTCCTGTAGTGGAAATTTTGACATGATTACAGATGTATATATCATGCTTGAAATGTCAGATATGGTATGCCACAAAAAGAAATTCTTTTAAATGTTAGATATTGACACAGAAAAGTTATTCTAAATGCTACACATCAAACAGTAAGTCAACAGCGCAAGCAAATCATTAAATTATTCAAATACACTTAAACCACATGTGGAAAACATATTTCTGTCGACCGTTTTCATTTGTACAGTGAGAAGCCTTTGGAGAACATTTAAAGTTGGAAATGTGTTTTTTTTTTACATAATATAGCCATGCAGTCAAACTCCTTACCATGGCAGTGACTTCATGGTGTTGGCGGTATGCATCGGCTGAAGATATGCCCGGGAAATCTGGGGGACCAAACATTCTAGATGGCGGCCTCACAGAAGCTCCCATAGGCAATGGACCATGATTATGTGGATTTGGCACTGAATGTGGAGGTGCCATGTTATAACCACCAAAATTATCTGCCCGAGGATAAGGTGGGCCATTTCGCATGCCCTGTTGCACAAGTTTTTGAAAAACAAAAGTTGGTGGTTACAAATTAAGAAATGAGGCTAGGATGGGATGAATACATAGAAAGAATTTGATACATTACAACAGTCATGGACATTGTTAGCAGCATTTTCTTCAATTATTTTCATTCAAATATAAATTATAATAATATAGTAGGGGAAATAATTTTCATCCAACATCATAGTGTAGCAGAAAAGTTTAGGTAGTATAATGAGTGAATTTTTTACTTCATTAAGATAAGTTGCTGTATCAAAGATTATTACCAGGGGGTTTTGTGAAGGTGGGACAGCAGCAAGCTTTGGCTGCTGCTGGAGAGTATTTGCCCCATCGAATCTTCCATAAGAGTGAGGGTCATCTCTTTCAAAGTGACCATCCCTATTACCCATCTCGAAACCCATTGGAGGACGAACTGGTGATGGACCAATATGATTTGGAACTGCACCTTGATGCATTTGAGCAGGTGAGTTCATTGAACCCATGTTATTAGTCTCAGCAGGAGATGATCCACCATGAAGATGCTTTGCGGGATATAATGGCCCACTGACTCCAGGTATATTTGGCTGATTAACAGCTCCAGGATATTGATGGCTAGAAATTAACTGCTGGTTTGAAAGCGGAGTTTGGCCACACTGCTGACTAAGTGGTAATGAAAAGCCAGTCCTCTTGCCTTCATGACCTGCATCATCATCCTTCAACAATGGACTTTGTTGCCCATGTGACTGTGGCTGTTTTCCATGCTGAGAGAACTGCAATCCATGCTGCAGTTGGCCTTGTTGAGAGGGCATTTGAAGTCCTTGAGACTGAGAAACTTGCGGCAACTGTGGAGTCTGGGCAGGGTGAAAGCTCGGAGATTGTTGAGGGTGTTGCACTTGATTCTGAGGAATCCTCATTCCTTGCGGCTGCTGACTTTGATTATAAGCACCGTGTGGCATTTGTGGCTGTTGAGCTTGATTGTAGCCAGATTGTGGTATCACGGGCTGCTGACTTTGATTGTAGGAAGGTTGTGGCATTGGTGGCTGCTGACCTTGCCCTTGATTGTAGGCAGCTTGAGGTACCGGTGGCTGCTGACCTTGACCTTGATTGTAAGCAGCTTGAGGCAGTGGCTGTTGGTCTGTCTGATATGGATATGGTGGGCCTTGCTGTTGCTGCTGGGGTTGCATGTAAGGACCCTGCTGGTACGACATATGTTGAGGATGCGGATTCGGGTATTGAGGTGGCTGACTTGGCATGTGTGGCTGCTGTTGCTGCGGATTCGGGTATTGAGGTGGCTGATTTGGCATGTGCAGCAGCTGTTGCTGAAACGGCACTTGCTGAAACGAAGCTTGATGTTGAGGAACATGCTGAAACGGCTGCTGCTGGGTCGGCTGTTGATTCTGCTGCTGCCACCCAAGCTGGCCAGCCTGAGGATAAACTGCCTGGCCAGGTCGCTCCTGGTGTGTCGCCTGCCCAACTTGGCCAAACTGCAAGCCAGGCTGTGAAAAAGCCCCTGGTGCCGGTTCTGGAACCTGTGCAGGGGTCGCTGGTGGAGGACCCGCAGGTAAAGGGGGTACCGCAGCAGCAGCAGCCGGCTTCTCGTACTGGGTCACATTTGTCTCCGGGTTCCAGTAGTACAGTGTCGCGCCATCAATCAGCCCTTTCCAGGGTGCGGGGAGCGTCGGGTCATCAGGGGCAAACCGAGGGCCGGACGCATTTGCAGTGGCTGCGGCCGCCTCCTGAGCCGCCATGTCCAGCGAGAGGAACCCTCTTCTCGCTTCTCCACCCAATGCCTGCCGACCTATGCAGCAACCATGACGGAATTTCCCTGCAAACAAGCAAACCGTTCGTGCAAATCCGTCCTCGGCATCAGGAAGAGGCGAAATTTCCTATCTGAATCAGCTCACAGCCCCCCCCCCCCCCCCCAAAAAAAAAACAACGCTGACGAATCCCGAGCAAAAATTCAACCCTAGTCACGAAACGAAACCACCACACTAAAAATCAATCGAGCCCTCCGAAGGCACCAAACCCAATCTTGGCCAGCGTAAACCCCCCGAGAAAGAAATCGAAGAAACTCGAGAGAAAAAAATCGCGGCCGAATCGGCGGGCAAGGGGGCGGGGGTCCAGGGTTACCAGATTGAGAGGCGGAATCGACGGGTCCGGGAGTGGGGACCGAAACGCGACACCTCCAGCGCCTCCTCCGCCAGGAGAGAGCAGCGAGCGGGCGAGCGAGATAAAACCCTAGCGGCCGCGGGGCGGGGGAGAAGGGGAGTGGGAACCGGGAAGAATCGTTTGCGCTGGCACACGATTTTTCTTCTTCTTCTTTTCTTTCTCTTGACTCGATAATTTGGTCGTGTTTGCTGGTTGGACCTTGGGTTACGTCGTTTTTACGGCGAGGGAAAGATTTGTCCGGTTATTTACGGATAACACCTTCGTGGAGCCTCAGCCCACGACGTGAGCCGTCCGATTTGAGCCTGGTTGTGCCGTTGGCTGCAACGGGAATACGGGATTGCTTTGGAAACGGAGAGGAGAGACAGAGGCAAACAAACACACAGGGAAAAAAAATGTAAGTTACCCCTCCAAACTATAGCTTTTTTTTCGGGTAAAACTATAGCTAATGTTTGAATAACCTCATAAACAATTATTTGGCTCATTTTAACACCCAAACTATGCATTTTGGTTCGAATTATCCTATAATATAATTTGTTTTTTATTTCCCCATGCATAGGTAAAGTCTTAAGCTACATTTTTATAAGATGATAGTACACATCATAACACATCTTAGAAAAAATACTTCATAATTTTTTATCATTATTTTGGTAGATTAGGATATTTAATAATAAATAAATCATTGGAGTTCAAAATTATATGAAAAATAAAGATAAAAAATTATATTTTTTTAATAAGCATTGCGATGTCCACTACTATCCTGCAAAAATTGAAATTAAAATTCAACTTGTGTATGGAGAAATAAAAAAGGTAAATTGTATTATGAGAGTAAAATGGACTAAATTGCATGGTTTAGAGGTTAAATTGAACCAAGTTATAGTTTAGTATGTTATCACTCTGGCTATACTTGAAGAGAGTAAATTAAGTTTTTTCAAAAAAAAAAACATTCACATGATCAGCCTGTTGTATCATTTTCCAATCATGGTAGTCAGGAGGGTCTCTCTCATCGAGAATAACAAGATCCGAACCTTTCAGTATATCATCGATTGCATCACTACTCTAATGAGCCGACATCACATGACATATTGGATAATAACTAAGTAAAGATTGATGTGCAGATTTGTCAAGGTGAATTCACCCCGAGGTACAGCAAAGAAACTGATGGTTGCTTTTGTTATAGACGACATTGCATCATCCATATGTTTCACCTCAACAGGATTTGATTTTGGTAAGAAATCCTTGGCATCAAAGTCGAGCTCAGGAGTCGGGAAGCAACCAGACAAGTCTCTCCAACAAGCTGATAAAGCACTTGTCCTTGCAGCTGTGTCAACTCTCCGTCTCTCCCGAGATTGAAACCCAAGACATCAGGTAACGAGATGTGTCAATCTTCCTTCTATGATACGTACTCCCTCCGCATTTAACTTTTTTTACCGCAAATTTGACCACTCATTCTATTCAAATTTTATATAAAATATCACTTCTTTTGTTGTGACTTGCTTTATTAATAAAATTATTTCGGTGACTTAAATTTGACTACATTTGCACAAATTTTTTTTAATAAGATGAGTGATCAAACTTGAAACAAAAAGTCAACAAATTGTGATTTAGAATGGAGGGAGTATATATACAAGAGTGCGCATCCATTTGTTTTCGCTAGTGAAAATTTAAAAATTACTATAAAAGCAATATTTATTATTACTATATTTATAGGTAAATGTATTAGCATCACTTTAATTTCCAGTTTTATCAAAATTTTGGAGGAAAAATGGAACAATAGACAAAGTATGTTCCTTTCTCTATCACTACTAGCAAATATGACCGTGCTTTGCTACATGAGACCATATAAATATATTGATTATTAGCAAACACACACGTCCTACCGCCAGTTGACGACACGGCAATTCCTCCTGAGTCCTGATCTCCCCGTTTGGTGCCGGTGAGCACGCCCATGGCGCCGCGAAGGGAGTCCTCACGGCGCGGCTGCCACATCACCTCCCGCGCGTAGCCGGGGTCGATGAACGGGTCCTGGTCCACCCCGCCGTTGCCGCGGAAGGCGTAAGGGCCTCGGGGACACGAACATGCAGGTGATCTGGCCGACCGTGTGCGCGCCGAAGAGCGCGACGAGGTCGGCGACGCCGAGGCCGCGCCGGGCGAGGGAGTCCCTGAGGATCGGGAAGACGAACTCCGGGTTCGGCAGCCTGGCGGCGTCCGCCTCGATGGAGAGAAGCGGCCGCCCGAACTGGAACGACTACGAGACGGCGTCGCGGGTGGCGAGCGCCACGATGTCGGGGCAGGAGACGTTGCCCGGCCAGGCATGCCGCCTTGGCCGACAGGTCGGGACCCGCCGCCTTCTCCGTCCACCGGCCGTCCAGCAGCACCGACGCGTCGCACCCCTGCGATGGATCACACGGCCCACCGCCCACGTAGACCAGATCGAATGCATCAGCATTGGCAGCGGCACGAGTTCCATAGTTCCATCTTTTACATTGGCAGATTGAATGGAGGGTCTCATGCCGAGCCACGCGGAAATGCAGGACTAGCGGCGGCTGCGCTGACGTGAGGAACTGAAGGGGGTGGGGGAGGTGGGAGCGTCTATTCATCACGCTCTACGATTTGCGGCGATCCATTACAGAAGCTTCTTCTTCCTCTGCCCCGGCCGCGCCCGTCTTCTGCAACGAAATCGCATGCAGCAGCTTATACGATAAATAGAATCGCATGCAGCAGCTTATGCGATAAATAGAATCCCGGGGAGGCAGCATTTTCGGCCCGGACCTCTTCCGCTGGTGGCGAGCCGTTCCAAGTCCTGCGCCAGGTCACGAAACATGATCAATTGACCATGTGTTGCGACGCATTTTCATCCTGAAATTACAGCACCGTACCAGTGTGGCAGTGTACCGCCCGAGCACCAGCAGTAACGTGTATGGCAGCTGTACCGGCTTTGACTGGCAGTACACTTTGCATTTATCCCTCTTCTTTTTTTTAGTAAAAAGAACACTATCATGCTATTGCCTGAGGCAACCCAATACAACATGATATCCGTATAAATTTTTTCACAACTTATTATGTTGTAGGAACAGCTGAGACATGTTTACATGTATCATACAATACATTAGCAGTACGAGACAACATGATACATTGGACATTACATTCCTCCTAGAGGGAGGAGAAAACTCCAACTTAAAAAACCCCAACTTGTTTATGCACATACATCAGCATACACCTCTTGTGATCCAACAGCCCGTGGGTGCTCCAAAAATCCAACAAAAACTAGATCGGACGAAGCACTCCGGGTCTGTCAAAAATCTGGAGGGAAAAAAGATATAACTTCCACATCGCAAAGTATCGCCTTTCCAAACTTCAGCGTGGTCCAACGATGGTAGGAAACTAGAGACCGTATCCTGGCGTAACACCAGTAAAAAACAATATAGTGAAAGCAAATGCGTCAAATTTTCATTTGCCAAACCCTCCAGTTAGAACCTTTTTGTGAGGATGATCTTAGAGTTTGGAAGATGGTGAAAGTTGCTGCTGTCAACTTCTGAGCCCACTTCTTTAGACAAACTTGGATGAGGCTGTACCTGCAAGATTGATTTCCAAGTAACATTATAAGTTTAAACATAAACTAATGAAAAAGGGTAAATTTGTGTAAACATCACAACAAGGCATAAGCATAACAATTATTGCATCTAACCTCATAGTTGCGGAGCAGACTGGCAATCAACATAGATATCGCAAGAATCACAAACTTCTGGCCAACACATGCTCGACTTCCAGAACCAAATGGAAGAAATGACTCAGTCTTAGCACAGTCGTTGGAAAGATTCATCCCATTCAAGCCACTGGGCGCTGTTAATATATCTATATGAAGAAAATAAACCAAATATAGAATTAGGAAGAGGCTTCACGAGAATCTTGCAAAAAATGCTAAAGGTCCAACAAATGTGTGACTGATCCAGACGCAGTAAAAAAAATGGCTCAGTCAATTGGAAGAAATTACTCAGACTGAGACTTAGACCACCCCCTCTAGCCACTCCGACCCTAAAACCCAGGTGTTAGAGTGGGGGAGAGGGGGGGGACTTTATCACTGGACTAACATTCCCCCTACGGCGAGCGAGCCGCGCCGCGCCGCGACGCGCCTGTGGCTGTTGGCTGTTGGTCTCAGCGAACCCCGCAGGGGAAATCGCGCAGCGGAAGAAATGCGTGGCCGGTGGGTTTCGAACCCGGGACCTGGCTCTGGTACCAACTTAGACCACCCCCTCTAGACACTCCGACCCTAAAACCCAGGTGTTAGAGTGGGGGAGAGGGGGGGCTTTATCACTGGACCAACACTGAGCAGTCTTCTAAAGCTGTTTTTTTTCGTTGGGGGTGGGGTGGGGTGGGTGGGGGGGTGCAGAAGTCTACTGAAGCTGTTGTTGAGAATCCGTTACTTATGTTTCGCTAGAACAGAAAAGTGAGAAGAAAAAGATAGAGAATACCTCCAAGATCAATGTCCTTTTTGAGGAACCGATGAGGATTGAACTGGCCAGCATCATTGCCCCACACAGAAGCATCCATTTGGACAAGATGCAAAGGAACTACCAATATTGCTCCAGCTGGCACAGTGATGCCCAAGCCAAGAGTCAAATCTGCACTCAAGGAAAATGAAATCCAAAGTGGGTCAAAAGTTGACCTGCAGCTGATAAATGAGTTCTTTTGCAGCTAAGATGCATGGACCGATATCAAAATCACACTTGAAACCATCATTTCTCGGTAGTAAAATCAGGATGCGCAAATGCATTCGTGAGGTCTAGAAAACTTGCATACCGTGTTTCAATGAACACCTCTGCAGAAGAGGTCCCGCAGGCAAAAGGCGAGCAGATTCACATACAGTAGCAAGTAGAAATTGCATCCTAAGCACATCATCAACCTCCAGTTCAGATGATTCATTGCAGGCTGCAGCAATCTCCACATGTAGCTGCAAAAAGTAGTAGTATGAGTGAAGAGTCTTCCATATTGTCCCACACTTTTGTAAGATGCATAAAATTGTACAACAGAACATGAATTGAGATTCTTTCTAACTGAACTAATTAACATGGGCAAGACAATCTCTCCTGCGTGTTCGAGGAAAAAAACATGGGCAAGACAACACCAGCAATAGGTCATCACAAGAACACAACCAAAATAGATTGCAACACTGAAAAATAAAGCAACCAATCTGTACCTGATCTTGCAACTTTGGGGATATGGAAAGCCTTGTCAAAATGTTACCAATCAAGTTAGCTGAAGCGGAAATACCGTGCAACATCAAACCTATGGTGTTTCCACATAGCTCCTCTTCTGAACTACGTGGTCCTTCAGCAGCCCCAAGGAGAAAATGGCCTGCCATCATCCCTTCGCTTTTCTGATAGGATCTCTGATCAAAGTGATGAACTGAAATGTTTTGGTCTCTTGATTTTCTTATGATGCTCTCTGTCAATATCTTCAGCTTAGCACATAGGGTCCGGTACCTCCTATAACTAGGCTTCCAAAATGGACAAACTGCATAAGAAGCCCAAAAGCAACCATCCTTTGCAACCATCATAAGAAGTTCCTCATAAGTAACAGAGTCAGACCAATCCAAGAAGGCATCGCCAAAAAGAGTTGCACCAATGATGTTAAATGCCATGTGCTGGGAGAAAGATCTACTGTCCAGAAAATCCTTGGACATACTAGAGTCGATTCTATATATGATAGCATTGATAACTTTGAATGAATTTTGACCGCCACCAATTGTAAGTTTCTCATTCAAAAATATTTTCAGAGATTCTCTCGTACTTTTGACCTGAAAATTACCGAGAAAACAATTTGAAGAATTCAAAAGATCAAAGTAGTGAACATGCTATTTGC